>NC_030971.1:68172-429855 GCF_001298625.1 Saccharomyces eubayanus
TCCGGAGGAATACCTTCCTTGTCTTGAATCTTGGACTTGACGTTGTCGATCGTGTCGGAGGACTCGACCTCTAAAGTAATGGTCTTACCAGTCAAAGTCTTGACGAAAATCTGCATAGTGTCTTATTTAAAAAAGCGGGGGAGAGTTCGAGAAATGTCGGTGTGTTGTAGTGGATAAAACGATATTCTTATCCTTATCCTAACAAAGCGTTGCTCGTTGCAGGCCAAGTCCGAGAAAGAAAGAGAGATTAGCAGACAACAACTGCCAAGGTGGCAAAACCCGGAGTCTCTTTATATATACCCCACGAGAGGAACCGCCCTCAAAAGACAGTGACACTCAAAAGACTGATAAGCGGCATCGCCCCTGAAAAAAAGAAACGGGGCGGGGTAATGCCGCACGTGACCGACGACCGGATGCACGGCTGTGTGGCGCCACCCTGGGCGGCTATTTTCTGGTATTGCCACTTGTTCTAGAACATTCCAGAATAAAAATTTGTTATTATTTGGCGAGCACCCATCGCTGGCATGTCAGCTTCTTGCTATTTTGTGTCATTTTTGTGTCATTATTTGGAGTGGTTCGTTTTGCTTCGTCGATGGGGACATGCTTTCCTTTTTGGCTTGCCGTACGGAAATAAGACGGATGGTCAAAAGGCAATTATGGATCATCTGAATGGGTTGTTTGAGGACTTGGGCCTAAACGATAGTCTGCTTGTGCCGCCAGCTGCACTAGGAGAGTCTTCACTGTCCTCTTCCGCCAGAGGCACTAATGAAAATCGAGCGTATTCGTGTGTGTTCCTAGTGCGTTGTCTCTGGAAGTCCAGACTGGTGCTGGTGGGAGCGGGCTTGGCTTTCTTTTCCAAGCTCTGTCGAGCGAGCTCATTTCTCATCTCCTCCAGCTTCAGATGGCTATTGTCCGTGGACTTCCTTCCTGGCGTCGATATGCTCGACCGGAATTGGATCACGTCCTTTCGCTGTCTCTCCAGCAGCTCGTCGTCTTGCAGTAATTCGTGCAGATTCCTACTCAGCTTGCGTATCTCCTCGCCATTGCGGTCGTCCCGGGTATCCTGGACCTGAAAGTCCTCCAAAATTTCAATCAGTATCATATTGCCCTTAAGCCACTTGATGAACTCGTTGGATCCGTTGTTCATCAAGTACGACACCAGCGTCAGTGTCTTCATCACCTGGATACAGCTGCGGTGTGAGTTCCTCCTGTTCTGCCCAAGTAACAGCCGCTTTCGGATGATCTGGATGATCTCCCGTACCGTCTTGGGACTGTACGTCAAAATCGATATCTCGTTCATCAACGTCCCGGTGGCACCACTTGTCTCGTCCTCGCTGGTTGCCTGTTTCACCTTCGATTCCGTCGGCGACTGGATAAAACTTTTGAACGATTCAAACAACGGCATCACCACCTCCTCACTTTGTATATGCTCTTATTCTGGCGCCCTTGCGCTTTTTACGCTTATTCAACATATAATCGCATTTTTCATTATTTTTTTTCTTTTCCATTTTTTTTCCAATTGAACCGTTCGTTGCCCTGGAGATGAAGGAAAAAAAAAACTATCGAAAATGTTATTACTATTACACAAATCGTACTAAAAAACTTAAGAAACGCAGGCTGCATTCACGATGACAATGCGACGATACTGAAAGTGTCTTTTCTCTTTAAAACAACCGCAACGCTGCCGTCGCCGCACACAACCTCTATATCCGTGATGTCTCCGACGTCACTCTGCAAATGTAGCGTAGTGGCCTCGTCTCTCATCCAACCTTTCGTCTTCTTGTTGAATTTGTATACGGACAAGGACCTGTCCTCGTTTGAGTATACAATCGTATTCTTGCCAAACTCATCGACGTCATACACAACGGCCCCTGCTTCGGTCTCTGGAAGAGTGTAAGTTGGATACGCCAGAGTTCCCACGTCTTTCCTCAGGTCAAAGCAGGCCACTGTTTGACTGCCCTTTACCACCATCCAGTATCCATTGTCTGAAAACTTGATCTCTTTGATCTTAATGTCTTCTCCCGTAGGGAATCTGGAGCTTGCTTGATCAGGCGATGATAAACTGTACACGTCCACTATTCCATCCAGCGAGTAAAGCGCTAGTAACAGCGAGTCCTTGTGTAGTGCCCCATTGCTGTACTCAACATTCGACCTGCCAGTATTGATTATATAATGGGAGTCGTCCGTGTAAGATTGAAATCCTATTGTCCCTTTGCTATCCGCCCAGATGAAATATTCCGTGTTGATCTCATTGTGGCCGTACACATACACAATCTGGTTCGCTGAGTTTACATCGATTTCTTTTGCTACTGTTTTCGTTGTTAAGTCTAATATGGTTATGTGATTATCGGAATATAACACCAACAACCGATTATGTGAACCCTTGGAAACAATAACAGGCTGTTTTTGCTCCGTATGAGGATTTGGTATGGTTTCCGTGGTAATTGAATCGGAGTCCTTTAGTTCAGTGAAGTGTAAACTGTTTGCATCACAGAGACACATGGAAGTCCATTTGTTATAGTTCATGGAAGAATCAAGCTCTTTATATGGATACGTTTTAATCGCAGATGAATAGCGTTGTGTAGGTAATAACTCAAAATTTTGGAAGATCGGCCATTTGAATGCCTTCGCTTTACCTCTCGCTACAAATTCTCTAGATGATTGCAACAATCCTTGTAAAAATGCTTCCCTCGTGACAACCACCGGTTGTTTTGGAGACTTCGATAAGCCACGAGAAATTTCGTCGTTTTCYATCATTACTTGCGCAGCAACCAGCTTGGCTGCGTCTCTTTCATAAGTCACAGTAGACAACTTTTTGGTTAGGCTGTCCAAAGTTGATCGTAATTTGAAGTTTTCCAACATTATAGCGTCCCATTCGTTTTGCAAACTGGTCAAAAGATTCGGAATCGAGTAATTGGCTTTCAAGGTAGCAGAGTTCGTAGACTCGATTAACGAAGCCTGCTGGGCACTGGGCACAATCTCTATTATCTCTTCGAGGCTTAAGGGCCCGTTTGTAATCGGGTCCTTCCCGGTATCTCTAACATACTGTTCAAGAAGCGATTTTTCAAAAACGGTTTTTGAGCTGGGTGACAGCACTGGCTTTCTAGGTACTTTCCCACTAATGGCACAGAACATTGCTCCTCTGGTAGACTTTCTTGTTGCTATCTTTTCTTCTTCTCATTATGGAAACTTTCCATCTTCTAAAAAATGGCCCTTGTGAAATTTTCAGCGCCGCTACCCGAAAAACGTACTGCATTATTACCAACATGAAATTTATTCATGTCCAAGTCATCGAATACTTGTTTCTATCCTGCGGTCTTAATGGCCCTCTCCCATGTTGCGCTAACAGTGTGAGTAGTAGAGGGGTTTTTTTTTGAACTTCTTCAAGATAAGATAGTGCCATAAGTTTGTGATAGAGAGGGGACTGTTAAAATTATATTTTGCTCAGTATGGTAACAGATTCCAAACAAGATTTGCCTCAGTATAGCAAAGACTCAGACTCAGATTCAGACTCTAGCAGTAGCTCTAACTTAAGCGCTGTGTTCACTTCATCTTCGAAGAGCGCGACTGTACTTCTCAACAGTGAAGAATATGACGACGATGACGATGACGATGTGAACGGATTAGATAATGAATTGGCCGACAACATAACTTATGTGGGAGACGAAGATGAAACCATGCTTGTAGGTTTGAAAGAAAGGCAGAAACTGCATCTATCTGGCGCTTTTCGTTTACAAATAGTGAAAGGTGGCATCGTCTATAACAATGTACACTACAATGCCTCGAGAGAAATCTTGCACTTCTGGCACCCATTATCACAATCTATACCGACTATAGATTTTTCACATTTCGCTGGTTGGCAAGATACGATATTTTTGCCCAGAAACAATAGATTTAATATCAAAAATGATGAATTGAAATCATTCCCGTGTGTTCTTCGCGTCTTCAATTCAAGCCAGACAGGACTGTCAGAAGCTGGTCGTCTATACCGTGATGTTAATTATCTCTGGAAGCCCAAGGAACCGTATTTCCCATTAAACGAAAGGGCTACGTATCATCTATTACACGAATCAGATGAGGTTCAGTCTTTATCTATACCGAGATATTGGTCGGCCCCTTTAGAAAAGTTATATTTGAATCATAAGAATGCTACGTATGACACAAGAATCATGGTACTTGGTGGTAAAAACTCTGGGAAATCCACTTTTTTGAGGCTTTTGCTAGAAAAATTTACGCAGGATATACGGGCTTCCACGACAGATCAGGATGAATTGGTGTATCTGGACTTAGACCCTGGTCAACCTGAATATTCATTGCCTGATTCAATTTCTTTAAATAAGCTGATTCCAAAGCCAATTACTCTCGGACAACATCTTTGTCAGGGTTCTAACTTCCAAACTTTATTGCAGTTTTACATTGGGTCCTCTTCTCCTCAAGACGAACCTGCATCATATTTGAACTCCGTTGATAAACTTATAGATTATTTGGAGGAACAAGCCTTTTTTGGAACATCCTTGCTTAACTTGCCTGGGTGGATTAAGGGATTTGGGATGCAGATCTTGAATCACATTATAAAGAAATACAAGCCGACTCATTTAGTCTTTTTGGAGACAGCAAACTCAAAAAGGCATCTGGACGAACTAACTATTCCGCAAAGTTTTTCTACATCGTTACGGGACACATACCTGCCTGAAGTTGTTCGCATACCGGCCCATAATTTAAATCACGCTTCACCTGCTAGGTTCCATGCATCACAACTACGAACTTTCAAAGTATTAGCATTATTTCATAAACTGACTCAGTTAGATTACGATTTTGCTCCGCTTTTGAAATCGGCTCCTTTACAGATTTCATACGGTGGAGATAAACGTGGTATCCAAGGCATCCGGTTTCCCATGGAATTCCAAAATTTAAATCCTGAAGATATCAGATCTTCACTGGAAGGCGCAGTAGTTGGGATACACACACATTTAGAAGGAGACCCGTTGGTTGTAAAGAAATTGGACACCTTCCCCATTTTACAATCCAGCACTCCTTCTCGTAAGAGCTTCGTAACCCTAGGACTGATACATTCTATTGACACATTGCAACAAATAATGAATATTTATGTGCCTCCTTGCCATAAAAAAAATTTGGATGAACAGCCTGAAGATGTCAAATGGATAATCGTAAGAAACAAGACAGAAACGCCCTTCTGTGACTTGCTTCCATCGCATCGCGCTATAACTTGGGACCCTAGTATACAAATACCGTTTGCAACATTTGAAAGAAGGAAGAAATTAGAACATGTCTGGAAGGTTCGTAAAAATGTGATGAGACGTGGGCAATTCATGAAAAGGTAGCGTTTTTTTCATAGATGTATCAATATCATCAGAGATAGAAAGAGGAAAGGAAAAATCATGCATAATATATATATATTTATTTTTTATTTATATATCCATTTCTTCAATGTCGTAATCACAGAATATGTAGAGGCTTATTCAACAGAGGTTAAATACTTATCATTTATTTTCCTCCGCATCCTTCATTTCCTCCGTTAGACCCATCTTCTTGTTTAGTCTATCGTATTTCAGTCTATCTTTATCACTCACTGAGGGTTTGATCTTTCTTAATGCACTTTGGAAATCAGACATGGTCACAATGATTTCTTCGTTAGATATTCCTACGGATAAATCTTCGAATTCTTTGTCCAAATCATTATCAAGGACGGATTGAATTTCTTCATTTTTAAAAAAATTTCTTTTCAGGGCCAAGACCGAACTTTCCCTGACTAAAGCAGCCAAATCAGCACCTGAGTAGTTGTTACACTTCTCATCCTTGATAATCTTGTCAAAATCGACATCGTCACTTAACGGTGTTCCATGTGATTTGGTCAATGTCTTAATAATATCAAGTTTTTCTTCCGTATTAGGTAGTTCAATAAATAAAGTCTTGTCTAATCTACCAGGTCTTAACATAGCAGGATCAATCATATCAGGTCTATTTGTTGCACCGATCACAAAAATGCCCCTTCTATCATTTAACCCGTCTAATTCGGTTAATAAGGTATTGACAACTCTTGAAGAAGATTCAGATAATGAGGTGTCTCTTCTTGGTACCAGCGCGTCTAATTCATCAAAGAAAATAACGCACGGTACAGAGGCCCTTGCTCTGGTGAAAACTTGCCTGATAGATCTTTCAGATTCACCGACGTATTTGTTGAGTAATTCCGGACCTTTGATGGATATGAAATTTGCACGAGATTCATTAGCAACAGCTTTTGCCAATAATGTTTTACCACAACCTGGTGGTCCCCATAATAAAACACCGCCAGGAGCGCTAATCCCTACCTTTTCATAAAGTTCTGGCCTCTTGATAGGTTGGACAATAGCCATGTTTAGTTCAATTCTTACCCTTTGTAATGCACCAACGTTTGCCCAAGTAACATCTGGGACTGTGGCAAACCCCTCTCTTTTTGCTGTTGGTTGAATTGTTGGCAAGGCTTTCAAAAAATCTTCGTACTTGATCGACAATAATGATAACTGATCATCTGTTAGAGGTTCTGGATAGTTATGAATAAACTGCTGAACTACAGAGAGAGGCAACGGATCAATCATGTTTGCAGTATTTCTCAAGCTGGATTCGTCCTCATTCGTGGCGTCATCGATTTCCATCTTATCTTCCTCTGAATAAACCGCTGTTGTACTCGGTGGAGATTGTATTTTAGCATAAGTTTGGAAAATTCTCTTAATGGCACATGTACCAGCGGCAGTAACTAAAGCCTTCAAATCAGCCCCGACAAACCCTGGAGTTAATTTTGCCAACTTAGCAAAATCAATGGTGCCATCTATTTTCAGTTTGTCCGACATCTTCTTCAAAATGTGAAGTCTTGAAACCTCATTGGGAACATTCAAACATATTTCTCTATCAAATCGGCCAGCCCTTCTTAAGGCAGAATCCAATGAGTCGGGTCTATTTGTGGCACCTATAATAATAACCGGTTTTCCATTTGTTTTTTCCATCGTAAGTTCATCCATTGAGGTCAGCAACTGAGCGACGATTCTCCTTTCCATTTCTCTTTGGGCGCCACCATCACGTTTGGGTGTAATGGCATCTATTTCATCAAAGAAAATTAGGCATGGTGCTAAACTCTTGGCTTCATCAAACAAATCTCTAATTTTTTTCTCACTTTCACCTGACATACCACTAACAACCGAAGGTGCAGATATAGAAATAAAGGGAACTTTTAATTCTCCGGCCAATGCATTAGCAATGGATGTTTTACCGCAACCAGGTGGGCCGTGTAACAGAACACCCCTAGGTGGCTCCACACCTGTTGATAAAAATATTTCTGGATGAAGAATCGGTAAACCTATGAGTTCCATAAGTTGCGCAACAACATCATCCATACCACCTAGGGATTTCAAAGACGAATTAGGAGGGGTTCTATCTTCTTTGACCTTTTGACGTTTTACCTTGCATGTACCTTCTTTGGACCTTTTCTTTGATTTTTTAACTTCTTCAGGTTTCGCATCATCTGCGCCTGTTACAGGCTCTGTGATGGATTCTGGTTTGGACCATAAACTAGTAATACGTTTATTCATCTCGTTTGTATCTTGATCGATCATCATGTTCTTCTTAGCAAGTTCTTCTTCGAAGCTAGGTTTGTCTTCTTCTTCCTTGTTGTACCCGGGATAAGAACCGAACTCTTCAAGCTCTGATTCAATGACATCTTTGAGCATACGATCGATGGTCTTTTGTAAGATAACTTTTTTCACTCTTTGAAGCGACAAATCCTTAGTTAAACAAAAGGTAAAGATCTCGCCTGCTGTTAAATCTTTGGCAAAAAACATCGATTCAAATACGTCTTCATCTTCCTTGTCCTCGTTATTATCGCCTTCTTCCCCTTGGCTCTCCTGTCTCGATAATCTTTTTCTATCCAAAGTTTTTTCTTCCAAGAGACGGTAGATAAGATCAACGATCTTGTTGTCTAGCGATCCAGTTAATGAACTCTTTTTTGACTTTAATTTGGCCATTTCTTTTCCAAATTTAGCACCAGCTGATTATTATTGACACTGATACTGCTCTTTTACGCTATTTAGCTATCCATTCGCTCATCGGTTGCTGATTATTACACAATTTTTCAAAACATGCGATGAGCTAAATGAAAAATTTTGAAAGTGAAGTCATTTACAACGAACATGGAGGTTTGCCATGACAACCGAATAAAGTAAGCATAACAACGCTGATTGAAAGGTATCGTGATAGCACATATGGCTCCCAGACGAATCAGTAATCCAACAATGGGCAAACCTTCTATAACAATCACAACAGCAAAGGCTATTATAAACTCGGAGTATACGCTTATCAAGTCGCATTCCAAATTTAAGCTTCCTACACATTTTGAAAAGCTCGATGCAGGCTCTACTAAGGGAAGAACTACAGTAGTAAAGATTTTTTATCGCAGATTTGTGAGGCTGAAACCGTTTGTATCGAATGTGAAAATGGTCAGACAGACGTACAGCGATTATCTTCGATATAAATTCACTAAAGAAGATTACGAACTCAAACGATACTTGGTGTTTAATCCTAACGGTTTGCAATCAAAAACTAGCCCCGAGCCTATGGGCAACACAAAAGGTGGCGAAAAGGTAATGCCTATGGAAGAGGTGCAAAAAACTTTGCAATTCATTTTAAAAAGCTGTTCATATCTACCCGAAACGAAGGAGCAAAAATGGAGTATCGCAAGGGATAATACTTATTGCAGGCAAATCTTAAAGAATATTTTAACGATGCAATATGAAAAGTATAGGTCAGTCCTAAATAGAGGAGTAGGCCATGATGAGCTTGATGTCAAATTTTCTCATTTAAGGACAAAATCCAGTCCGCCTACCAAGTTAAATAAAGGTGATAAGAAAAAGATCCCAGTTTTCAAAATATTCAGTGATTTCGACACAACACTCGTACACCTTAATGAATCATTAGGCACAAGGTTATAAACGAACGGATATTTGGATGAGAAAGCGGAGCTTTTTGGTACATATCGCTATACATTAAACAGTATATACAGATAGATTTTGCCTATGCGTGATGCCATTCTTATATAGTATGTTCATCTATCGAAAAGGGGCATGAATGTAACTATATGAAGAATTCTCTCACATCATTTTCTACCATTTTGATAGTTTTGCCTGTGGTTGGCTTGAGTTTGATTGAAACTCGTATAATTACGATCGTACTCATACGTATAACCATAGCCGTAACCAAGTCCGTTGTAATAAGTATTAGGTATGTATCCCTTGATGGCCCGAGCTCCCTCTGCTGGTGTCACGCCTGGCATTTTGTAGTTGAGGCTGTTTGTTTGACGTTGTGGTGGACTTCCCAAAGAGTTGATATTATCGATGGTCGCGTTACGATTTTTGGAACTATGCATTGGTTTCGAATTACCATTAGTAGCATTGTGGTTAGCATTACTCTTGTTGGTTGTGGGCGGTAAAACAAAATCTTTGATCAGTTTCTTGAATATTATTTTCCTCTTTTGTGTTCCCATGTAATCAGATAGCAATTCGGTTGCTTTAGTTAGAGTGTTTTCACTTGTATCCTTTTCAATAGTGAAAGTGATAAGGTCTTTCTCAAAAGTGACAATTATATTCATAGTTTGCAGAAAAGGAACAACGATCAGATTATAGAACTCATACTCCTTGCGAGCATCTATAGGTTTATCTATTCTAAGTTCGTATTCATGACCAAACGCGCCATTCACCAATTCATTAGCAGCCTTTACTGTATTCTCATCATTACCTCTTACGGATAGTTGCACATTCCCATCTAAAGGTTCTTCCAAGGGTATCACGATATAAACATTCTCATTCTTTTCAATTTGGCCTATAATATTTTTTTCGCCATTGACGTTCAAGACATGTCTATACTGCCCATTAGAGAACCTAATAGGCGTTCTCGATTGTAAGTTATTGTACTCTTGGACAATATCTTTCAACTCCCTCTTAGCTAAGCAAATATTTGCTTTGTTTTTCCTGGGGCATCTGATTATTACATTGTCATATCTAACCATAGAGATTTTGTTTTGTGGGAAATTGAAACTATTGGAAAATTGGATAAAGACGTTGTGTTTCCTCATTGTAGCTTGAATCAATGACCCACCTGTGCCTATAATAGGTCTATGGTAAACTTCTGGAATGAAAAATGATTCTTCAGCAGGAAATTCATTCATGACATCTTTGAACGATTTTGTGAAATCGGAGAAACAATCACTAACCAAATTTAGGTAGAGATTATCATCCTCTTCTTCCATTTCCAATTGGATCAAGCAAGCGGATAGTTCCATTATACGTGTCAGCTTACCATTTTTTTTACCCGATATGAAGTCCTCAAAATCTGGATGAATTTCAAAAATGGCTTTAATTTGTCTTAGATTCGAATTAATGATTTTATTTGGGCCAGTTATAAAATGGGATAAATAATGTATTATGGAATTATCAGATGCTTTGTTAGTCGAGAATTGATTGCCGACAATCATTAATTGATTAAACGATTCTTTTCCTGGAGTAACTACTATGACTTCGCTTTCTGGGTTGCTAAAAATATTATCAATTATTACTTTTGAAGAAACTTCGCAGTTTTCATTGAGGGAAATTTGCACTTCTACAATCTCATGTAGGACATGGATGGTAAAATTTTTTATTACCATCTCTAAAAGGTTTGTAGAAATCGATTGAAATTCAATGTGTTCATTAGTGACCCTAATCAGCGATTGGTATTTCAAAATTAACTGGTTTATTTTTTGTTGGCGATATTTTTGAATGAATAGTAATTTTCCTGGAGTAATATTCGTCAATCTGCGATAAAAAAACTTCTTTGAACCAAGGTCGACGGACTCTTGTAAGGTTTTCTTGGCTAATAAAGTTAACGAATGGATGGTTCCAGAGAAAAATATCTGTGGATTTGCCCTAAAATCCGCGGACAAAGTCATAAGGGCAGGAGCGTAAATACTGGTTTTGAAAACGTTCGATATATATTTGAAATTAGCCATATCTACTCCCATGTATAAGGGGAGAATTGAATAAGAGTCCAATTCCATTGGCTCGACGATGTAGTGTTGTGGAGGCAAAGTCATCCCATTCTTCTTTATCAAATCCAAAAATGCCAATAACTGGGGTTCGCATTCCATTAAATTGGACTCCAATCCTAGTGCATGTAAGTAAAGCCATGACTCATTGTTTTCGCTGGTTGGCTTTGATGCCAAATAAGCCGGTTCATTAGTAACGATTAGTTCCAAATTAAATTTTTCACTTAGATCTGCTAGTACACGTTTCATCTTTTCCAATTCTACCGCGGGGTCATCCCCATGCATGGGAAAGGGTAAGGAAACTCGACTAATGGTATTGCGTTCCATATTGCTACTAGTAGCCTTTATTGAGATCATGTCATCGTTAACAAATGTGCCACCTAAATTTATCCACGATGGTTCTACGTGGCAAATCGCCTTTCTGTTTACAATTTCTTTGGAATTCACATTGTTTTGGACAAGTTCGAGTAAAAACGGTGATTCAATGGGCTTCCACAATCTGTTTGTGGTGTATAAATGTGGAACCTGTAAAAAAGCAGTTGTAGAAATAGTACTATAAATTGTAAAGTCATCCATGATTATATTCTATTCCTTCTATCCTCCGTATGCAGCAGTACTTTTGCAGATTATACGCCTATAATGTTTTGATTAATGCTTGAACCATCGACCTTTTAGTTATGTAAACAAAGGACATTTTTGATCTTATTTTTTTTTTAACTGTTTTTGTTTTTTACCTTTGTGGAAAAGAGAAAATTATGAGTAAAGAAATAATTAAGCGAAAAATATAATAGCGAACGTACAAACAAAATGGAGAATGTTCGATCTCAAAAACGTACAGTCATAGACAATGAGAGCTCCTCCTCTTGAACTCTTGCAGGAAATAAACATGGTTGATGTGTATTAATATTACACGTATATATAATATGTTTGTCTATGTACGGGAGAGATGAGAAGCAAGGCTACGTGCCATCATTTCCAGAAAATGTCATTGATATGTTTAATCAATCTCCCACTAGCAAATGCAATGGTGCCGAATGTGACCACCAGTTGAGTGACTATTAAACTCAAAGCAGCGAAGATAAATCTTGGGCAAAAGATCTTCCAAACCATCAAATGCCTACGGAAGTGAGTAACCCAGATAAATGAACTCAAACACAAAATGGTGTTGTACGTGAGTAGTATACCACAGTTTGAAACAATCCTCCCCAAAAGCGTTTGTGGCTTTAAGACATCTGGAGGCTGTGACCAAAGCGTTAGTAATGCTACAGATAAAGAAACGAGAATTTGAGGTCCAAAAGTGTTCAGGATGATGGCTATATGGGTGAAGGGGAACGTGATTTTTTCAGAAAGCATAAATCCAATATCCCATTGCACTGATGGAATCGTTGCTTGATGACCTGTGGTGAAAAAGTGTTGGTATGATAAGAGCCCTAAGGCAATTGGACCAATTATGTTTTCTTTCAATTTCAAAAGATCAATAATCTCTAAAATCGATAATAGTTGGTTACACATGAGGAAGTATGATAATTGAGCCAGAGGTTTATTGAAGAATAGGATACTCATCAAAACATTTATGACTAAGAGGAAAAACTCCGAACCGTAAATATTGGTATAACCCAAAATTGTAGCTTCATGAGATTTGACGTCAGTATTGTGAACATTTAATTTAATACAGAGTGGCCCCATTAGCCAACCCACGTTGGAGGCGATCAACGAAAATCCAGCAATGATTCTAGCCAAAGTGAACTTGAAAATTGTAATATTATTTAAAAACGGTAGTGTAATTGTCGCATTGTTATTTTCTAATGAAGTCAGTGACCAATAAACGAAATTCAAACCAAGGATACCTTTCAGGAAAACGTTTATCCAAATCGGAGCTGCAGCCTGGTACGATGATGTTAGATTGTAATAACCAGTGATACATGCCGGCAAGATAAAAATCATCAGGAAGCAGAGACCCAATACCCACCAAGCGGAATTATTTTGATTATTGAAAGTTGGGATACAATATTCACCTTGTTCTTCTCTACAAATGGTGATTGTAGAAGCTAATCTGGTAAAAATGATTAAAACTGCTGAATGGTAACCACCTAATAATCTTGCAAATCTTGTTAGTGGTAAATAATTTGAATTTGCCGTTGAAGAATTCACACCTGAAGTAGTTCCCTCCTTTTCACTAATTGTCGCGGTTAATAATGCCGTGGTAGATTGTCTTTTTGGTAAGAACACAAATTCATATAGTGTTAGCATACCAAAAGTGGACAAAAGAAAGGCCACAATTCTATCTTCCCACACTGTAAAGGAATTGGAAGTAAAAAGTAAAGCATGTATAATCATAAACATGACAGCTATTCTTGACCAATAATCAGCCAATGTTTCGCCAAGTCTCATAGCGATCCAAATGAAGTTATACCTATCGAAGATTGTTATATAACAACCAATAATGATGCCAACGGCAGTCGCTAACAGAGTACCCCAAAACTGATCTACAAAAGTCGGTTGTTGGTAAACATAAAAGATTCCATGAAAACACAAGTTTGTGACCAAGACCATAATGATAATACCTGGGACAAATTCTGGAACCATTTGATTCACGACAATAGAAGGGATTAATTTTGTGATGGATATCAATAGAATTAAAGAGATGGTGAGTAATATTATACCGGTGGCAATTGAATAATAATCAAACTTTGCCCACAATTCTTCGCAGGTTTGTAAAAATACTTTTTGATATTTGTGCCCCAATTTAATGAATTTTTTCGGATTAGTTTTAGGAGAAGTGTTTAGTATATTTTCTGCTAATGGCTTTAGTATCTCGTCATTGGAATCATGAATTTGCATCGTATCCTTGTATAGTTGTAACTGGTTTATAGCTAGGCGGACAAACTCGGACCATTCGTTATCGTTTCTTGCAATTTCATCAATTGGCCATCCAAGATTATTAAATGGAATAGGTTGACCGAGTAATAAAGATAAACTGGACACTAAATCGATCTGTCTAACAGAGCGGTAATCGTGTCCCAAAGCACTAATGTCGTAATTGGAAGAGTCTTTGAGTTTCCATAGATTTGGCTTCTTTGAATAGAGAAACAAAGTGCTTTCCAACTCATCAATGGAGTCGCCTCCATGATTGCCTGTATGATCCATACCATGGTCTCCGAGAATAACCAGCAGGGTGTTTTCATCAATAGATTTTAGTATCCAATCGATGAACTGATCCACTTGCACTTGCTTTTCCTTCATGGTGAAATGATCTGGCCCATATTTGTGGCCTACATGATCAATACCCAGCATGTGCCCGATCATTACATCCCATTCTTGATCTTGCTGTAAGTGATCATGAAAGTAATCCATAACACCTTTATCAACACTATCCAAATCCCAAACATTAAGTGATTCCAGCGGAAAACTATCGTTAGACAAGAATGGATGGAACAGGGCCATCCAGGTATCGTCTCCAGCAAACTTGACCGTCTTGTTTGCCAAGTAGAGCTGCTTGAGCAAATTGTCTTCTTCAATGACAGTTCCATCAAAGTTCGATCCGGCATCTATGAAAGTGGGCAGTGAACCTGTCGTTAGACCCTTAAGTCTTTGCAAAGTGGTAGTTGGAGGGTCTGCAATGAATTTTAACAGTAAAGAAGATGCATCCTCATCGTTTGCAAAAGAGTCATATAGTGATAATATGTTATTGTGGTAGTTCAGGTTGTGGGTCGAACTGGATTCATTAACAGGGATAACAAAATCAAATCTCAAAGCATCAATGACCAGAACCACGGTTTTGTTGAACCTTGGCTGTAAGGCAGTCGTTTCGTTTTGGGCGGATATGTTATCCAGAACGTGTCTTGACAGTAAGAACCCGCGCGTGAAAAAAGCTATTGATATAAATTGTAAGATTGCAATGAAAATCAACAAAATAATATAGAATTTATGATTTTTCTGAAATTTCTTTATTCGTGATTTGTATATAATTTTTTCATCATTGGAAGATGAAAGTATTGACTGCTTTATTGACTTTTCATCCATGTTCCGGGAGCTGTGCTTCTATTCTTCGATTTAGTGAGTTTCCCCTTCGTTCTTTACTGATTCGCTGTTGCCCTTAAAACATAAGCAATTTATCGATTTTTGACCTTTAGTATTTTTCTTGTTTTTTTCCGGTGAGCAAAGGAAAAAAAAGTACCTTTTCGTCATCGCGCTTGCCTAATAACAGCTATTACCCAGCCTAGGTAAACAATGAATAAAACGCCAACAGTTGAAAATTCCCACACAGCAATAGTCAAAGGCCCATTTGGGAGAGAAAGACACGAGATTGATACCTCCATTTGTAATAATTTGTCCTTTCAGCTCTTTGAAAGAACATTGAGAGAGGCGCTGTCTTGAGATGTTCATTTATTCTCCTAAATCAGGTAAAATGCCAATCTAGTACGCGTTGGAACGATATTAACATAACAGAAAGACGGCGGCTAAGCATTTTCCGCTTTTGAAAGCGTAGTATGAAACCAGGAGGTCTCCAAACGCTCGAAGCACACAAAGAAAGGGACGCGCAAGCATCTTAAAATCATTCTTAAACATCGGCGGCTAAATATAATGCATTCTTACCCCTCAACCAGACAACAGCCACATTAAGTTAGATGTATACTGCAGAGCCCAACAATCTTGTGGTTTTGTTAAATGCTTTGTAGAACAACTAGCTTTCAAAAAGATCAGGAAAACAATCGGAACAAACGCAACAAGAGAAATCCATCCTAAACATGCGTGCAGGGCGCTTATGCAATCCTGCCATCCTTTAAACCACCAGGAGCAATCTTAATGTTCCTCAGGCCAGTCAGGATTAGCTTCTTTAACAAAGAACGACCACTTGTTTTACTGAAGCTGTCATCATTTTTCTTATTATCCTTTAGCCGCCGAAATACTCGCTCTTGTATACTATTTTTGCCACTTGGGTTACCCGTCTCTTCCGGGTTACCGCTGGGTACCGCACCCCGTTTCCCGGAATTTCTTCTACTTTTTTTTCAGAATGCTTCCATTGAGGGATGGAACAAGAAGAAAGAGACATACAAAAACTGAGTCAGTCTTAATAGGTGCAGTATTTTACAAAACGCACATAAGGCAAGAAAAGTTGGAAGAAGACTGCATATATAGCTAAAAAAAAAGAAGAACTCATAGGAGCTAAAACAATAATAACAAATAATTTTCCATATGACTTCAAAACCATCCACTAGTGAAGCTAGGGCTCACTCAGTATCCCATGTATCGAGCACGGGTATGAAGGGATCATCGACATCCAACAGTTCTAGACCATTTAGACCATGTGCGGACTGTACGTGTTCGCCCGGTCTGCTGTCCAGACAAGGACGTAGAGCCTCTCTATTCCTAAGGAAGCTGGAAAATTCAAGGAGGTCGTCCAGCATGCTGCTCAATGACCCGAAGGGAGCTGGTGGGAGTAGCGCCGCAGGAAACGGGTCTGTCTACTCCTGTGACTCGCTGTGTGCTATTAATAGGGAGGTTAACACCACCGAGAGGCTGTTGAAATTGCGCCAAGAGATGAAAAAACACGATTTGTGTTGTTATATTGTGCCCAGCTGCGATGAGCACCAGTCAGAATATGTATCGTTGCGAGATCAGAGACGCGCTTTCATATCCGGGTTTTCCGGGTCTGCTGGTGTCGCTTGCATCACTAGGGATTTGCTAAATTTCAACGAGGACCATCCCGACGGGAAATCCATTCTGAGCACCGATGGTAGATACTTCAACCAAGCCAGACAAGAACTGGATTATAACTGGACACTTTTGAAACAGAATGAAGACCCGATTAGTTGGGAAGACTGGTGTATCAGGGAAGCATTGGAAATGGCCAAGGGACTTGGTAATAAAGATGAAACGGTGTTGAAAATAGGTATCGACCCTAAACTCATCACCTTTAACGAATATGTGTCGTTCAGTAGAATGATTGACACTAAATATAAAGCCAAGGGTAAAGTGGAGCTTGTGCCCGTGGATGAAAACTTGATCGACAGTATTTGGTCCGGTTTCGAAACCTTGCCCAAAAGACCTTGCAACGAATTACTGCTGTTGAGATATGAATTTCATGGTGAAGAATTTAAAGACAAAAAGCAAAAATTACTGGCAAAACTAAGTAATAAGTCTGGAAGTGCAACAGCTGCTCCTGCCAAGACTTTCATAGTCGTTGCGTTGGACGAAGTTTGCTGGTTGCTAAACCTGCGGGGATCCGACATTGACTATAATCCAGTTTTTTTCTCTTACGTGGCTATTAGCGAAGAGAAGACTATTCTCTTCACCAACAATTCTTTCAATGATGCTATATCGGAATACTTCAAAGAAAACGATATTGAAGTGAGGCCCTACGAGCAGATATGGCAGCATTTAACCAAGGTCACTGCCCAGGCCTCCTCCACGGACCACACATTTTTGATTCCTGACGGAGCATCGTGGCAGATGGTCCGTTGCCTAAACGTTCCAGAAGGAAATAGCCAAGCGACGAACAAGGCGGCCCCACCAAACTACCGCATGATTCACTCGCCCATCGATGTTTTGAAATCTATCAAAAACGATATCGAAATCAAAAACGCACACAAGGCGCAAGTCAAAGACGCAGTATGCTTGGTGCAGTATTTTGCGTGGCTGGAACAACAACTGGTGGTGCGCGAGGCGTTGATAGACGAATATCGTGCCGCGGAAAAACTGATCGAGATCAAAAAAACGCAAAGAAACTTCATGGGCAACTCATTCGAAACGATATCGTCCACGGGCAGTAATGCCGCCATCATACACTATTCTCCACCGGCGGACAACTCGTCTATGATTGACCCTACAAAGATGTATCTTTGCGACTCCGGTTCGCAGTTCCTGGAAGGAACAACAGACATAACAAGAACCATCCATCTAACCAAACCCACGCAAGAAGAGATGGACAACTACACGCTGGTTCTCAAGGGTGGGCTAGCCTTGGAGAGATTGGTGTTCCCTGAAGACACGGCCGGGTCCAGTATCGACGCCATTGCCAGACAGTTTCTATGGTCGCGTGGGCTGGACTACAAGCACGGCACGGGCCACGGCATCGGATCTTTTCTGAACGTCCACGAAGGACCCATGGGCATCGGGTCCCGGCCTCATCTGATGAACTTCCCCCTAAGAGCCGGAAACATCATAAGCAACGAGCCCGGGTACTACAAGGACGGCGAATACGGTATCAGAGTAGAAAGCGACATGCTGATCAAGAAAGCCTCGTCAAAGAGCAAGTTCCTCAAGTTCGAAAACATAACAGTAGTGCCATACTGTAGGAAACTGATCAACACCAAGCTACTAAGCGAGGAAGAAAAAACACACATCAACGAGTACCACTCGAGGATATGGAGAACGGTGGTGCATTTCCTGCAACCTCAAAGTATCTCATACAAGTGGCTGAAGAGAGAAACGAGCCCATTATGAGCCGGAGGCGAGCGAGGCAGAATATACAATCCAGGATTACTGTGCTTCCTCTACATAGTCTAGTGTTTTTTCTTTTTATTTAATCTTAATTCTAATTCTAGTAATAACAAAAAAAAAACAACAGTAAATAACCAAAGAGCGGAATTCTTCCATTTCTCTCGTTTACTATACGGTTGGAGGAAGGCGCTCTTAACCCCGAGCGGTTTTGGTGCTACAAACCGCCGCAGTGCAAAAGGAACGAAACGTAAACGACGATGCATGTGCGCCCCTTGACAGTCTTTAGCACACATTGATGTGTCCGTTGGGCAAGTCTTTATCCAGGGTCCTGTCCGGTGTCCTCTGTGGCGGCAAGCCCAAAACAACAATCATGTGGCTAGTTACTACACCAGATGCTGCCAAGATTGGACTACCTAGCCAAAGCACATAGTACAGGAGTCTAACTGACTCACTAACTAACTTCTTTAAGCTTGGCTGGTGTATCGTTGCCATTGTAGAGCCGAGATATCTCTCACCCAGTAGCCCCGGCACAGCGCACTAAACCCGTTGCGTATTGTGGCACAAAATAGGACCGGTGTTCCACGGAAGCGGGTGTGGAAACGGAAGCGGAAACGGAAGCGGAAGCGGATACGGATACGGATACGAAGACGGGGGCGGAGGCGGAGGCGGATGCGGAAGGGGAATCTTCGCAGGTTCCGTAACCGTCGCTATGAAACTGCCGCACAGCAAAGCCATTCCAGATTACCTGTCGTCCGTCCACAGAACTCTCCGTACCGAGCAATTTACTCTATAGGGAAACTCTCGTAGGAATTTCATAAACAAATAGGAAATGAAAATTTTAACGTTAAACAGTACTTTTTTTTCGATGTGTGCTAATTGTACCTGCGCATGTGCCCAGTATATAAAGGATACCCTATTCGGCTCAACCTGACTAATTTCTCTCTCTTTGCTCATGTTCTTGTGAGTTCTTGATTCAGGGGTGATTTGGTTTTCGGAAAAGAAAAGACCAATACACTGAAAACTGTTTCTTAGTTCATCTGTATCGAAGCCATAATAGCAAGAATAGAAGTTTTATCGGTTCAGTTCCTTTTCTTTTTTTTTGTTATCTGTAAAAAAAATATTAGAACAGCTAAGAAAGTAAATAGAGACCATGTCGGATCATTCCCGCATTTCCAACAAGGAAAACCATCTGATGCCAACGGATTCGTCAAGGAGCTCATCGAGCGCTACGCGCTCGGTCGGCACCACAGGTACCACTGGCGTTGAACCAGTGGATTTCACAGGTGAAGGAGCCAAGTACACCACGGCGACAGAAAATGACGTTGGTGCCACGGAGTCCGCTCTCCAAAGGACTACGACTATGAATTCCGCGGCAGAGTCAGATGTCAAGATCACCAGGAGACTGACCAAGATTCTAACGGGATCCGTCGACGAACCCGACCGTATAGAAGTTGATTATTCCCAATGTCCGCCCATGGGTGGTGAGAGACCTTACCCACCAACATTGCCAAATAGAGACCAGTTCGAAGTAACTTTCGATGGGCCCAACGATCCGCTACATCCGTTCAACTGGCCCATGAAGAAAAAAGTCCTGCTGTGTTTCGTTCTATGTTTGGATTGTATTGCTATTGCTATGTGTTCTTCCATCTTCGCCTCGGCCGTGCCACAAATCTGTGAGATTTACCACGTCATCCAAGTCGTTGCGATCCTCGGTGTCACTCTTTTCGTTCTTGGGTTTGCTGCGTCACCAATTGTTTATGCACCTCTTTCCGAACTATACGGTAGAAAGGGTGTTCTGGTGTTGTCTGCGTTTGGGTTTGCTCTTTTCCAGTTTGCTGTGGCTACCGCCGAGAATCTGCAAACCATTTTCATTTGTAGATTTTTTGGTGGTTTCATCGGTGCTGCCCCCATGGCTGTTGTCCCTGCCGCGTTTGCCGATATGTTCGACACTAACGTCAGAGGTAAGGCCATTGCCCTGTTTGCCCTAGGTGTGTTTGTGGGCCCTATTCTAGCTCCTGTTATGGGTTCTTATATTGCCCAAAGAACCACCTGGAGATGGTTGGAATACGTTGTCGGTTGTTTCGCTTCTGCTGTTTTCGTTATGATCGCACTGTTTTTCGAAGAAACTCATCACCCTACTATTTTGGTCAACAAAGCCAAGCAGATGAGAAAGCAAAGTAACAACTGGGGTATCCATGCTGCCCATGAAGACGTGGAATTGTCCATCAAGGATATCATCCAAAAAACCGTGACGAGACCTATTGTGATGCTTTTCGTGGAACCATTGTTACTATTCGTGACTATTTACAACTCGTTTGTCTACGGTATCCTGTATCTACTGTTGGAGGCGTACCCGATCGTGTTTGTAGAGGGTTACGGATTTACCGAAAACGGTGAATTGCCATATATCGCCTTGATTATCGGTATGGTGGTATGTGCTGCTTTTATCTGGTACATGGACAACGACTACTTGAAAAGGTGTAAAGCCAAGGGTGGCTTAGTCCCCGAGGCCAGATTGTACGCCATGATCATTGCAGGTACTATTTTCCCCATTGGTATCCTGTGGTTCTGTTGGACTGGTTATTATCCTCACAAGATCCATTGGATGGTCCCCACAGTAGGCGGTTCCTTCATCGGGTTTGGTCTGATGGGTATTTTCTTACCATGTCTGAACTATATCATCGAGTCGTACTTGCCTTTGGCCGCTTCTGCCGTCGCTGCAAACACTTTTATGAGATCCGGATTCGGTGCGTGCTTCCCGCTGTTTGCCGGGTACATGTTCCGTGGTATGGGTATTGGTTGGGCCGGTTTGTTACTAGGTCTATTTTCTGCTGCCATGATTCCCGTGCCTCTGCTGTTTTTGAAATACGGTGAAGCCATAAGAAGAAAGTCCAAATACGCTTACGCCTCTTAAGAGCAGGAAGCATAGATAACCATGTTCCTTCTACATTTGCATTTTTTTTAATATTTCTTCTTCCTCCACCTCACTCAAAGACTCGATATCCGCATAACATTATWGACACTACCCAGTGTGAGCTGGTATATAAACAAAATTAAAACTATCAACAAACAAACAAATACCCCCCCTCCGTACGCGCAAGAGTGCTCAGAGTCGCGATATCCTCTAATTTTTTTTCTTCCACCTTTCCTTTAAGACTCCTCGTACGCGGCTATGTTGAATGCAACCTCATAGTTACTAAATAAACACTAAATTAATAATTAATAACTCTTCTTTAACAAGAATACATGTATTGTTCTTATTATGGCCGATTCTCGGCGTAATGCGGGCCCTTTGCCGAAAACCGGGCCCGAGCCAATTAGTCATATTCTCAGCTCTGATTGGCTGGAGTGCCGGTTGCCCGACCCGGGACGTCGATGACTTCTTTATTTTCGATTTATAATTGACAGGGAATTTCAACGGGAAAAAGGAAGAAAGTTAAGACGTTTTTTGATTGATAAAGGAAAGGGAAAAGTAAAGGCAGAGCAAGGAGATGGATTCTTGTGAGGTTTGTTAATTGTCTACACAACTGAGAAACTACTATTTATTTATACTGATTTTGCCTATTTATTTATTCGCTGCCGTTTACAACTTTTAGCTGGTCTAAAGATTATTATTTCAAGCGAGTTACACAACACAACACAACACAACATAACATAACATAACAACGGTCGAACTAATAAACATAACACAATGATGAAGATAAGCAGCAGGAATTCTGTGCTGCTGGGGCAACGGTTCCTCTCAACAGGAGGTTCTTGGCGAGGCGGTGCGAACGGCACCATGACTGGCATGATGAACAACGTTCATCCTTTTAAATTAAGATTCATACCAAAGACGGCACCCACGGCCACAGAGGCGGCTTCTCCGGATGCCCAGCATTCGAGTAAGAAGGCTTTCAAGTTTATAGTCTCCAACAACGGCCCCACCAAGGAGGCCGCTAGAAGCTCGAAGTGGTCCAGCTATGCATTCCCCTCGGCCGAGACCATCAAATCGCATGAAGAGGCCGTTAGGAAGCAGAAACAAACCATCGATGAGCAAATGGCCGCTGCTGTTGCCAAGAACGACTGTGCGTGTACAGAAGCTCCAAAGAAAAGAAAAAGAACGCTAAGGCCTCGCAAGGCGCTCATAACGCTGAGCCCGAAGGCAATCAGGCATTTGAGGGGACTTCTGGCGCAGCCGGAACCTAAGCTGATCAGAGTGAGCGCTAGAAACCGTGGGTGTTCGGGATTAACCTACGATTTGCAGTACATCAGCGAGCCGGGGAAATTCGATGAGGTAGTTGAACAAGATGGCGTCAAGATCGTCATCGACTCGAAAGCCTTATTTAGCATAATTGGCAGTGAAATGGACTGGGTCGACGATAAGTTGGCCTCCAAATTCGTTTTCAAGAACCCGAACTCCAAAGGTACCTGTGGTTGTGGCGAAAGTTTCATGGTTTAGAGAGTCCGTCTCGGCCATCATTTCCAATCTATTTATTTATCCATTTATTTATTTTTATTTATTATACACCTATACTGAATCATTTGCCGTCCATGGCAACCAATAAAATGCTTCTTCGATGTTCTTTATGCTTCTATCATTGTTCTATATATGTATTTTGTGAATATATTTGCTAGAATTTTCTAGAACCTGTTACTAGAAGCTCGCACATTCCATAAGGGGCCGCGATTTTTTTTTCTTCACCTTTCAACAGGGGGCCATCTCAAAGATCTGCACAATATATCAGAGTAAAGACAAAAGAACGCAAAGTCATGCAGCGTACCAAATTATTATATAAGGCATTGTAATCTTACCTCAGTTCGTTTCTCATTGTCTTGGTGTTTCTTGCCTTTACTTACCTTATCTCAGTAACAACAACAAAAAAGTACTTAACTACACATATTATACAACAAACTTTTTTTAGTATGAACGACGAAACACAATTCACAGAAAGAGCCCTAACGATTTTGACATTGGCTCAAAAATTGGCTTCAGACCATCAACATCCTCAATTACAACCTATACATATTCTAGCCGCCTTCATTGAAACGCCTGAGGATGGATCTGTCCCATATCTCCAGAACCTGATTGAAAAGGGCCGTTACGACTATGATCTTTTCAAAAAAGTGGTTAATAGGAATTTGGTAAGGATTCCTCAACAGCAACCTGCACCTGCTGAGATAACTCCAAGTTACGCTCTGGGTAAAGTACTACAGGATGCCGCCAAGATTCAGAAACAACAGAAGGATTCATTCATAGCCCAAGACCATATATTATTTGCTCTTTTCAACGATTCATCTATTCAGCAAATCTTCAAGGAATCTCAAGTAGACATCGAGGCCATCAAGCAACAGGCTCTCGAACTTCGTGGTAATTCAAGAATTGACTCCCGTGGTGCTGATACAAACACTCCTTTGGAATACTTATCTAAATATGCCATTGACATGACCGAACAAGCCCGTCAAGGTAAACTGGATCCTGTCATTGGTCGTGAAGAAGAAATCAGAAGCACCATTAGAGTCCTAGCAAGAAGAATCAAGTCTAACCCATGTTTGATTGGTGAGCCAGGTATTGGTAAGACTGCTATCATTGAAGGTGTTGCTCAAAGAATCATTGATGATGATGTCCCCACGATTTTACAAAACGCAAAACTATTTAGTTTGGATTTGGCTGCTTTAACCGCAGGTGCCAAGTATAAAGGTGATTTTGAAGAAAGATTCAAGGGTGTGTTGAAGGAAATTGAAGAATCCAAGACTTTGATTGTTTTATTCATTGATGAAATTCATATGTTGATGGGTAACGGTAAAGATGATGCTGCTAACATCTTGAAGCCAGCTTTGTCCAGAGGTCAATTGAAAGTCATCGGTGCCACCACAAATAACGAATACAGATCCATTGTGGAAAAGGACGGTGCTTTTGAAAGAAGATTCCAAAAAATTGAAGTCGCTGAGCCAAGTGTAAGACAAACTGTGGCTATCTTGAGAGGTTTACAGCCAAAATATGAAATTCATCACGGTGTAAGAATCCTGGATAGTGCCTTAGTCACTGCGGCTCAATTGGCAAAACGTTACTTACCTTATAGAAGATTGCCAGATTCTGCTTTAGATTTAGTTGATATTTCTTGTGCAGGTGTTGCTGTCGCAAGAGATTCCAAACCAGAAGAATTAGACTCCAAAGAGCGTCAACTACAATTGATCCAGGTCGAAATTAAGGCTTTGGAAAGAGATGAAGATGCTGATTCTACCACAAAGGACAGATTAAAGTTGGCAAGACAAAAGGAGGCTTCTTTGCAGGAAGAACTGGAACCATTGAGACAACGTTATAACGAAGAAAAGCATGGTCATGAAGAATTAACCCAAGCTAAAAAGAAGTTGGATGAATTGGAAAATAAGGCCCTTGATGCTGAACGTAGATACGATACCGCCACTGCTGCTGATTTGAGATACTTTGCTATCCCAGACATTAAGAAGCAAATCGACAGGTTCGAACAACAAGTCGCTGAGGAAGAAACCCGTGCTGGTCCCAACTCTATGATTCAAAACGTAGTTAACTCAGATACCATTTCCGAAACAGCCGCAAGATTAACAGGTATCCCGGTAAAGAAGTTATCAGAATCCGAAAATGAAAAATTGATTCATATGGAACGTGACTTGTCTTCCGAAGTCGTGGGTCAAATGGATGCCATCAAAGCCGTCTCAAATGCCGTGAGATTATCTAGATCAGGTTTATCCAATCCAAGGCAACCTGCATCTTTCTTATTCTTAGGGTTGTCAGGTTCGGGTAAAACTGAGTTAGCCAAGAAGGTTGCTGGATTTTTGTTTAATGACGAAGATATGATGATTAGAGTCGACTGTTCTGAATTAAGCGAGAAATATGCAGTTTCAAAACTGTTAGGTACCACCGCAGGTTATGTTGGGTATGATGAGGGTGGGTTTTTAACCAACCAACTGCAATACAAGCCATACTCTGTTTTGTTATTCGATGAAGTGGAAAAAGCCCATCCAGATGTTCTAACTGTCATGTTACAGATGTTGGATGATGGTAGAATTACTTCCGGTCAAGGTAAGACAATTGATTGCTCTAATTGTATTATCATCATGACCTCTAATCTAGGTGCTGAATTCATCAATTCCCAACAAGGAGCCAAAATCCAAGATTCGACCAAAAATTTAGTCATGGGTGCTGTTAAACAACACTTCAGACCAGAATTTTTGAACAGAATTTCCAGTATTGTTGTTTTCAACAAACTTTCAAGAAAGGCTATCCATAAGATCGTGGATATTCGCTTGAAGGAAATTGAAGAGAGGTTTGAACAAAACGACAAACATTATAAATTGAACTTGACGCAGGAAGCCAAGGATTTCCTAGCCAGATATGGTTATTCCGATGATATGGGTGCACGTCCATTAAACAGATTGATTCAAAACGAAATTTTGAACAAGTTAGCTCTCAGAATCTTGAAGAATGAAATCAAAGATAAGGAAACAGTTAACGTTGTTTTGAAGAAGGGTAAATCCCGTGATGAAAATGTCTCTGGTGGAGCTGAGGAATGCTTGGAAGTCTTACCAAACCACGAGGCTACTACAAGTGCTGACACATTAAACTATGATGACAATGAAGACAGTATGGAAATCGATGATGAGCTAGATTAGGGTAAAAAACTTTAGCTCTTATGGGTCTTTTCTATATAAACGATATTAATTATAATACTTACACTAATAATATACAATAATAAAACGTGTTTGATTTGATTTTGAGATTAGTAAATTAAATAGGTCTCCTTTTATTTAAAATTCAATACAATGCTTGAAAACCATACGAAGTAAACAAATCATATAAAAATACGAGGTGTCTGATTATTTTTCATTACCGTAGTGGGGGAACTACTACACAAACACACAATTCTCATGCATTGACCAAACATAACGCTCGATTCAATGTTATTTTGGAACCATCGCAAGTTAAAACCAGGCGATTCTGGCGCATACTCGATTAGTGAAAATCGGTTGATATAGGAGATTTAGAATCTTGTTGAAATGAGCGGTATATATTAAATTGTATACGGTTTAAAACCGAAACGTGGACAAGCAGTAATGTCATATCATTACTGTTGGAACAAGATTCAACTATTGTCCATCTATTACTATTATATACGGTGCTAAAAGATGACATAAATTACAATACCAGTATGTTAAGAATCAAAGTTTCATCGAAATTAATGGAAGCTGAAGCGCAAGGATTGATATTGTAATAGGATCGATGAATGACAACATATAAAAAGAAGAACAGAATCATTTATAACATTATGCAAAATTACTGATTCCTTTTTGTGGATTCCCCAATCCAGGAGGAGAATCTCTAGTACAATCTATATACGTAATATTATAACATTAAGAAACAATGGAGTCCCAAAGATCATCGTACAGTTTTAGTGGTCAATAATTACTACTCTTAAATTGTTCCATAATGATACCGATAACCAAATCTGGTAGTAACTTCAGAGATCTATTACTTCAGAGATCAACTATGAGCCACCATATAAGGGGGGTGAGTTGCACCCAACACCTTATGATTTAGTACCGAACTATGCTCGTATCATCTGGTTTCATATATCAATCAGCGGGTGTCTTATATACACCTTTTTCATATATTCTAGGACAGAATTGTGTATTCGTTTATTACTAGTACATACTAAATTACTAATTCTCAATTAATCTCAACTGTCCTAAAGTTGAAAATACGAACCTTGGCTCTTCGAAGTCATTACACTTGGTCCATTTTAATTGTTGATAATTAATTAGTTTAGTAAGTTGTAATAATTAAGAATAAGCAGTTCTTTCTTATTATTATATAAGAGAGGTATATAAAACACACGCTGATTGGTTATATAAATCCTAATGGTTCAAATATGGTTTAGGCATTATTAATGAGTTATCAGTTATAGCTCATCTGCTTATATACTAATTCCTGATCAATTAATAGATCTTTAATCTTATCTTCATTAAGTATGTTTGTTTCAGATCAACATAATTAATATCATATTAAAGAATGTTCGAGATCGCTTATTTTGACATAAGGAATGTTATGTCCAAGATCACCTTATTCCAACATTAATAACGATGGCTACAAATATGACTATTGTGAACCGAAAAATTGCATTTTCTGGAATATGAAAACAAATTAGTTTGTAATTACTATAAAATAATCGGGCGTGTGGTCTAGTGGTATGATTCTCGCTTTGGGCATTCATCTGTTGTAACAGCAGAGGTGTAAAGCATGCGAGAGGCCCTGGGTTCAATTCCCAGCTCGCCCCATTATATTTTTCCTTTTTTTTTACCTCTGCAGCTTGCAAATATGTGATGGCTAAATATTTGTGATTACTTCTGATACCGAGCATGTAACAGTGCGCAACAGCTCTACCAGTTCTCTATTTGGACACCACAAAATGCCTTTGTTTTTTTCTTCATTCGCCCTCAAACGTCAGTGTCATATGCCTTTAAATTTCGATGCGATGATGCGCAGAGATTTTTTCTTGCAAATAGATGTAAACAGCTAAGCAACATGTATATAATTCAAAGAAATTAGTATTGAGGCATACTGGTTGCTGAATGGGGCGTTTAGGGTGCTTATCCTTAACCTTGTCCTCCTGCTTCAGAGAAGAAACGGCAGTGCGACATCTATTCAGGTCAAAATTCATTGTATGAGCCTGAAATACCGTGGAGGATGCCAGAAGGAGAGTCAAATATTGCCAAATTGTGTATCTTATAGCCCCACCAGCATCAGGAATTTTAGGCAGGACGATACTATAAGTTCGTCTATTGGACCTTAATACTGAATGATAGTTTTATATGAACGTCTCCATTCTATCACGTTGTTCTTAGTCATGCGTTTGCTACAAAAAACGAGTGGCTGCACGTGAGATAAGTGTTCAGCGTTCTAATCGTTAAAGTTTTGGTAATATAATGCAGTGGGCTTCCAAGAACGAAAGTGAAAGGTCCTTTTAAACATCATAAATCTTAATATCTTCATCAGCTACACTTTGGTGAGAAATGTTTGAGAACCTTATCATGTTGTCTAACATTTTTCTATTGCCATATAGACCGTCTATATAAAATCAGAGGTGAATCGCTTTGCAAGAAAACAAGAGACCCTTAGAGTTGGTGTATACGTACATTGGAAGTTTTTACTAGGCGCCGCTGTGTCTGAATGCAATACACCGACTTCAAAGGCTTGGAGCTCATCAAATACACGTCCGTTGACGTTAGGAATGTGTTGGTGCCTGTACGTAGCATCAAAGACCGCTGATGCTAAGGAGGAAGTCCGCTAGTTGAGTCTCTTTCTCGTACAGGCAAGGCAGATCACCACAACCATTTACGGATGGCCCCAGAACGCCCGAAAAGTAGATTTCACGATTGCGGACTATATTTACCTAATGTGTAGAACCTAATAGGCGTCGTGTCTTGGTGGAATTTATTGATGGCCTCTTCAACTTTGCATCCTTATTCATTAGACGCTTAAAAAAAGAAGATGACTAAACTAGCTGACATTTGGAATATCCTGGGATACAGCGGAGTGATGGATCAGGACTTAATTGCTGACGATGAAGGAAACTTCATAATGACAGTCACTGTGTTGCATGGTTCGTGAAAATTGAGCTACTGCCATATCTTTTTGAAGAAATCGAAGGATAGATTTATCACTAGCAGCGAATCGATCTTAATATCTACAAGAAGCATCAGAGCAGTGATCGGGTATACATCTTCTGGGCTAAAATCAGAAAGTTCATTTCTCACTGAGACTCACACCCCACTTTCAGCTTGCCCTTTCGGACATTAACCAACTAACCAATCCCTTCTTCTTTGTTCTTGCCATCATCCTCTAAACGATCTTCCCTTGTTCTTCAGCTCTAAGAGTGCAGGGGTTTTAGCACTACTTGGCAATAAGCCCATTTTATTGAAGGGAAGAGGTAGTACTATAGAACCGAATGTTCGTACAGTGAATTCTATTTTAAGATACAAAGCGTCCGGACCATACGACCATATGATGGTACAATGTTTCAATTTACGAAAGATAGCACTCCAGTCAAAGATACTGTCGTTTCAAGATGTGCTTGGGAAGAATTGTATGTTGAGTTCACCTGGTTATGAGCCGAAGAAACCCATAAAGTTTCGTAGACTGTGTTCCCTACATACCAGAAGGTACCGAGTTAACCATGCCTAAATTCTTCAATGCGGAGTTTTCTGAGGTATCCAAGATCGAGTAAAAATAGCGCCAACTGTTCTCCGGTATTGTGGATTGCACAATTGGCTTCGTATACAGCGTAAATTGTTCATTTTTCTGAATACGTATTCTTAGAAAGTACGAATCCCACAATAATTAATATCATGCAGGTCACTAATCTCGCAAAAACCAACCCCTTATTTGCCTAGCAACCGTTTAGCACATACCAACTAAGGCTATTTCGATGGTTTCTGAACGAAGGTCCGCGCCAAGTCTGTTTTTAGTCCTTATGTTAAGCCGAAAATTCAACACTCGCAGGCACACAAAGGGTTCTATAAGGAACCTCCCCTACATTAAACATTCTGTATTCTACGCATATGCTTGGCATCCGTAAGAATAGTAATACAGAAAACGTGCCTCCATATACGAAATCAACCAAAGGTACTTCGTTCAGGAACAAGGGGACTCTTATACTGGTAAGAAGTGTAAGACGTGAGATGGGAACCTTCAAGTTCGTTTACACAATAGTTGGTTGATCAAAGGTCGGAAGGAAATAAAAACTATAAATAGGGCAGTCTTGGTCAGCTATATTTGAGATTATGCCTTCACTCTTTTCTTTCCTACTAAGCTAATATCATCACTAAAACAACAACTCAACAACAAACAACTACAATGGTCAAATTAACTTCTATCGCTGCTGGTGTCGCCGCCATCGCTGCTGGTGCCGCCGCTACTGCCGCCACCACCACCCTAGCTCAATCCGACGAAAGAGTCAACTTGGTTGAATTAGGTGTCTACGTTTCTGATATCAGAGCTCATTTGGCCGAATACTACTCTTTCCAAGCCGCCCACCCAACTGAAACATACCCAGTTGAAGTTGCTGAAGCTGTTTTCGATTATGGTGATTTCACTACCATGTTGACCGGTATTGCTCCAGACCAAGTCACCAGAATGATCACTGGTGTCCCATGGTACTCCAGCAGATTGAGACCAGCCATCTCTAGTGCTTTATCCAGCGACGGTATCTACACTATTGCAAACTAGAGTGCTCCACCCTTACGAATAGAGTCCTATAAATATTAGGAGGTTTAACGAAAATATGAAAAAAAAACAATACAAAATAGACGAGAATATAGACGTATTTGAGAAATTTCAAAAAAAACAATTTTTAATAATACAAGGTTGATAGCAAATGATTATATATATATGCATATGTATAGATTATGAATATTATCGAGTTTTTATTATTAAATCGCCCTTCTTTTTCTCCCCCTTCTATACACGAGTGGCCACTAGTAACATCCATCCACTTCTTTTTTTACTGCCTGGATGATTGCTTGTTTTTGTCGTTGAAAGTATAGTAATATTATTGATTTTTTTATTATTATATTATTCTTTTCTTTATCATTTCTCTATATAAAATACTATTATATGATTTGGTTTATCGTAAAAATTTTTAAAAAATACAAAGGAAAGCAAAGTAAAAAATTTTCGGATATTTTACAAGGGCTAACACTAAGCTTAATCAACTTCTTCAACGGTTGGACCTTCAGCTTCTGGAGCTGGAGGAGCACCACCTGGGAAGCCACCTGGAGCAGCACCTTCTGGGGCACCACCAGCTTGGTACAACTTAGACATGATTGGGTTAGCAATTTCTTGCAATTCCTTCAATTGGTCATCGAATTCTTCCTTGGTAGCAGTGGTGTTGCTGTCTAACCAAGCAATGGTTTCTTCGGCCTTCTTGGAGACGGCGTCCTTGTCAGCTTGTTCCAATTTGTCACCGGATTCAGAAATGGTGTTCTTCAAAGAGTAAGCAATGGATTCCAATTGGTTCTTGGAAGCGATTCTTTCAGTTTCCTTTTCATCTTCTTCCTTGAACTTTTCAGCTTCAGAAACCATTCTTTCGATATCTTCCTTGGATAATCTACCCTTGTCGTTGGTGATGGTAATCTTACTAGACTTACCAGTACCCTTTTCAACAGCAGAGACGTTTAGGATACCGTTAGAGTCGACATCGAAAGTAACTTCGATTTGTGGGACACCTCTTGGAGCTGGTGGAATACCACTCAATTCGAACTTACCCAACAAGTTGTTGTCCTTCGTCTTGGCTCTTTCACCTTCAAAGACTTGAATCAAGACACCTGGTTGGTTGTCAGCGTAAGTAGAGAATGTTTCTGATTTCTTGGTTGGAATAGTGGAGTTTCTTGGAATCAACTTGGTCATGACACCACCAGCAGTTTCAATACCCAAGGATAATGGAGCAACATCCAACAACAATAGATCTTGAGTCTTAGAGGATTGATCACCAGTCAAGATAGCAGCTTGGACAGCGGCACCGTAAGCAACGGCTTCATCTGGGTTAATAGATCTGTTTGGTTCCTTACCGTTAAAGTAGTCGGTGACCAACTTTTGGACCTTTGGAATTCTAGTAGAACCACCAACCAAGACGATTTCGTCGACTTGTGATTTGTCCAACTTAGCATCTCTCAAGACCTTTTCGACTGGGTCCAAAGTAGATCTGAATAAGTCAGCACACAATTCTTCGAATCTGGCTCTGGTAATGGAGGTGTAGAAGTCAACACCTTCGAACAAGGAGTCGATTTCAACGGAAGTTTGAGCAGAAGAAGACAAAGTTCTCTTAGCTCTTTCACAAGCGGTTCTCAATCTTCTCAAAGCTCTTTGGTTGGTAGACAAGTCCTTCTTGTTCTTTCTCTTGAATTCTTGGATGAAATGGTTGACCAATCTGTTGTCGAAATCTTCACCACCCAAATGAGTGTCACCAGCGGTAGCCTTAACTTCGAAGATACCGTCTTCAATGGACAACAAAGAGACATCGAAAGTACCACCACCTAGATCGAAAATCAAGACGTGTTCTTCCTTACCCTTCTTGTCCAAACCGTAGGCAATGGCAGCGGCAGTTGGTTCGTTAATGATACGCAAGACGTTCAAACCAGCAATGGTACCAGCATCCTTGGTAGCTTGTCTTTGAGAATCGTTGAAGTAAGCTGGGACAGTGACAACGGCGTCATTGACCTTAGCACCCAAGTAAGATTCGGCGGTTTCCTTCATCTTACTCAAGATCATAGAAGAGATTTGTTCTGGGGTGAACTTCTTGGTTTCACCTTTGAACTCAACTTGAATTTGTGGCTTACCATCAACATCGATCAACTTGAATGGGAAGTGCTTCATGTCACCTTGGACTTCTGGGTCGCTGAAGTTTCTACCGATTAAACGCTTAGCATCGAAAACAGTGTTAGCTGGGTTCATAGCAGCTTGATTCTTAGCAGCATCACCAATCAATCTTTCAGTGTCAGTGAAACCGACGAAAGATGGGGTGGTTCTGTTACCTTGGTCATTGGCAATAATGTCAACACGATCGTTGGAGAAGTGTGCAACACAGGAGTAGGTAGTACCTAAATCAATACCGACAGCTTTAGACATTGTACAATAGTTCTGTATAAAATCTGTTTGATATACTATATCTTACCAGAAAATGAATAAGAGTAACCTAAAAAGAATTAATTACGATTCAACATTTTTTTGGGGAAAACCTAACCCAATTGCGGCTTATATATACAGCAAATCGTTCACACATTCCCATAGAGCTTACGAATGGAATTTCGTCAAAATCCTCGAAGCTTTTTTTCAAAGTCCTTCAATGGAATGTTCTAGAAAAAAAAATCTTCGAGAAGCGAGCCGGAAGAACATTTCGGAAAAAAAGGCTTCGGAAATACTCCTACTAAGGGCCCAAGAGGGTGGAAAGAATATGGTTAGTGGCTTGCAATCGATCCACACCTCCCCCGTAGGGGATTATGACGTTGGCAACTTTCGGTTGAGGGATAGAAAGGGGGAGAGACAGAGAAGCGACTTGAAATATTTCAGATACATAATTAAAAAAGTAAAAAAAAGTGGATGTTATACAAAGTAATTAGAAGGAATTGGAATTGTAGTAGAGGGGTTAGTTTTGCTTCTTGGTTTCCTGTGGGGCACCGCTCAAACGGATCTGGGACACGCGGACCAGACTCATCTTGACAGCGTTGTAGGCTCTCTTGACGTATGGTGGGACAGATGGATGGCTTATGATTCCGTCCATTCTGACTCTCCATTGGGCGAAGGCGGCTTTCATGTACTTGGAGTTTTCGTATCTAAGCTTGATGAAGGCGGCGTACACTGCCAGCATGATCCAGGATCTCTGGAAGCATAAAATGGCTCTGAACAGGATCAAGATGAAAATCAGTAGCTCTGCAGTCCCGACCCAGTGCATACACAGGTCATTGTACTGAACAACGAACTTGTCGATGAACCTGAGGATGCCACTCGACTCCTTGCTGGACAGATGGAACACTTTTGGCAAGATGACTTTTTCAACGTAGATTAAGACGTGGAACACGGCAAATGCGAAAAATGGGATCAAACTGAAGGAAAATCTTGGGGTGAACAACCAGAACACGGCCAGAATCAGGTACAACACATCTTCGCTCTTCAACAAGCCGGAAATGCGCGACTTCATCGAGGCCTTGGTGGCAGCGGCCCCTGGGGTTTGCAATGGTTCGTTGCGGGTGAAAAATTGCTGGTAGATGATGATGCCGAACGATTCGATAACACCGAGGTAGACCAGTCTGTAGTAGACCTCAGACATCTTGAACAGGTACAGGATCGTGCTGATCAACACGACAGAATGGCCGGTGAACCACGCAAACTGCAGGCTCTTGGCCACTGCCATAAACCTCTGCACGAGGGACTGGTCTCTGGTGGGAGGGGTTGCGGCGGAGCCTTGGTTCTTGGTTGGTTTTGACGACATGATGGTGACTTGCTCTTGACTGCTGTTTCTTGCTTCTTGTGCGAGGAGAAGGAGAAGAATTGAATGCGTTCTCGTTTTTTGAAGTGATTGTCATTTCAGGGATGGGCATGTTTAAATATTTTTTCACCCTTTTAAATCGAAGCCTTTCGCCGTACCAAAGAAGGAGAAATATACATTACGTATGTACAAATACATATGTTGCTACACAAAGGGCTCTCAATGCCTTCTGGGCTTCTTCTTGACCAGCTGGGACAGGTCGTTGAAGCCGTCAAGGGGCTTGTCGAGTGCGGGGAAGCCGATGGAGGTGGTTGGCTGGGAGAACGGTCTCTTGGGCCCATGCTGTTGCTGCTGGTCTTGCGCTTCGTCGATGTCGTCCTGTATCTGCGCCAGCCTTGCCTGCTGCAGCTGTGCGTCCTTGGGACCCGAGGCGATGTAGTTCTGGAGTAGAGCCTCGACGTGCTTGAATCTTTTCAGCTTGTCCTCAGTAGGTATCCGGTGTTCCCACCTTAGGGCATCGCAGACGAGGAACTCTGCTTCTATGGTCTTATCGCAGACCTCGACAGCGTCTTGCAGCGTCTTGTAGTAGCCCAGCGCCTTCATGTAGTGGCGGATGGCCCTGCTGAACATCTCCGCCTCCCTCTCGATGTCACCCATCAGAAGGTACACATCGCCGATACGCGATTTGGTTTTATCGGTTGGAGGTGGGCCATCTAGGGACGAGTGTCCCAGAAGGATCAACGCCTGTGCCAGTAGGTCGAGGGCGTTCTCGTAGAGGTCGTTCTCGAAGTAGACGTCGAACCCAGACTTGCGGAGTTGCGAGAGGTCTTCGATTTCCTCGTCCTGTTCCTTCAGCGGACTGAAGTCATCGAGCACCTGCAAGGCCGACTGCTCTCCCTCTTCTATCACGCCCTCTTCGTCCTCTTCCTCGCTATCCTCATCGCCACTCTCGTCACTCTCACTGCCTTCGACCCCGCCTGTCAGGTCTTCCTCCTCTTGGTCAAACTGGAACATCCTGGAGTTGGGCATGTCTGCCTGGCCATCTTCGCCCTCATCCTCCTCCTGGCTCACGTCAGACTCGGATTCTGACCCAGAACCATCGCCAGCTGCCGTGAGAGCGTCCCCAAACAGGTTGCCGGAGTTTTGCACCTCCATGTTGTACACAGCCTGTGCGAAGATAATGAACAGTTCAGGATTGGGCAACGATGCACCCTGGGACAGAGTGTCCAAGCTTCGTTGGCAGCGTTTGGCAGCCTCTGCGTATTTTTTCTGTGCGAGCAAGTCCTTTGCACGTTGAATCTGCGTGTCCATGTCAATCTGAGATATGCTGGTGGTCCCACTGGCCAAGTTCGATGTTGAATTGTGTTTGAATCGCCATTGTAAGTGTTTTCTCAATGTCAAGTGAAATAAAACTTGAAAAAACGCGAAACTTTAGTAAAACAGACACATTGTTCCTGGCGTGTTTCTGCAAGAGGGACCAGGGCTACCGCCGTGTGTCTTCAAGCGTCCACACAGACTGGAATACTCCTGGACTACATAACCACCTCTTTCAATTTCCTATACATATACATATACATATACAAGTTTGTGCTAAAAAATGGGCACGAAGACTGGCCACAGGCTGCATCGCGAAACTAGGATTAAGATAGCTCGGTACCAGCCCATTCCCACGAGATAGCACCGCAAAGCAGGGCCCTAGTTCACCTGGATCGACTCCACCAAGCTCGATTCCCTGTGTAATATCACTGATTTTGAACTTATTATGGCGTTTTTTATGATGAAAAAAAAAAAAATCCGCTACCGGGTGATGTGCGACGCGTTTTTGGAAACGATGAGAATAAACTCTGAAGCATTTGAGAAAGGTATTCTCCATTGTCGAGCAGCTTTCAACACAGGGCACTAACAGTCGCCAAGTACAGTTCGGTAGGATAGTTTTGACCAGGAGTGTGAAGCACGCTAGAAAATACGCAAGAGGAACGTGCAAGGCAAGCGTGAGGTATAACGTAACACCAGCCACGATAACAAATAGAGAAAAGAAAGGATAAAATATGGGTACGTCAAGTGAGGTTTCTCTCGCCCATCACAGGGATATCTACCACTACTACGTGTCGTTGAAAACTTTTTTTGAAGTCACAGGTGAGAATCGCGATAGGTCGAACTCGACGAGGGCTCAGAAGGCCAGAGCCAAGCTATTGAAGTTATCGTCGTCCCAGTTCTACGAACTGAGTACAGATGTTTCCGACGAGCTGCAGAGGAGGATTGGGGAGGATGCTAACCAGCCGGATTATCTTCTGCMCAGGGCAAACTTCCACATGAAGAGGAACCAGGCTAGACAAAAGCTGGCCAATCTGTCACAAACTCGATTCAATGATTTGCTAGACGACATTCTCTTCGAGATCAAGAGGAGGGGGTTCAACAAGGATCTGGATTCCGCACCACCACCACCACCGCTACCGCAGCCGACAAAGCAAGAGGTTACCAAGGACAGCGACGATTCCGTCAAGACGTCCACTAACTCTCCTATAAATCAGGTGGCTCCGAACGTCTCAGTACAACCTTCTTTGGTCATTCCCAAAATGGCTTCTATCGATTGGTCCTCTGAAGAAGAAGAAGAAGAAGAGGTAAAGGCAAAGGCCAAGGAACCGGAGAATGAGAAGGCAAATACAGCTGAGATAGAGGAGGCTAAGCCTGTTTTAGAACCTATTGTTACAGAATCTGTTGTGCCTGACTCTCAAGTACTGGTCCATGATATCACATCGATGGTAAAGACTCCAACAACAGCACAGAAAAACTACTGGGACGTGAACGATTCTCCAATAATCAAGGTAGATAACGACATCGATAACGACAAGGATGTTGAACAACTGAAAAGCCCTGAAACTCCAAACCTTGAAGATGACAATTCTAGTTCTGTCATGGAAGATAGAATCAAAGAGCTGACCGATTTGAACAGCGATCTGCACTCCCAAATAGAAGATTTGAACGCTAAATTAGCAAATGAGATGGAAAAGGAAAAAGAAAGGGAAGAGGGGAAAGGAAAAGATTCAACAAACAACCACACTATTGACGAAAGTTTTCAAAAGGAGCTGCTGTTATTGAACTCTCAAATTGGTGAATTATCCATTGAAAATGAAAATTTGAAGCAGAAAATATCAGAATCTGAACTATCTCAAAGAAAGAACGACAATAGTCACGAATCGAAGATTACTGATGCCTTTATTAGCAAGTACTCTTCTAGCGACGGTCTTATTCCCGTTCAATACATTTTAAATGCCAACAATCTAATAACCCAATTTACTACGAGGCTTTCCACGGTAGGTGCAAGCCCCTCCACTGCAATCTCTCATAACATGGGTAAGGAACTGTTCCAAATATTATCTCAACTGTCGAACCTTGTTTCCCAGTTGTTATTCTCAGCGGACCTCTTGCAGTATAAAGACCAAATCATCTTATTAAAGGCGTCTTTATCCCATGCGATTACTTCCATAAGATATTTTTCCGTTTATGGTCCCGTATTGATTCCTAAGATAACTGTCCAGGCTGCTGTTTCCGAGATTAGTTTCGCTATATGTAATCTAATTGATTCAGCAAAGATTAAGTCAGATTCCACTGTCAATAACAACAATGTGACTAGTGAAAATATCCGACAAACGTTGGAATATTCGCCACAAATAGCCACTACCCCGATGACCCCAACTTTCCCTGCTGCCCCTTCATCGACAATGAACATGAAAAAGGAGTTTATAAACCCTCACGAATCCGCATTTTTTTTAAACGATGTAGAGGAAGAAGAATCTCCTGTGAAACCATTGAAAATCACTCAAAAGGCAATAAATAGTCCGATTATCAAGCCCTCTTCCAATATGATTCCAACAACTTCAAGAAAACCTTCAGGAACGGGCTTGTTCAGTTTGATGATCGATTCGTCAACCGTCAAGAACAACGCTCATAAAGATGATTACGATAAATATGTCTCTCCCATAAAACCGGCTACCACTGCCTCCAATTCTACGAGAAAGAGTAGCTCTGAGATTCCTAAACTAACGTTACCTCCTCAAAGCAATGTTTATTCGACCACCACGCCATTAGAAAATCAAATCCCTGATATTAAAATTGAGAATACTGAAGAAGGAAAAGAAAAGAGTAAAAATATAACGGATACGGCCCCAACAGTACTGACTTCTAGTATTGCTGATAAACTAAAACAGTTTGAACAAAAACCAGAAAACAAGCTGTTAACGAAGGAGAATCCAACAGCAAGCGAACAATCAAAGCCCAACTTGTCTAACAAATTTATAAGCTCAATGAATGATGTGTCCACAGATGAAGATTCAACCTCTGATGCCAACAACGATAACGATGACGACGATGATGACGATTCTACTTATATGGCACTGAAACAAACCATGAAAAGAGAAGGCTCCAAAATTGGGAGAAAAAATGATCACGAATCCTCTGCGAAAAAAACTGAGCTCGATATGAATGACTCTCCGGAATCGGTAAAGATCACGTCTCCAGAATTGGTCAGGAAGATCACGTCTCCAGAATTGGTCAGGAAGATCACGTCTCCAGAAATGATAAAGAAGACTGTGTCTCCAGAAGTAGTAAACAAGGCTGGATCGCCAGTGTTGGCTGAGAAAGTTACATCTCCAGATGTTTTGAAAAAAATTATGTTTCCAGCAGCAGTAAAAAAGACTACATCTCCAGAAATCGTACTTCCAGAAACAACAAAAAAAGTCACATCCCCAGAAGCAATAGAGACCACGTCACCGGAACCAATCAGCAAATCCGCATTTCAAAAAGCAATCAGCAAATCCGTACTTCCAGAAGCAACAAAAAAGACCACATCCCCAGAAGTGATAAGAAAGGCCAAATCTCCAGAAGCAATAAGGATCTCATCACCAGAATCAGTAAAAGCCACGTCTCCAGAAGCAATAAGGATCTCATCACCGGAATCAGTAAAGGCCACGTCTCCAGAAGCAATCAGCAAACCCTTCTCTCCAGAAGCAATAAAAAAGGCTACATCTGCAGAAGCAGTAGAGAAGACTGCACATTCAGTAGTGTTAAATAATGATATGTTTCCGAAATCGATTAGTAAAACTGCACCTTCAGAAGCGTTAAGGGATACTGGATCCCCGGAAGTGAAAGAAAAGAACGCGTCTCCACAAGTTTTAAAGAAGATCATGTTTCCAGTGGCGATTAGTAAAATGGCATCTCCAGAAGTGATAAAGAAGACTGCAGCTACAGAAGTGGTAAAAGAAACAAATCATTTACCAGAAATTAATAATTCGTACACGGAAACTGCTACTTTAATCGAACCTGTCAATATGAATACAGAAGACATGGCCCTCAACACTTCGAGAACAAACGTTGATCCAAATCCCTCAATTAAACAGGAGGAAGATGAGAAGAAAAAAAAGGTTTTTAACCAAGTAAAAACCACTCCTCAGATAATCGGTACCGAAAAAGAAGACGAAGAAGAAGAAGACGATTTTAATAACGTTCGTAATGATTACAAAGCAAATAATGTAGCTCAGACACACGTTTCCCAAGAAGATTTCAATGAGGTACCCAACGGCTATAAGGCGAAGGGCACTACTCAGACGAACATTCCTCGAGAAGATTTCAATGAAGTACCCAATAGTTTTAAGGCGAAAGGCACTACTCNGGCACTACTCAGACGAACATTCCTCGAGAAGATTTCAATGAAGTACCCAATAGTTTTAAGGCGAAAGGCACTACTCAGACACACATTGCCCAGGAAAGATTCAACAAAGTACCCAACGGCTATGAAGCAAATAATGCAGGTCAAACACACATTACCCAAGAAGATTTCATCGAAGCACCCCAAGTAGCCAGTGGTTACAAGGCAAACGGCAATGCTCACACACACATTGCCCAAGAAGATTTTGATGAAGTACCAAACGGCCATAAGGCAAAAGGCAATACCCAGACACGTACTGCCGAAGAAGATTTCAATGAAGTACACAATGGCTACGAACCGAATAATATAACTCAGACACACGTTGCCCAAGAAGATTTCAATGAAATACACAACGGCTATAAGGCGAAGGGCACTACTCAGACGAACATTCCTCGAGAAGATTTCAATGAANCACACGTTGCCCAAGAAGATTTCAATGAAATACACAACGGCTATAAGGCGAAGGGCACTACTCAGACGAACATTCCTCGAGAAGATTTCAATGAAATACACAACGGCTATAAGGCGAAGGGCACTGCTCAGACGAACATTCCTCGAGAAGATTTCAATGAAGTACCCAATAGTTTTAAAGCGAAGGGCACTGCTCAGAAACACATAGCTCAGGGAGATTTCAACGAAGTACCCAATGGTTATGGGGCGAATAACGTAGCTCAAACTCATATTGGCGAAGAGAATACACAGGTGAAAAAATCGAACCATGTGCCAAATTCAAACAATAAATTGGTCAACGGAGGGAAGCCAAAGTTGAATGATGGCGCTCTCAACAGTGTTAGTGTGAGGAGTGTTTCAGGAAGTATGGCACATCATGAAGAACATGACAGTGACGACGATGATTCCAGTTATCAATTTATCCCCATGAGACATGAAGGGCAACAGCGAAAGCAAGCTGTAATGGATGAAAGCGAAGAGGACGAAGATGAAGACGAAGATGAAGATGAAGATGAAGACGATGACGAAGACGAAGACGAAGATAGTGATTTTGACGTAGATACTTTTGATATTGAGAATCCAGATAACACGCTTTCCGAGTTATTGTTGTATTTAGAACATCAAACAATGGACGTAATATCCACGATTCAATCGCTCCTGACATCGATCAAGAAACCACAAGCCACGAAGGGCAACCTGAGAGGAGAGTCCAACGCGATCAACCAAGTAATTGGCCAGATGGTGGATGCRACGAGCATATCGATGCAACAAAGCAGAAACGCCAACTTGAAGAAGCACGGAGATTGGGTGGTGCAGAGTTTAAGAGACTGTTCGCGTAGGATGACGATTCTATGCCAGTTGACCAGCGATGGGGTGTTGGCGAGGGATGACAACGACGAGGACTATGCCGATAAGAACTTCAAGCAACGGTTAGCAGGGATCGCGTTTGACGTGGCCAAGTGCACGAAGGAATTGGTGAAGACCGTCGAGGAAGCCAGTCTGAAGGATGAGATAAGTTATTTGAATTCGAGGTTGAAATAGGGTGCAGAGACAATCAATAGAGTGTATTATCTATAACAGTAATATTAAATAAATATAAATATAAATATAAATATAGTAAAAGTAATGTTTGAATATTAAGATGAGTAAGATATTTTTTTATTGAATATAGAAAAATAGAGAGAAGGAAAAAAAAGATTAATATAACCCAAAATGAAAAAAAAATTAAACTGAACTAGTAAGAAGATTGAGAAGATAAAGAAAAGAAAAGTTAAAAAAATAAAAAATACCCCCTAACCTTGGGTATTATTGTAATTTGCAATACCGTCATCCAGTATGCCCAGGTTAAACCATTCGTGATCCAGCGCGTCCTTGGCGGTGATTCTTTTTGTCGGGTCGAATTCGAACATTTTCCTCAGCAGGTCGATGAACCAGTACCAGAACAAGAAAGTTTCTTTGTCGAGTCTGTCCGTGGCTGCAGCGGAGGAAGAGTGTATTTGCTTTTTCCATAGCATTTTTGAATTTATCAAAGACCAATTTTTTTCCGCCGGCAGGTTCCAATTGATGCTCATGCTGTCGCCGTAATCCAGCTTCAAGATCTTGGAGATGTAGATGTCTAGGCGATCGCATGATTGCAAGACTCTCTTCATTGATTTTTCGGTGGTTACGGTTTCGCCGCGTTTGTTCTTTTCCGGCCATTGTAAAGTCAGCGATTTCTTATCGAAGTGCTTTATTACGGTCGAGTTCAGGTCCGATGGAGAGTTTCCCAGTTTGTGTTTGGATTTGTAGAACATCTTGTCGATGATGTCTGTCGGGAAGGGGGTGCCGTTGATGCGCTGCATCATGGCCATGTGCTCGAGGTTTTCATGGATCGGGTAAAGAGATTCGCCAATGACCAGTTCGACCAGGACGCACGCGATAGACCAGATATCGCAGGGGAACGACCAGCCCAAGCCGAGCACGATCTCAGGAGCTCTATAGTGGCGAGTGGATATTACCGGAGGGTGGTATTCGTAGTGGAAGATGGCGCTGCCGAAATCGATGATTTTGACTTCTGGGTTATTCAAGATTTTGTGTTTCCCTTTACTGGCCTCACGACGCCTTTTGCTTAGTGACTGGATAGTCTTTGGGGGCAAATTCTGAGCGATGTGGGTTTCGTCGCAGATCAGGATATTCTCAGGCTTCAAGTCCGTGTGGATTATCCCTAAATCGTGCAAGAAACACACCGATCGGATCAACTGCCTGGCGATGGCCTGTATGTGGGAGCCCGGGAACCTGGCAATACCGTTGGAGCACATGAAATCGTAGATGGACTTGCCGTATAGATCTGTCACCAGACAGATGTGGTTTTTGTAGTCGAAGCACTCCCTTAGCAGAAGGCACTGGAATTGGCCCTGCGGGTCGTTGTTTAAAATGGTTTGTAGGATTCTTAGTTCTGTCTTGGCGGCTTCTCTATATCTATCCACGGCCCTTATGACCTTGACCGCGACGTAGTTTCTGCCGTTATTGTAGTTTGGCTCGTACTTGTTGTCGATGCATTTGAGCACCTTGCCGAAAGTGCCTTGGCCCAACAGGTCCTTAACGATGAAGCGACCCCCGCTACCGAAGACGTCGTTTTCCTGGTACACGTAGTGGCCGTCCTTGTCTGTTTTAAAATTGGATTTGCTGGACGAGGCGCTCTCTGAAGAGCTATTCGATTTGAACTTCCTCAGAGACGAGCCGATCTGTTTTTTGAACGTGGACTGTGGTGGCAAGGGTTGGGGTGGAGGCTCCAGTTGCAGAGGCGGGTTGTAAAAGGGAGACGTGCTGTGGGCTATTGTGAGATTCACGGCCTTGTTGCCCTCCAGGGTCTTAGCGCAGGAGCCCGTTAGGTGCAGCAGTTCGTTCTCGGTCTGGGTGACTCTGGGCACAATTGCGTTGTTTTGGTCAGGAACACTGAAGTAGCTTGACTGGTAGCTGAGTTTCGATAGTGGCAGTTGGGGCAGCGAGATGGTTCGCTGTTTTTTGAATTTCTTTGGTGTCGTGATGTACGTGTTGGCCGCATTGTTGTTGTTGCTACTGCTGCTGGGCAGAATCAACGGCGACGAGAATTGTATGGGCTGCTCCTTGATAAATATGATGTCGTCGTCGGCGTCCTCGTCAACGCGGCTACTGTTATTGTTGTTAATATTATTGATCGTAGTGTTTGTGGTGCGGGGCTCGTCGTCCAGATCTATGGCGTTTTCGTTGTCCAGAAACAGCTGGTGCTGATGTTGGCGGGGGAGGTGCGAGTTTTCCGCCTGGTTCAGATCCAGACTGTTCCTGAGGTTGTCGCTCAGGAAGGAGTTCTGCCGGGCAAACATCTCGTCCAGCAGGTTGTTTGTGCGTGTGTCTTCGAAGCTGTCCAGAAAGGCCTTGTTGGCGCTCACATTGTCTGCAGGGCCCGTAGTAGTGGAATTATTCATATTAGCTCTTGAACGTTTTCTAGTGCCGATTTGAATATTCTGTGACATAACTGGGACTTGAGGGGGTGGAGAAAGGAAGACAGAAAAGGCGGCGGTAGGCGTGTGCGTGCTATATCTTCAGCGTGATGGTACCGTGTTTCTTGTTTTTTTGTTCTTGCCTATAACGTGTGTACTATATATATTTAGTTAACGTAAGCACGAGGAGATAGTGGGGGGGRGGGGGCAGAGCGGCGAGTTGCTGTTGCTGAGGTAGCAGGTTTTGTAAATCCGGCAGATCTGGTGGTAGCAAAAAGCAAACTTTATTCTGATATAGGAACTCCATAATATAAACCCAGCGCACGATGCTAGAGATAAAAAGAGGGTGGGTGTGTGTGTGTGTGTGGAGCCGAAATTGAAGTCGAAATCGAAATCGAAACCGGAATAGAAACGGGATCGCAACCAGAGAGGGCCAGGCCAATCCAAGCCGTGTCACGAACCACGCGGCCTCTCTAAGCCTTGGCGGGAGAGAACCCAGCGCTTGCGTTACAAACTGGCCCAATCACACCGGCCCCTTTGGCCCCGCGCGCCCCCTAAAAAAGAAACGACGGGCCCGGCTTCCCGGGACAGTCTGGGCGGGTCACCCGCGGGCGTCGGCGGCTATTTCGCGAGAGTTCTTGGTGTGGTAAAGGTTATAGCAGCGTTCTCTTCAGGCTTCGGCGGCTACTTGTTATTGGTGTTATTGGTGTTATTGGTGTTGTTGACATTGTTGTTCTTGTTGGTGGCACGATCGACAGTGCTGGGGGTGTCCTCCGGTAGGCCCAAGTGTGACCACTCGTCGTAGTCCATCAGCTGGTGGTCCATCCGGCAGCGCAGGTAGTTCTTGGCCAGTAAGCGGCAGTTCATTGCGTTCTCGTTCTGCACCAGCTGCATGCATTTAAGGTACTCCTGCATGTGTTTCGTGCAATCGCCGTCGTGGTCTAGTGGGAACGAGCCTCTTTCTGGGGGGGTGGGTCTCAATGCGCTCAGCGAGCTTCCTGGATTTCCCGACATTGCTTCTTGTGTTTTTGATGTAATGCTTGTTTGTTTGTTTTGGGAGTTTTGTAAAGGGAAAGAAAGGAAAATTTTTTTTTTCCCGTTCGATTTATTTGATTTTTTTTTTTTTTATGCTTCTGAGCTGAGCGGGTTTTAGCCGCGTTTTTTCTCTAGACGTTGAGGGAAGATTCTGAGAAGTTATAATAGAAGAGAGAGAGAGAGAGAGAAAGAGATTCTCATTAGCCTGGGTCTACTATGCTAGGAGATGCTAAACGCTCCTTTCCAAGTTCGCAGCGGAGTAAAAACAAGCGCTACGAAGGAAGGAGGAGGACTACTGGAAACGGAGACTCTCTTATAACTCGCGGAATGCGTATGCGTATCTTGCAATGCACGATCTCTTGCTTTTATCTACCGAGATAAATTCACAAGGCGAAAGAATGAAGGCTAAACACACACACACAGCCATGATCTTTTTGTTTGTCTCCCCTTTTATCAATTCTCTTTCGAGATGACCTCTTCGATTATTTAGTCGTTTTCTCCCTTTTTTTTTTCCTTTCTTTCAATATATATTACGATTTGTACACGTTTGCTCCCTTAACGGTAATAGCATATTCACGAGATGAAAAGGACGCGGTTCAATTTAGTAAGCAGCCCAACGTCTGGACCGTATGGGAAATAAATGTACTTAGAACAAACAAATAGACGGCGGAAAATTAAAAAAGCATATTTACGGTCACTAGATACATAAAAACATAAAGGAAGACAGAACTCTTCATGGTCTCAATCTTCTAGGATCTCTTGGGAACAACGAGGCTCTTCTGATGTTCTTCAAGTCCAAGTAGAACATAACAACTCTTTCCAAACCGATACCACCACCAGCGTGTGGGGGACACCCGTAGCTGAACCCGTCGCAGTAGTCCTTTAGACCTGGGTCTTCGGTGGATAAGCCGTGCACTTTCATTCTTTCTTGTAGCAAAGCGTGGTCGTGGATACGTTGCGCACCGGACAAGATCTCCTCACCTCTCATGAAGAAATCGTAAGAGTTGGAGTATTTGGGGTTGGCAGGATCAGGCATCGTGTAGAAGGGACGGATCTCCAAGGGGAATTTGTCCAAGATGTAGAAGTCGGTGTCGTACTTGTCGCGCACCAACTTACCCAGGAATTTTTCGTTTTCGGTACTCAAATCCTCGAAGTCGCCGATTTCCTTACCGGCAGCCTTTAGCATATCAATACCTTCCTTGTATGTAAGACGGACCATTTTACCGTCTTTGGGCAACTTGAATTCTTCGACCGGGTACTGTTTACGTACCAGCTCGATCTCTTGGGCAAATCTCTTGGGCAATTCACTGAAGATGAACACAAACAACTCGCTCAAAGTGTCCAAGACTTCGTGGTAATGTTCTTCGAACGCCATTTCCATGTCCAACCCGGTGAACTCGGTCATGTGACGGTGGGTGTTGGAGTTTTCAGCTCTGAACACAGGGCCGATTTCGAAAACTCTTTCGAAATCGGCAACGATCAATTGTTGTTTGTTGAACTGTGGAGATTGGGCCAGGTAGGCCTTACCCTTGAAGTACGTCACCTCGAACACACTGGAACCACCTTCACTTGGAGCACCCAAAAGTTTTGGTGTGTGCACTTCAGTAAACTTCTTCTTGGACAAGTACTCTCTAAACAGTTCGCAGACACCGGCTTGGATTCTGAAGATAGCCTGGTTGGTGACGGTTCTTAAGTCGATGACACGTGAGTCTAGTCTAGTGTCTAGGTTGACTACTGGCAAACCGGCCGCCTCAGCTTCTGCTTCGGAACGGGAAGCGTCTTCCAAAAGAATTGGTAGCGTTTCTGGAGTCTCGGAAATGGTGTAAATCTTTGTGATGTGGATTTCCAGGTTTTGCACAGTGGCGGATTTGATTGGCTCGTCCACCTTCTTGACAATACCTCTGACAAGGACAATGGACTCCAGGTTCAAAGAACCAGCCCACTTGACCATGTGCTTGGTGACGGTACCTTCCTTGTTGGCCTTTACAAGACCTTGGATCAAAGAGGCTTGTTGTCTCAATGTTAAAAAGGCTAATGTGGCACCTTGCTGTCTGGTGTTGTGGACTCTGGCTCTGAATAGGACCTCTTTGTCACTGTCTCTAGCCTCATCCAAATCGATAAACTTGACACGTTCCTCGCCGGTTCTGTCAGAATCACGGGACTGGATCAATGGCAACTTACCGTAATTTTCCTTGGCGGTGTCTTCGGAGGCAGCCTTCTTTTCGCGGGCCTCTTTTTCGGCTTCCAATTGAAGAGCTCTCTCCTCCTTCTTTCTCTGCTTTTCTTGCTCCTTCTGCAATTTCTTCAAACCCTTCTTGGATAATGGTTTCCCGTCTTCCCCGAGGATAACTTGGGCGGGTTCGGCAGATTCGGCAACAGCCTTGGCAATATTTTCGTCTTGGGACATCGTGTAAAGACCTTTCTTTTTTCGACAATTTGCTCAAAACGCAAAATTTGTCAATAATAACAATTAGCTAATTGGGTTGTCTTACTTCATCCTTGTATAACGTCAAATATTTTTCACTTCCTCTTTTTTTTTTTTCACGAAAATGCGTCATAAGGGCCTCGTCAGTGATGATTTCCGGAGCCAGGCCAATAATTACTTTAAGCAACAGCAACCCAATTGAAGCAGGTCTCATAGTTGGATGTGGCCAGCCTCACCTCAGTCCAATAGGTCTCGTGCAATATTCGTGCGCCTCTTACTGCAACTTGGACGCTTCTTGCGTCATTTTCTCTGATTTCCTCCCAGCAGCATGACTCACCTGCCACCGCTGTAACTTAACTCGGAAGAAGAGAGTCAGCTGCCTGCGTGGATGCTAACAAAGCGTGGAGAGTGCACCGCTATCATTGCATCTGCTGTATGTTCTATGCTCCGGCTAGGTTGTCGAGTTGTTGTCTGTGTATATGTTTGCTAATGTACCATGCGGCTGTACCGTATTGCAGAGGAATAACTCTGCTAATCTCTGAGAAATTTAAGGATCCCCTTTTTGAAAGCAATAGTGGCCTTTTCCAATAGACAGCAGAGTAAAGAGAAAAGAGTGTAGATAGGCGTGCCCCATATACAATCTGTTATCTACGATGAGTTTCCCTGGGTCAGACGCCAGTACGACTACAAGAATAAAGGATAGCGGCGGCCACGAAGTGCCGTGCTTACAGCCCATCGATGTGGTGGAATGCACTTATGAGCACTTCAGCGACTCGCGGGACAAGCTGTCTCTGAGATTGGGCGATTTAGTCTACGTACTCAATAAAGGCACTAATGGCTGGTGGGATGGTGTTCTCATACGGCATTGCGCCGACGATAGCAGCCCCTTGATGTTGGATAGAGGCTGGTTCCCTTGTTCTTTCACACGCACTATTCTACATGACCCACGCAAGACCTTGTCTGCCGCTGGCGAGTTGGGAAGGTTTCAGTCCGACATTGACGTAGATCCCGATTTGTCAGGTCAGTCGGTCTTAATCCTAACTCTAGACGAGTTTCTGGATTATTGTAACGATATCGAATTCCGAGGGCCACTGGTCTGGTGTCCCACCCCCACATGCGAACACGGCCAGAAGGGTCACGAGTTATTATACTACAATCAGGACTTGAACGTCTACTGCACCAAGCTACCGTGCTTACCGCAGGGCCCAGAACCTGCTTTGGGTTTACCTTCTTCTTCCTCCCCAATATCCGCTTCCAAAGATACCCGTAAGAAAATGCCCATCATGTGTGCCACCGATTTGTTCTACCTTAATGATAATGATGCCCAGAATTGGACAGACCTTACTCGTTCGATACACTACTATACTAATCTAACAGAACTTGCCCTGCTGAGTAACGATAGGAAAGGTTTTTTAGCCTCTTTAGATTTACTCTCCGTTTACATAACTTATATCCAGATGACTTTCAGAAATCTTCATTTAGTGGATAATAATTTCAAAAAAATTCTGAAAAAGCTAATTTCCACACTGTCTAAATTTTCAATAAATGCAAACATTTGGTTCAATTCCACTCCCTTTAACGAAAGAGAGAGCATTGTTGCGCAGGACGAATCCAGGAAAAATGATCCGTTCCTACAATCGGTTTTAAAAACTTTCCAAAACTTTCATTTTCTGCAGCGTTTACTACACTTCATCTCGGAACATAATGAGTTTACCATACTGCCTCAATTGTTTCCTCGTTTTTTCAAAGATTCGTTTAATACAATCTCATGGAATAATCCGTTTTTGCAGAAGAACTTCACTCATCGTATGTCTCATGATTTACCCAAGGAGATGGTTAAAGCCGTTGCGGGCGCTTCAGGAATAGTAGTGGATAGTATTAATAATATGCCGGTGTCCAGACAGGACACTCCATCTTCATCTGCATCTTCTTATCACATGATAAGCGCTACTTCCCAAAGAAGGAGAAGAAGCACAGCTTTCTCTAATGTATCAAGAAGTTCCAGTGAATCCGACACAATATGGTCTAAAAGGAGAAAACCGTACCCCATAAATGAGGAAACCTTAAATCTATTACAATCCAGGAAAACGCAACTTGATATCAAATTGAGTCATATGGTTCAAAGCGCTAACGACTACCTAAGTAATACTGTTAATTTCTCAAAAATGTTGAACTTTGAAATGAGTTTTAAGACCTATAAGGAAGTTAGTGAAACGGTTCCTATTATTGATATTTTGGAGAACTTGGATTTGACAATTTTCATAAACCTGAGAGAACTGGGTGACAAGGAGCGAGTCTTTGACGAAGACGTCGATATTGATAATGAAGATAAAGAGTTTTTAAACCATTCTTTATCTTCACTATCACACATTTTATCGGACTATTTTGACATGAAACAATACTTTCATGATGTAGTAGTAAAATTTATAATGGTCACTCAACATTTGACTTTAGAGGATCCGTTTGTGTTTCATCCAATGCAAAACGATTTGCCCACTGGGTATTACGAATTAATGACTTTTTCACCTCTATCAAAAGAAACTATTAAGAATAGGAAGAAGAAACACGACCAATTTGTTCAAGAATTAGAGGAAAACGATAACTATCAACAAGACGATGATAATGTTCTACTTTTCAACAACTTAATCAACCAAGATGAAGATTCGAATGACCTGAGATTCTTCAATCTTTTCCATATCTTCAAAAATTGCTGCGACGATTATTCTGATGTTCTTAAACTAGCCATTGAATCAGTAAAGCAATTGATTCTCGAAAGGGAAAATTTGCTAAACTATGCTGCTAGAATGATGAAAAATGATATTACAGAGTTGTTGTTACAAGGTGAAGATGATGGATATGAAGCTTACAGTGATAGGGGGGCTAATGACAAGAACGAGGCTAACATTGTTTACATGGATTCTAACACTAAAGGTGACGCTGAATGGCAAAAAGGCCAAACCCTTCTACCGCGGTATTTGCAACGTGATTTTGATAATGAGTTGATTTGGAGCTCAAATAATAGGATCAAAGGAGGTACTAAAGATGCATTGGTCGCTTATCTAACTAATAATGAAAAACGGGATACTTGGTTCAATATCACATTTTTGATCACTTTTAGAAGCGTTTTCTCAACTACAGAGTTATTTAGTCGTTTGATCGCTCGATATAACTTGGTCCCGCCAGAAGATTTATGTTTTGAAGAATATAATGAATGGGTGACAAAAAAGTTGATACCGGTGAAATATAGAGTTGTTGAAGTTATGACAACTTTTCTCAGGCAGTATTGGTTCGCGGGTTATTATGAGCCCGAACTTGCGAGTTTGAATTTGAATAATTTTGCGCAACTAGCAGTAAAGGAGAATGTGCCTGGGTCCATGGAACTCTTGAATGAAATCAATCGAAAATTCAAAAGTGGCGATATGCAGGGAACTACTCCGCTTAAAGCGCCTGATCCCCAGGTCCCACATAATAATGTTTTGCTCCCTTCTTACTCTATCGCGGAATCCATTTTGGCTGTTGATCCGGTTGCATTTGCCACTCAATTGAGTATACTAGAGCATGAAATATATTGTGATATAACCATTTTTGATTGCCTGCAGAAAATTTGGAAAAACAAGTACTCGAAATCTTACGATTCTTCCCCGGGCTTAACTAGATTTATCAACTTTGCCAATAATTTGACAAATTTTATATCATATTCTATTGTAAAAGAAGACGATATAAACAAACGGGCTAAGCTGCTCTCCCATTTTATTTTCATTGCAGAATATTGTAAAAAATTTAATAACTTTTCATCAATGACTGCAATCATTTCAGCATTATATTCTTCACCCATTTATCGTCTAGAAAAAACGTGGCAGGTGGTGGCTTTGCAAACTAAGGACCTGCTACGCTCTCTGAATACTTTAATGGATCCCAAGAAAAACTTCATAAACTACAGGAATGAGCTGAAATCTTTACATAGTGTACCATGTGTACCATTTTTCGGTGTTTATCTATCTGACTTAACTTTTACGGATTCTGGTAATCCGGATTTTCTAGTCTTAGAACACCGTTTGAAAGGTATTTATGAAGAAAAGAAATACGTTAATTTCAACAAAAGGATCAGACTTGTTGACATCTTACAGGAGATCATATATTTCAAGAAAATCCACTATGACTTCGTTAAAGATCAGACAATAATTGAAAGCATACGCAACACACTAGAAGAAATCCCTCACATCGAGAAACAATACCAATTATCATTGATCATTGAACCAAAACCTAAAAACAAGGCCACTGCGAATTCCGATTCAAGAGGTAAATCACAACAGAAGTTCGACGAAAACGACCCTGGCGAAGAAAAAGCACCCGCTAAGAAGGACAGATTCTTAAAATTTCAATTGGGCAAAACAAGGAAGAAACCCACAAAGCTCTTCAAATAGGAGAAGGGCACGTATTATTTATTTTATCCCCCGTTTCATTTAATTATAATTTTTTTTCATGTTTTCATTTTATTTATTCAGACAATAAAGCATTGTCAGCATCAAGCTTTACACTTGTTATTACATATTCTGTTGGCGGTAACTGTATATAATTTTTATATCTCATTTAAGTTTACATAGGCATATTTATATATTATCAAACTGTCGCCCCATCGACATCGCGATATTTTTCTTATTCCCTTTAAAAAATGCACCAGCGAATTAAAGGAAGTTGTCCTTCAATCTTCTAAATTGGGGCTAATGTCGTTTAAGACTGTGAAAAGTGACCGCTACTAACCCCTGTTAATATTCTATTGCTTTCTTAAAGCTGCTTGTAACACAAAAGAACAGTCTTTGTATCCACAGAGAGAAGGAATAATATCGGTTAAGAAAAAAAATCCTTTTGGTAATGGCTCCATCAACAGTATTAGATGGGTGCCCATATGGGTATCGGCCATATCCAGATAGCACCACTAATGCCTTGAATCCGTGCTTCCTGTCCATGGTGTCTTCGTGGCAAGCCGTTTTCTTTTTATTGGTAGGTACCTATCAACTACGGAAACTTTATAGGAACAAAAGAGTTCCGCCCAAGTTTAAGAACTTTCCAATATATCCAGGTGAAATCAGCAGCAGACATACAATGCATTTGACTAACGTTTGCTTTCAGTCCACCCTCATAATTTGCCAACTGGCTTTAGTAGCCCAGCAAAGCGACGAGAATTACCCATCTATATTGAAAACGTCTCTTTACTTAAATCTCCTCTTCAATATGGGGATTTCTCTTCCTACTCAATACTTAGAATACTTTAAGAGCACGTACTCTATGGGTAACCAGCTTTTCTATTACATGTTTCAAATATTTATGCAATTTTTCCTAATAGCGCAAAGATATTACCATAACTCAAGTGAACCAAGACTCGCCTTAATTAGTGGTCAAGCAGCTATGATCTTGGAATTTCTCATTCTCGGTAACTCTGTGACAATTTTCGTTTATGATTTATGCCTATTTGAACCAATCGAGGAATTGGCTGAATACTATAAGGAAAACGATTGGTATCCTCCCGTGAATGTATTGTCGTATATTACGTTTATTTGGATGAACAAATTGATAATGAAAACCTACCGTGATAAGAAAATTGAAAATCCTGACAAACTGCCCCTACCACCAGTTGATTTGGATATTAGGACAATAAGCAAGGGATTTGAAGGAAATTGGGAACTGGAGAAATGGCTGGATAGAAACTCTCTCCAGCGAGCTATTTGGAAGTCTTTTGGGAAGACTATTTCAATAGCGGTGCTATATGAAACCACATCTGACTTACTGTCTGTTATACAACCACAATTTCTACGTTTATTCATAGAGGGCTTCAATCCAGAGACACCCGCTAAATACCCTCCTTTAAACGGTGTATTTATCGCTCTTGCTCTTTTCTTGATAAGCGTGATCTCTGTTTTCCTTTCAAACCAATTTTATATTGGAATTTATGAGGCTGGTTTAGGGATGAGAGGGTCTTTGGCTTCTTTAGTATACCAAAAATCTCTAAAATTGTCATTGGCTGAGCGTAATAACAAATCTACGGGTGATATATTAAATCTGATGTCCGTGGATGTCCTGAGAATTCAGAGATTTTTCGAGAATGCTCAAACCATTATTGGTGCTCCCATCCAAATCATCGTTGTTTTAACTTCACTTTATTGGCTATTAGGGAATGCTGTCATTGGTGGTTTAGTCACCATGGCCATTATGATGCCTATTAATGCTCTATTGTCGAAAAAGGCTAAAGCATTATCAAAGACACAGATGAAATATAAGGATATGAGGATCAAAACTATAACAGAGCTTCTGAACGCTATAAAGTCTATCAAATTGTACGCCTGGGAAGAACCTATGATGGAAAAATTAAATCATGTCCGCAATGACATGGAATTGAAAAATTTTAGGAAAATTGGTATAGTGAGTAACCTGATATATTTTGCCTGGAACTGTGTTCCTTTAATGGTAACTTGCTCTACATTCGGCCTGTTTTCTTTATTCAGTGATACGCCATTATCTCCTTCCATTGTTTTCCCTTCACTGTCTTTATTTAATATTTTGAATAGTGCCATATATTCAGTCCCATCCATGATAAATTCCATTATAGAGACAAGTGTTTCAATGGGAAGACTAAAGTCTTTCCTCCTTAGTGATGAAGTTGACGACTCATTTATTGAACGTACTGATTCTCCATCTGATGAGAGTGTATTACCTGTCTTGGAGATGAATAACATTACCTTTTTATGGAAATCAAAGGAGGCATTAGCATCCAGTCAACTTGAAAACAATTCAAGGACGGACGAAGAATCTACAATAGGATCGTCTCAAATTGCATTAAGGAATATCGATCATTTCGAAGCGAAAAGGGGTGATTTGGTTTGCGTTGTCGGCCGTGTGGGTGCTGGTAAATCGACTTTTTTAAAAGCGATCCTTGGCCAACTCCCTTGCATGAGTGGTTCCAAAGAATCGCTACCACCCAAGTTGATTATTAGAGCATCGTCCTTGGCATATTGCTCACAAGAATCTTGGATAATGAATGCCTCTGTGAGAGAGAATATTTTATTCGGTCATAAATTTGATAAGGTTTATTATGATCTTACCATCAAAGCATGCCAATTGTTACCTGACTTAAAAATTTTGCCAGACGGCGATGAAACTTTGGTGGGTGAAAAGGGTATATCTCTATCTGGTGGTCAAAAGGCCCGTCTCTCATTAGCTAGGGCTGTATACTCAAGGGCAGATATTTACTTACTGGATGATATCCTATCCGCTGTTGATGCAGAAGTCAGTAAGAATATCATTGAACATGTTTTGATTGGGAAAACAGCTTTGTTGAAAAATAAGACAATTATTTTGACTACTAATACAGTATCAATCTTAAAACACTCGCAAATGATTTATGCACTCGAAAGTGGTGAAATCGTCGAACATGGAAACTACGAAAGTGTAATGAAGCGTGAGAACAATAATTCTAAATTAAAGAAGCTGCTAGAAGAATTCGATACTCCCATTGATAATATGAATGGGAATGATACGCGAACTGATCAGTCACCTGAATATGATGTAGAGGAAACTTTGCAGCTTAAAGTAGTTGAATCAGAGGATGAAGACGAGGTCGCCACAAACGGCGAATTGGAGCTGATCAAAGTCAACTCCAGAAGAGCGTCCTTGGCTACACTAAGACCTAGGCCCTTTATAGGAGCGCAATTAAATGCCACAAAGAAGACAGCACAACAGGCTGAAAAGACTGAGGTTGGTAGAGTCAAGACTAAAGTATATCTTGCATATGTTAAAGCATGTGGTGTTCTAGGAGTTGTTCTATTTTTCTTATTCATGATTCTAACGAGAGTTTTCGATTTAGCAGAGAATTTCTGGCTAAAATATTGGTCAGAATCTAATGAAAGAAACGGTTCGAACGAAAGGGTTTGGATGTTTGTTGGTGTATATTCCTTACTTGGAGTGGGATCAGCCGCTTTTAATAATCTAAGGAGCATCATAATGCTGTTATACTGTTCTATCAGGGGCTCTAAAAAACTGCATGAAAACATGGCCAAATCCGTGATTAGAAGTCCTATGGTTTTTTTTGAGACAACGCCAGTTGGAAGAATTATAAACAGATTTTCATCTGATATGGATGCGGTAGACAGTAGTCTGCAGTATGTTTTCTCATTTTTCTTCAAGTCAATACTTACTTATTTGGTTACCATTATACTGGTTGGTTACAACATGCCATGGTTTTTGGTATTTAATATGTTTTTGTTGGTAATCTACATTTATTACCAAAGATTTTACATTGTATTGTCCAGGGAGCTTAAAAGATTGATTAGCATATCCTATTCGCCCATTATGTCGTTAATGAGTGAAAGTCTTAACGGATATTCTATTATTGACGCATATAATCATTATGAAAGGTTTATTTATCTAAACTACGACAAAATCCAATCTAATATTGATCTTGTTTTCAATTTCAGATCAATAAATAGGTGGTTATCCGTGCGTTTACAAACCATTGGTGCTACAATTGTTTTGGCTACGGCGCTGCTGGCGTTGACAACAATTAATACCAAAAATCAATTAAGTTCTGGTATGGTTGGTTTGTTGATGGCTTACTCCTTAGAAGTCACAAGTTCATTAACATGGATTGTAAGAACAACTGTGATGATAGAAACTAACATCGTTTCTGTGGAAAGAATTGTTGAATACTGTGAGTTACCACCGGAAGCTCAATCCATTAATCCTGAAAAGAGGCCAGATGAAAACTGGCCATCAGAGGGTAGAATTGAATTCAAAAACTATTCAACAAAATATAGAGAAAATTTGGACCCAGTGCTAAAGGATATAAACGTAAGAATTGAGCCGTGTGAGAAAATTGGTATTGTTGGTAGAACAGGCGCGGGGAAGTCTACGTTGTCTTTGGCTTTATTTAGAATATTAGAACCTGCTGAAGGCAAAATTATTATTGACGATGTTAATATATCCGAGTTAGGCTTATTTGACTTGAGGAGCAATTTGGCCATTATTCCTCAGGATGCACAGGCTTTTGAAGGTACGGTACGGACCAATTTAGATCCTTTCAATCGTTACTCAGAGGATGAGCTAAAAAAGGCCATTGAACTAGCACACTTAAAGTCTCATTTGGAGAAAATGCTTGGGAACGAAACTGGATGTAGTGATAATAATGTTGAAGAACGTGAAAATGCTAAGGATATTCTGGATGTGAATATTAATGAGAACGGCAGTAATTTGTCGGTGGGACAAAGACAATTATTATGTTTGGCAAGAGCGTTATTGAGTCACTCTAAGATTTTGGTTCTTGACGAGGCTACGGCTTCAGTGGACATGGAAACGGATAAGATCATCCAAGATACGATCAGAAGAGAATTCAAGGATCGTACAATCTTAACTATTGCACATCGTATCGACACCGTGTTGGACAGTGATAAAATCATTGTTCTTGATAAGGGCAATGTAAAAGAATTCGACTCACCTTCGAAATTACTATCTGACAAGGGATCTATTTTCTATAGTCTTTGTGAAAAAGGTGGCTATTTGAAAAAATGAGTTTGAATTCTATATATTGAGGCTTACCTGAAAACTTATAGGACTCTGTCAAAATCTAATGTACTGTATACATGTCTTTTAATATCGAGCTAATCTTTCACTCTCGATGCTTCCCTCGAGGACCGGGTAATAAGTTTAAAGTCCAATTAAGAAATAATTAAGAGTATATAATCCACTTTCTAACTTATATAGGATCGCACGCATTCATTCGAAGGGGACGAGAGTGTCAAGTACGTGTAAGAGATATGAGCTCCAATGAAGAGGTCTTTAGTCAGATAAACGCAACTGTGAATGTGGTCGATAATAAAAAGCGCCTACTATTCGTTCAGGATAGTTGCGCACTAGTCCTGGGGCTTGTTGCAGGGTTTTTGCAGATTGAATCTGTCAATGGGTTCCTTTGGTTCCTAGCCCTGTACAACTTGATCAATATGGTTTACATTGTTTGGATCTGTCAATTACAACCAGGGAAATTCTACCAAAGCCCACTGCAAGATATTTTTTTCGAATCATTTATCAGAGAGTTAACTGGGTTCGTCATGGCATGGACATTTGGTTATGCCTTAATCGGATAAAATAAGGGTTTTATTGCTAGTTCGAAATAAGGTTGATTTATTATGTATGTACAGTAAATATATTGTTATAAGTAATTTTTTTTTTTATTTTCTAGTTCTCTCTATGCGCTAAAAGGACTATGGTGACAGAATTACCGTGTTGAAGACTTCGAACGGACAAGTGAGTTTTTATCTTTAATAGGTGGTGGAAATAAGAAAAGCGTGAGTAAGAGTGTGAAGATCTTTCAGAAAGAAAAGTGGTACAAAATAGGTAAAGAGAGAAAGCGAATCATGAATATAGGGGAGCATAAACACTATGGACAAGAGTAGATATCAAACGAAAGTAAAGAAACGAAGAAAAAGAAGATAGAACGAAAGTAAAGAGTAAGAGCATGATAATAACTGTTATTAGACTTCTGCGTTTTCTACCAATGCTGCGAGTTTTTCAACACTGGCTAAATGTCTATTTCCCAAAGAATTCGATTTGTTTAGCTTATCCAAATAGGCTCTAATGGCAACGACGATTAATTTTTTACCTTCACCTTCAGAAACGTTAACCAGTTTTTGAATAACGTAATTGGCAAATTGATCCTTGATCATCAAAATCATGGGGGAATCGTCTTCCAGGTTCAAGGCATGGTTTTTATCCTTTGGTAAGATCTTGGACATTATCAATTTCTTCTGATCTTTGGAGCCATAAAGAATGGACTTCTCCACTACGTTGGAGGCGAATTTATGCTTAGAGTATTCAACAACATTGTCTGCCACTGTTTCAACGATTTCCTGTTTCACATCAACCATTTCTTTATTAGTGAACTGATTTTGTTGTAAAATGTATTGAATAACGTAGTTACCGTATTGGTCTTGAATCAGGTAAGGTATGAAATCCTTCAGTTCATTCAAGATGTTACACTGATCTTCACTTGAACCAAATTCCAACAATCTTTGGATCACTCTACACCCATAGGAATGGGTGGATAGATGGTAAATGTGGCCCGTCAAAGAATCTAAGACAAAGGGTAGTTTCTTTAAGGGGATCGTCTCAATGGCCTTTTGAATAACGTGATTACCGTTTTGGTCTTTAATCATTTGTAAAACGGAATCAGAGAGTTCCAGAACTAATTGAATTCTTTGTTGAGAATCAATGAATTCTAAGGCTTTTTGGATTACACGGCATGCGTACATCTGTAAAGATAGCTGTTTCATATGGCCCTTAAACTGTTCCACCAAAGCGTCTTTTTGAATCTTGGTACCGAATTCAAAGAATTTTTGTATAACGTAGTTACCAAATACATCGTTTGATAGTTCAATGGCGTCACCGCGGATATCGTTGAATATTACTTCCTTTTCAGAGGCTGGTGAAGTGGCCAGTTCACGCTGAATAAAACGTGAACCATGTTGGTCTTTGCAGAATTCTAAAGAGTGGCCGTAGATGTCCTTTAATGACAAATTTGAGTTCGAGTTTTTATCGGAACTACTATTTCTTAGTTGCTCTAATAAGGGAGAGCGGTGATAAGTTGGCTGTTGTGGCTGTTGTGGCGGGGTTTGGGAGTGCGAATGCGACTGAGACTTATGGTTATTGGCCATTGGCTCGTTGGATTTGAAAGATGCGTTCTTTTTGGACGAGTTCTTGTTGGTGGCAAAATTTTCTAAATAAGGGTTGGCTTGTTTGTTTGTGTTACCATTGTTGTTAGCAGTATTTGCGGTATGGTTCTTGTTGTTTCTTTTCTTGAAATTCTTTTCGTCCTTGGTGGGCGCATTGGAAGGCACAGGTACGGGAGAGTGATAATATATATAGGGATTTTCCTGTTGATCCTGTTGCTCTTGTTGTTGCTGTTGCTGTTGAGGGGCCGATGGTGGTGGTGGTGGCATAAACATCATTTGGTTTGGGTAGGCGTATGGGAAGGGGGTAGTGTTTGGCGGAGACGAAGGTGTGGAGGAAGAAGAAGGTCTGTTCGATTTTTTCTTCTTTTTACCATCAAAGTCCCCGGTGTCCTCACTGGCGGGCGGTTGTGCAGAAATCATTTGAGAGATGAAGTTTGAGGGCGAACCGATCAAATAATTGGGGAAGTTCTGGTAGTGAGGGCCCTGATGAAACTGGTTTGGTGGGAAGTAAGATGGGAAATTGTTATTTGCAAGACCGTCTTGTTGGTTGGGAGCCACCACAGCAGCGTTGTTACTCGGTCTGAATACTGGAGTATTGGCAACATTCCAGATGTTTCTTTGAGGATAGTGGGCATTCTGGTCAGACTCCAAAGAGGCGGAAGAGTCAGAATTCGAGCTGGAATGGTATAATGATCCGCTGTTCGTAGTGTTAGTGTTCACTTTGTTGGTGTTGGTATTCGACTCAGACTGGACAGATTGCTCGAAGGTGGTCTGGGTGTCCAAGCTCGCGTTGGACACGGTTTTCGTTATGAACTGGGGCTGGTTGGCGGCATGTTCAGGCTTATCTTGAGATTCCAGTTCTCTTGTACCGTCAATCAGGGACTTCCCAAACTTCTCAAAAAATCCTCCTCCACCTACATTGCTGTTATCGTGGCCATTGCCGTTGTAGTAGACTGGCCCCGCAATGGAGGCGGAATACTGCCCCAAGAGATGGTTAACCTTGTTATTCTTGCCTAGGTTACCCGTGCCGTTGTTCGCCTGGTAGTTGTTGTAGGACGCAGACGATAGGGAGGCAGTATCGTTTGATCTGTACTGGTAATAGTTGCTGTTATTGCCAAAGAACTTTTTAGAGTTCGTGGAGAATGGTGGAGCGGTTCCGACAGACAGGGCCGTTTTCTTGAAGATCGGCGAAGATTCGCTGGAGCCGTGTAGCAACAGGATGTCCGAGTCGATATCATTCGATGTGGTAAAGCTCGATCTTCTGAAGCCGCCGATCTGCTGAGAGCCGGCAGCAGCGCCACCCACAACAGCGGCGGCTTGGCCGCCGTTGTTATTCCCGTTGGATAGGGCGCTTAAAGACGACACAATGGAAGCAAGTTCCATATCCATGTCCATGTCCATTTCCATCTGTGTTTGCGATATAATGTTTACTAGATTGTGTTTTTTGTATTTGTCTGCAGCAGAAAAGCCTTCGTTTCCACCCTTTTTCGATGTTCTTTCTTTTTATGTTTTTTTTGCAGAGACCGGATAATTAGAAAAATTGGTTAAGCAGGTATACTATTTACAGTAATCGATTTTTCAGAATATGTGCAGGCACCACTTTTCCTATCTCTTTTTCTTTTCCTTTCTCTCCTATCCATCAGCTAAATTGTCATCTATTATAAGTACAAAAAGTGCCACTAGTGTTTTGGGAAATTCTCTCCACAATTTTTGAGAAAAAAAGAAACGACGGCAGGGTAATGTCCGTGAAAAGCGATCAGGGTTGGCTTTTCAAGCCCTTCTTTTCTTCCCCGAGCCCTGGTCAACTTTTTCTAGGGCTCTAGGCAACGCCTCAAGGGTCCGTTCTTCGAGAAGTTCTGAGAGGCGGCTTGATCGGGAAAAGAGCTTCCTTTTGCGGACATATCGCAGGCAAAAGCACGAAAGCTTATTTCTATACGAGAAAAGAAACGAAAATAGCGAAAAAAAGATGAAAAATGCAGCGATAAAAGATAAAGTAGCCACAAATACTCGTGTATAAATATATAAATATATATATATATGCACACCTATTGTTTAGAAAGATTGTGTACGTTTTTTAATGCACGGGGTCGCAAATCAGAGTATTTACAATATATAGACACATTTACGGCAAGTCACACGATGGGTGCAGCCACGGTTTTGAAAAGGGCTAGGAATTTACTAGCGACGTTCATAGTATGCTGCTTTATGGCGGTGGTGCTTGTTCTGGCGCTGGCACGCCATTTCATCAACGAGCACAGGGATACCAGGAGTTCTTCGACGCGGATCAAGGTCAGCGAAGGCAGCAAAAGGGCCATGCACCATGACCACGTCTTCACGAAGACCAATGCCTACTCAACGCCATTCCTCGATCTGGAGCACGACAAGAAAAACGGCATAATCTACGACCACACAAGGACAGTGATACGCAAAAAGAACCGCGACGAGGAGTCGCTTTCTCTGCACAAGAGCCTTTTCCACAAGTTTCTGAAAAAGCTCATCTTCCGGTTCATCGATCAAGACAAAGATGACGAGCAAGTGACGCAGGGAAAGTTTAACAATAGCAACAACGAAATTGCTAACCATGAACCGATCTTTGAGAAGATCCCCGTCCATTCCGACAACCCATTGCAGAAGCTAATCCTGTCGGAGGACTTGGCGCTGGTGCCCGATCTAAACTACTATTTCAACCAGTACAATATTCACATAGAGGAGTTCAGAATAGAGACTGAGGACGGGTTCGTTATAGACCTATGGCACCTGGTGCCGAAGTACACCACGGTAGATTCCGAGAAGTCGAGTCAGAGGAAAAGGCCACCCATTTTGATGCTGCACGGTCTTCTACAAAGCAGCGGCTCGTTCGCATCCAACGGCCGGAAATCTTTGGCGTATTTCCTGTACCAGTCTGGTTACGATATTTGGTTGGGTAATAACAGATGCGGGTTCAAGCCGCAATGGAATGATGCGAAGCTATCGACCCCAGATTCCAAGTGGAACTGGGACCTTCGCGAAATGGTCAAGTATGATTTGACTCTGCTGATCGATACCGTTTTGGCCAAGACACAATATGAAAAGCTTACTTTGATCTCGCATTCCCAGGGCACCACGCAGGCGTTTATGGGCCTGGTCAATGAAGATGAGTTTTTCCCTCCCGGATCAGGGACTAAAGAGTCGTTCTTTACCTCGAAGATCGCCAACTATGTCGCGTTGGCCCCCGCAGTGTATCCAGGCCCCTTACTAAAAGAAAAGTTGTTTTTGAAACTCATGACGAAGGGAATCGACAATCCTTGGTTCTTCGGGGAAACATCTTTCTTCGAAATCATGATGATCGTGAGAAACCTGTGCATCGGTGAAAGCTTGTTTTCCTTTGTGTGTTACACGATCTTCAACTACCTATTTGACTGGAACGATACCCTCTGGGATACCCCTTTGAGAGATCGTCATTTCTTGTTTTCTCCTGTGCATGTTTCGGTGAAATTGATGCAGTGGTGGCTGTCTCCTGACCCGAATAAGGTCAGTTTCAAGTTCGGCTCGCACAATATGTTCCCCRATAACGTGAAGTGGTTTTCAGGCGCATCGGCGACTCCAAATATTTACCTGTTCGTCCCCAAGCAAGATAGACTAGTGGATGGAGAAAGATTGATCAATCATTTCGTTAATGTCGAATCAAGTGTCAATTACAAGATCTGGTACATTGACGAGTATGCACACATTGATGTGCTGTGGGCACATGACGTCATCGAAAGAATCGGTAAACCAGTTTTACAGAATTTGAATAATTACTATTTCAATAAGGAGTCTAATGTCTTTGAAAGCGATTGTTCGGACACGGAGGTGGAGACGGAACTAGAAATGGTTGAAGAAAAGGCTTGAGGAACAAGCTTAATATAGATTCATATACTTATAATTGGGGGAGTACATAGATAGAGGGCTAGTAATTTGTAGTTTGTTTTTGTTTTTATTTTTAAAATATTATGCCACATATTGGTTGTATTTGTGTCTTCCGTGGGGAGCGATATCTTCTTTTTCTTTTTTGTCTGAAAAATTTTTGGTCCTGAAAAAAAAAATCGATGAGATTATATTACAGCAGTAATACTTCAGCATATTACTACGGCAGTTAAGGTAAACTCGCAACGATATAGCACTAAAATGAAGATCAAAACTATTAAAAGAAGTTCTGATGATTACGTTCCCGTCAAAAGCACACAGGAATCTCAAATGCCCAGGAATTTGAACCCTGAATTGCATCCTTTCGAAAGGGCTCGTGAATATACTAAGGCTTTGAATGCTACCAAGTTGGAAAGAATGTTCGCTAAACCCTTTGTAGGTCAGTTGGGGGACGGACACAGAGACGGTGTCTATGCTATTGCCAAGAACTATGGTAGTTTGAACAAACTGGCCACTGGTTCGGCAGATGGTGTCATTAAATACTGGAACATGTCCACTAGAGAAGAGTTTGTTTCTTTCAAGGCTCATTATGGGCTCATTACCGGTCTTTGTGTCACGCAGCCTCATTTTCATGACAAGAAACCAGATCTCAAAAACCAAAATTTCATGTTATCCTGTAGTGATGACAAGACCGTCAAACTATGGTCGATAAATGTTGACGATTATTCCAACAAGAGATCAAGCGATAACGATTCCGTGATCAATGAAGAGGGTTTGGTGCGTACTTTTGATGGTGAATCCGCATTTCAAGGTATTGATTCGCATAGGGTAAACTCTACATTTGCCACAGGTGGTGCCAAGATCCAACTTTGGGACGTCAATAGAGTAAAACCAGTTTCCAATTTGTCATGGGGGGCAGATAACATTACGAGTGTTAAGTTTAACCAAAATGAAACCGATATTTTGGCCAGTACTGGTAGTGACAATTCAATCGTTCTTTATGACTTAAGAACCAATTCCCCTACACAAAAGATCGTTCAAACCATGAGAACAAACGCTATTTGTTGGAACCCCATGGAAGCATTCAATTTCGTGATTGCGAATGAAGATCATAACGCTTACTACTACGACATGAGAAACTTATCGCGTTCATTGACTGTGTTTAAAGATCATGTTAGTGCGGTGATGGATGTCGATTTCTCCCCAACTGGTGACGAGATTGTCACTGGTTCATACGATAAGAGTATCAGAATTTATAACACCAACCATGGACATTCTAGAGAAATCTATCACACAAGGAGAATGCAGCATGTCTTCCAAGTCAAATACTCGATGGATGCTAAATATATTATCAGTGGATCTGATGACGGGAATGTTAGATTATGGAGAAGCAAGGCTTGGGAGAGATCGAATGTCAAGACTACACGTGAAAAGAATAAATTAGAATATGACGAAAAATTGAAGGAGAGGTTCAGACACATGCCAGAAATCAAAAGAATCAGTAGACACAGACACGTGCCAGAAGTCATTAAGAAGGCTCAAGAGATTAAGAACATTGAATTGAGTTCTATAAAGAGAAGGGAAGTGAACGAAAGACGTACCAGAAAGGACATGCCGTTTATCTCTGAAAGAAAGAAACAAATCGTGGGCACAGTGCACAAATACGAAGACACGGGAAGAGAAAGGAAAAGAAGAAGGGATGACAATAAACGTGACGCTCAAGAAGAGCAGTGATAGGCCGCCGTGGAGGGCATCTCGTTTGTATTTTTCTATACATACATATATGTACAATATTTGCATTTTTAATTTCCATTCACATATTTAATAAATGTTTACGGTACGGTACCGTCATCGTTCCTGTAATTAAATTAATCTTTTTATTAGATTATGAATTTATATAAGAGTACATTGTGTCGTAATGGCAGAAGAAGGAAAAGAGTATTGAAAGAGTTGGTGGTGTGATTGATATTAAGCAAAAAAAAAAAAAAAAAAAAAACTTTTGTTTTTTTGGTTCTCTTCTTTTCTTTTCTCTTCTTCATCTTCACTTTTTCCCTAAAGGAGCGATGATAGATTTGCACGAAAGTTGTCTCTATATTGTTACATCCAGAATTTTGCCTACGTCTAATGAAGTTTTCACTGAAAGGTCTTCTAAAAGAGGAATAATATCTAATAGTTCGTTATCATGGGTATCTGAAAACCAGGACGATATTGGTATTGCATGTTGAGGGTGGAAGATGTAAGAAGCTGGGGAGTTATCAAGGATGATGATCTCCGATAACGGTCTTCCGATTTGGGACAAATTCTTGATATAGTTGCCTTCATAGTTATAGCAAGCCTCTCTGAATAATCTGTGGTGGATGACTTTATCCGTGTCCAGTATATCGAGTAGCGGGTCACCGTACCTCGAGACACTTGCAGTAAAGACCACGACTTCGAATATCTTCCCAACTCTTTCCAAGAACTCCTCTACGCCCGGTCTTTTTATGACATAGACGTTATGAATCTGGTCATCTATCTCCACGGGTAGGACGAAATCAGCAGATCGCAAATATTTGAAAGACGAATGTACTAGAGTCTCATCAAGATCCAGTATTAAACATTTCTTATCCTTTGTACTTTCATCTTGTGGGGGGAGCAGGGTATTGAAGCCCGGTGCATGGTACTGGTCTTGTTGCAAGAGCGTTAGATCGATATACTCTTCGTCTTCGTCGTCTTCGTCGTCATCTTCGTCATCATCAGCATCGTTGGAAGTCACACTAGCCTGGGGACTACTGCTTACTCTACTCAAATCAATATCTTGGATAAGATGGTCAGGCGATACTCGTACGATGGACTCTTGTTGCTGCTGTTTTTGTTGCTTGTGCTGTTTCTGCTGCTTGGGCACTTCTTTCACGACGGATCCCTTATCACGTAGGGCGCCGCGGCTGCGACGTTTATCTTCATCGAGAACCTCTTCATCCTCATCAACTTCGTATTTTTCCTCGTGTAGGTCTTCTTTGCTGATTTTTCTGTCGACTTTCTTTGTAGTATTATTACTAGTGACGGTGGTAGCAGCTACAGTCGGCGACACTGGTTTCTTTTTCTCATTATCGTTCGTACTTATCCCAGATTTACCCGTGGATCTTTCTGTAGAGCTCAAAGTGGCGGCCGAATTAGTCTTGGAGGGCGGAGAGTTTGTCTTCTGCACGGCACGTGCTCGACTTTTCGTGTTGGAGTGCTTGACGTTTCTGTTTTTATTGAGGGAGCTGGATTGTTGGTGGCGATAAGCAGAACCGGAGTTGGATTGAGCCGTCTCGGAAGAACAGCACAATATCGACGATATAAAGCCCATACTGGTTGACTATTTATTGTGACTAAGACTCACAAACACGCTCGCAGGCAAAGGAAAAATAAGGTTAGGGCACAATGAAAGGGGAAGCGTGAATAACTGTACTATATGAAGGAATAATAGGAGACAAACGCAGTATGAGAGAGATGGGGGAGGGTGAAGGGACGAGTTGGATTTGACAACGACGTAACAGAGAGCTGAAGAACAGATTGGTATTGCGAACAATAGGATTCAACAAGTGCTTCTTCTGGCTAGCACTTCCATTCTTCCCAGCAAGTACACCAATCCTAGACTCTTTTTTTTTTTCGGTTCTTTCCAAAAAAAAAGAAACAAAAATTATCAGCCCTAATGTAGGTCATTTTCGGGAAATATTGGTAGGGTTTGTCACGTGATTAGGGTTTGATCACGTGCTTCCGATCATTTCTAAGGGGTCCTGATAGGTGATACCGCTTGTAGCGGTGACAGAGGTAGTAGTGTTTCATTGCTTTTATTTACAGGGAATATACATGTAAAGATGTGTGTATATATACTGTATGAATACCTATTAGTGTATGTACAGGTGTGGGGTGCCAGCTGGCGGTGGGGGCTCAGTTCGGCTAGTTCGCGCTTGGGACCTCGAAGCCGTAGCCCTTCATGCACTCCTTGTACTTGTCGATGAACTCCTTGCACTTGTCGGAGTCCTGTCCGTTGAACAAGATGCAGGTGTCACGCTCCTCCTTCTCGGGCTTGCAAACACAGCATGGCTTGGGCTTGTCGCCTTCGTCCGCGCGGTTTTCTTGTTCTTGTTCTTGTTTCTTGTCGCACTTGTCAGTCTTGTCGCACTTGTCAGTCTTGTCGCACTTTTCAGTTTTGTCGCATTTGTCAGTTTTGTCCATTGTGGTTGTGTGGTTGTGTGGTTGTGGGTACGATTGTTCGTGTCTCGTTGTGCTGGGAGCAAGTAAGTAGGCATATTAACTATGATTTCCTTGCTATTTATTACTTTTTTTTTTGGCGGGGGTCCAGTAGGGTGACACTTTCCTTCGGGTAAGAGCTTGAAAAATTTTTCAAGAAATGCGATGAGATGAGATTGAAAAATTGCAGGTATAGTATGAGTTAGTAGGTCGTGTATCAGCGTTTAGTTTGTGGCCTAGTGTTGGTACTGTGTGTCTGCAAACGTGTGTATAGGTATATGATGGTGGCAGGAATTAAGAAATTTGCCGGCTTGGACTTTGTTCCCACAATCAGTGACAGTGAAGACGATGTCCCAGTGCTAGATTCCTCTGATGACGAAAAGGTCGAGGTAAAGAAGACCGCTAAGAAGACCAAGAGCAAGAAAAACAAGAAGAAGGCCACCGGTGCGGATGGGCTGGATGAAGACGTCCATGAAGACTTAAACGCAGGGTTCAAGTTCGATTTGGATGCGGACGACACTACTTCGAACTTTCAAGGTTGGAACTTCTTGGCCGAGGCCAACAAGGATGATCCAGAGGCTCCTGTAAAGAAGGACGTGGACTTGGACAAAATAATCAGAAGAAAGGGTGGGCTGGTGAAAATGGCCCATATTGACACCAAGGAAGAAGAAGAAGAGGAGGAGGAGGAAGAAGAGGCGCACGATAGCGACGATGAGGAATTGGCAATGGACGGGTTTGGTATGGGAGCTCCCGCCAAGAATGAAGAGGAAGATGATTCAGAAGACGAACCAGAAGAAGAGCAGGAACAGGAGGAGGAACAGGAGGAACTTACCATGGAAAAGGGCGGCAAAAATGACGAAGCAGTTGAAGAAGACGATTCCGAAGAGGCAAAAGCCGATTTTTACGCACCTGAAACTGAGGCGAATGACGCCAAAAAGCAAATGTATGACAACTTCAACAGCCTGTCCCTGTCTCGTCCCGTTCTCAAGGGGCTTGCCAGCTTGGGTTATGTCAAGCCTTCCCCGATTCAAAGCGCCACCATCCCCATCGCCTTGTTGGGTAAAGATATCATTGCCGGTGCGGTGACCGGTTCTGGTAAGACTGCCGCGTTCATGATTCCTATCATTGAGCGTTTGTTATACAAACCGGGCAAGATTGCCTCCACCAGGGTCATCGTTTTGTTGCCTACTCGTGAATTAGCCTTGCAAGTCGCTGATGTCGGTAAACAAATTGCTCGTTTCGTATCCGGCATCACTTTTGGTCTAGCCGTTGGTGGTTTGAACTTGAGACAACAAGAACAACTGCTGAAGTCTCGTCCCGATATCGTTATTGCTACTCCTGGTAGATTTATCGATCATATTAGGAACTCAGCAAGTTTCAACGTGGACTCGGTGGAAATTTTGGTCATGGATGAAGCCGATAGAATGCTAGAAGAAGGTTTCCAAGACGAATTGAACGAAATCATGGGCTTATTGCCAAGCAATAGACAGAATCTATTGTTCTCCGCTACAATGAACTCCAAGATTAAAAGTTTAGTAAGTCTTTCTTTGAGAAGGCCAGTAAGGATCATGATTGATCCTCCAAAAAAAGCCGCTACTAAGTTGACGCAAGAGTTCGTTCGTATTCGTAAGAGAGATCACTTGAAGCCTGCGTTGCTCTTTAATCTGATCAGAAAGCTGGATCCAATGGGCCAAAAGAGGATTGTTGTCTTTGTTGCAAGAAAGGAAACTGCCCATAGGTTAAGAATCATTATGGGTCTTTTGGGTATGAGCGTAGGAGAATTACATGGTTCTTTAACACAAGAACAGCGTTTAGATTCCGTGAACAAATTCAAAAATTTGGAAGTTCCTGTACTCATCTGTACAGATTTGGCCTCTAGAGGTTTGGATATCCCCAAAATCGAAGTCGTTGTCAATTACGATATGCCCAAGAGTTACGAAATTTACTTACATAGAGTTGGTCGTACTGCCAGAGCTGATAGGGAAGGTCGTTCTGTCACACTTGTGGGCGAATCGTCTCATGATCGTAGCATTGTTCGTGCTGCTATCAAGAGTGTGGAAGAAAATAAATCGCTTACTCAAGGTAAAGCTCTTGGTAGAAACGTGGACTGGATTCAAATCGAAGAGACAAATAAACTCGTGGAATCAATGAGCGATACCGTTGAAGAAATTCTAGTTGAAGAAAAGGAGGAAAAGGAAATCTTAAGAGCGGAGATGCAATTGAGAAAGGGTGAAAATATGTTAAAGCACAAAAAGGAAATTCAGGCAAGACCAAGAAGGACATGGTTCCAAAATGAATCAGACAAGAAAAATTCTAAATTGCTAGGAGCTTTATCCAGAAACAAAAAAGTCACCAACAGTAAAAAGAGAAAGCGTGAAGAAGCCATCGCTGATGATAATGGTTCACGTTCCTATAGAAAGACTAAGAATGATCGTGTCACAGACCAAGAAAGAACTTTCAAAAAACAGAAAAGTGCAAATCCAAACAAGAAGAAAGGCTTTTCTAAACGTAGGTAATAATCACCATCGTCATTAACATTAAACATCAACATAATTATCACTGTCATTATACTATATTTTATATTTAAATATCATTACTTCATTTGATAAACTGGGAATTAATTTACTATTTCTTTTTTTCCATTTTTGTTTTTTACGGCCACTAATGAATCTGTATAATATACTAAATCGTAGGGCATATTACAGGTTTGGCCATAATTTATATCCTAATCGAAATAAAAATCTTCCGTTATTCTCTTTAGCGTTTCCAAGTCATAAAATTCCTCATCTTCATTCTCATCATTCGATTTGGGTGGAGGCGCTATCGAATCCTCCTCGTGAACGTTCAAATTTATCATTTGAACATTTTTCCTCAAGTCAAACAGTGTGTCTATTTGCTCCTTTGTATCTCTAGATATATCCTCATGATGGGATGGTGATATAAGTTTCAATCCGTCTAGCCATATATATTTTCCCTCTTCAGTGTCTAAGTAAAACTTCAAAACCGTTCTGTCGTTACGGTCTTTTAGCTCAACTTCGGTGTATACATTTTGTTCCTGCAATTTGATGTAAACATTACTACCAGTTCGACGGCTCGGTGTTGTAAGTTCTCTGCTCTTGAAGCAGGTTATATGCTTCAAAACTACAACTTTTGTTCTGCCGTTTTTAGCCAATGCTTCACAACTTGGACTTGTTAGGATTTTATTATCAAATAAATAAGGCAAATCATCCGTTTGAGTTTGAAATTCTCTGGCTAAAAGACTCGCATGATTATCCGACACTATGATGAAATAAACTTTCGGGGTTCCGGCTTCCGTGTTTAATGGGTCTTCTGAATAAACCCATGTTCCCTTTTGCAATTGAAGGAGCCTTTGATGACGAACGTAATCGTGTACCTGGCCTGATAGCATTGTATCGAAGCTAGCGATACTTGACGACCAGGTCCGATAATGGTCTTCTTTTATATAGTCTAATTGCAGTTTTCTTGCAAATTTATAGTTCATAGAGTCAAGTGCCCCGACCTGGGTTTTAAGGAGTGATTTGGACTCCCTTGCTGATTTTAAGTCGCCTGATGATAAACAAATATATTTTAGGGTGATAATGGCTAAGCTTAGTAGTGAAACCATATCGTTTTCCGATCTTGCTAAAGATTCTATCCAGAACCTCAAAAACAACTCAAGTGTTTTATAGAAGCAAGTTTGTCGATTTAGAACAGCGGTGGCAATTTGGAGTTTCAAATTGTAATCAGACTCGGAATCGAAATCTTGCTGTTTCCCGGTTAAGTTGAAAAGTCTTCGAAACTGATCCGATAGTTTGAATATTGCTTCATAAAGAGGAAAATCATTTTCACCGAATAGCAGTTGTTCAGTGTAAAGCCTCTTGAATGATCCATTGGGGCTATTTAAGAATGTATATGTGTCATAGGCATTCAACAGGTTTATACTTGGGAGCTCGCCCAGTTCCATTTCAAGTCCTTTCTGAAATACGGAATGGTTTTTAATAGCCCTGAGAAGTTTCTCTTTCAGGGAACATGAATAGTCCTCAATGTTAACCGACGATAGAAAGTTTATCAACCTTTGCTTCAAAGGTACAAACTCTTCTAAAATCAGTGGTTGTAGCTCTTCTACATAAATCAGTTCGGATATAGAAGCTGGAAAGTTGTATTGGAATAATAAAATCAGAATTGCTGGCACACATTCTACAGCGTGTGATACTGAAGTCTCGCATAAGATAAGTGAACATTTCAAAAATAGGTTAATGCATAGAATAGTGTTCATGAATAATGACTTTTGAATCGGTCTGTGCGACAGAACTAGTAGAAGCATCCCTATAATCTGAGGATTCGTTGTGAGAATACGACAGAGACTCTTTATTACTTCATCCTCACCAGCATTTGGGCAATCGAGTGTTATATTAAAAAGCCTAATGAGGTTTGACACTACTGTTTCTGGCCTCAATTTTGGACAATTATCATACAATATATTCCAAAATCGTGAATCTGAAATTGCAACTTCACGCAGGTACTTTTGATCGCAAAGGGAAACATAATCTGTCAATATCTGCTCATAGCCACGGCCTATTAAATTCAGATTTTCACTAACAATTAGCGTAGTGTAGCAAAAATCTGACTCTGCACCTGTTAGGAACTCGATCGGCTCCCGTAATTTGGAATTCAGTAAGGCTCTCACTTTCTCCAGGCTTTCGTCTAATACCTGCTCGTTACTGCTCATTACTTATAGCGCTGTCTAAGAACTTGGTGCTTGTTTATTTTCCTACTGAAGTTTAGAAACCCAATTGAATTAGTTCAACACAAGCTCTGGTTGCTCTTCTACTATTTCCCGTGTTTCTTTTTAAAACTATCCATAATAGCTTTGTTTTTCACTTCTGCATAATTCCCGTTTTAATCCCGAAGAACTATTAACATCCAATTGAGAATATTTAGAGTATTGGATGGTTGCCAACGTTGTTATTTGAAACGAAAAGACGACTTCAGGACATTTGGTTGGCTAATAGAACCCAGTGTACTTGTTGAAAATGGCTAGTAATGAGAATGAGTTCTCTGAAACGGACTCGTTAATGACTTTTGATGATTATATAATCAAAGAGCTACCTGAACATCTACAAAGGTTAATCATGGAGAATTTGAAAGGCTCGACTGGTGTGAATGATGTCAGGCCGATTTCAAACCACTCAGAATTGAATTTCAGTGCAAACGGTAGCCTTAAAGGCCTTGAAGATGCACTCCAGGCTTTACAGTTGCAGAGTGTGTTACAGACACCTTCACTAGGATCCTTAACGACATCTCCCAAGTTCTCTGGATGGTCGTTTGCTCAGGGATTTTTTGTAGGTCAACTGAGTATAGTTTTGTTGTTTATCTTTTTTTTAAAGTTTTTCATATTCAGTGATGAACCCTCTAAAAGTAAGAATCCTACACCTGCATCCTCCGGTCATAAGTCGCAATTCAAACAGTATCCCTTTATATCTCCTGAATTTTTTTCTTCTCTTATCAGGAAAGGCGGTAAAGAGCACCACGAGTTCAATGAAGAGGTGGAAAGTGAGCGTCTCCAAGAATTGGCTTTGATTTTGGAAAAAACTTACTATAATGTTGATGTACATCCTGCTGAATCTTTAGACTGGTTTAATGTTTTAATCGCTCAAATCATTCAGCAGTTCCGGAGTGAAGCTTGGCATAAAGACAACATCCTTCATTCCTTTAATGATTTCATTGGTAGGAGATCTCCTGATTTACCAGATTATTTAGATACTATAAAGATAACTGAACTAGATACAGGCGATGATTTCCCAATTTTTTCAAATTGTAGAATACAATACTCGCCAAATTCTGGCAATAAAAAGTTGGAGGCTAAAATTGATATAGATATAAATGACCATTTGACGTTGGGGGTGGAGACAAAACTGTTACTCAATTATCCAAAGCCTGGTATTGCCGCCCTTCCTATAAATTTGGTAGTATCGATTGTGAGGTTTCAAGCATGCTTGACGGTCTCTTTAACTAATGCAGAGGAATTTGCATCTACTTCAGATGGTAGCAGTAGTGGTGATGATGCGGATGGTGATTCTGGTTACTTTTTGATGTTTTCATTTTCTCCTGAATATAGAATGGAATTTGAAATCAAATCACTGATTGGCTCGAGATCAAAACTCGAGAATATTCCCAAAATTGGCAGCGTTATTGAATACCAAATAAAAAAATGGTTTGTGGAAAGGTGCGTTGAACCGAGATTCCAATTTGTTAAACTACCAAGCATATGGCCTCGTAGCAAAAACACAAGGGAAGGGAAGGCTACAGAGTAACTGATACTTGTGTACGAATTAGTTTCTTTCTTTCTTTTCCTATTGCTTCCCTTTCATTTTTTGGGGACATCAAACTTATTAGTCAAGGCAAATGGCCGTTATCTAAATGGCAATCCCCGAATAAGTCCATGGAATACATATTAAGATCGAACTTCAAACGGTATGACTTCTCCAAAAAGGATTGCTCTTCTTCTGAGATTCCCAGTTTGTCCCTTGGTAGCCAAATTTTATCGAAACCTTTTCGAACTGAAAAAATATCATCAAAACTGTAACTTTCGTGGTAGTATTGGTCCTTTGTTTCCGATGATAAGCTCGATAAGTATTCTAAGGTAGGTAAATGTTGAGGTTTCGATCTGATTTGTTTGGAGATTTTGGAATGTGCCATAACAGTAAGGATAAAGACAACAATCATTATCGTTGATAATGTATATTGATCAAAAAGAGTGAAGAGTCCCAGTAGGCAAAATTCCATGAAGTAAATGCCTGCATATAGCTGCATTAAAGCCTGTACATACAGCTTACCAAACGTTTCAGAGTAGTTTTCTATATTATATTGGTATTTAAACAGATAGTTGAAGGAGAAGTAAACCATGGAAAATGAAATGCAACATAACAATAATATAATAGGAGCAACGACACTGTATATGATGCCAATACAACCCAAAACTGAAAAAATAGGATAAATAGATCCTAGCTGGAAAAATAAAGATGTCTTTAATCTTTTAAACTGAGCATGTGGGCTACACGTCTTCCATTTGTAATAGAATAATTCAAAGAGTAGTTCTTTTATTCTAAGTAAGTTACCACCTGCATAAGCCATGCCTCTAATCAAAACAAAAGAACAGAAAAAGTTGGCACATTTGGGCAAGTCGTTAGCTAATAGAGCAGGAATACTGACAGGGTTGTTGAGAAGTCTTTCAATAATGATAGAGAACCCTGATGATATCGTGACAACTAGAAATAGGTGAATGAACACAAAGATAAAATACCAATTTTGGACGTCAGCTTCTACCTGAGCTCCAGTTTTCAATCCTCGAAGGCAACTTAGCCAACGAAAAAAGTATGGAACAATTTCTATTATTATTATCAAAGTCACTATTGGGATTAAATTCTTCGCTACTTCTCTTATAAACGGAGATTGAAAGTAAATGATTTTTGCAAATGGAATCAGTGAAGAAATATTCGGAATCTGTGATATCAACCCAAGAAACGCGACAGGTAAAATCCAACCAATAATCACAAAAATACGAAGTATGTTTGCCGAGAAATATTTAGCGCTTTTCCAAAAAGGTGATGAATCAAGAATATTTCTCCAGATAATATCTTTGATGTTTGGCCCTATTATCACTTTTAAATTCTGGGTTGGTAATTTATATGACAAAATTTCACCTATGATATTTGATATTAGTGTTGATTTGAAGCAAATGAACACTTTGTTCATATATATATCCGTAGTTGGTGAACTATGAGCAGATGGTGATGACTTGATGTCTGGAACTGTTTTTAAGGAGTTAACCCGAAACTTAATGAGTTTTTCCTTCCGTATTTTTTTATCCAAGATTTTATATTTCCTTTCTAATACGGTTTCTTTGTTCAATGTAAATTTTGGGTGATATAACGGAAATACTTTTAATTTCTCCCAATGGAGACCAAACTTTGCCCAATAATACGCAATACGATGTTGAGATAGAAAGATGAATCTTTTATACTGAAATAGTAAATGATTTTTCAACTTTGAGAGGAAAAATGATTTATGATTTGTTATTAAATGTCTTTGTATTGAAATCCTTTTAAAATATTTCTCCAGAAAGATTTCAAAAATAACTTGTTCTTTTGATTTTTGTAGTTTATTTAATTTTATTTCTAAATTGTGAACTTTTCTCAAATCTTTTGGAATAAAGTAGATTGCATCCACGCAATCGGGATATAGCCGCTCGAACTTAGCTTCCAAAGACACGTCTTCGGTAATCAGTTCATTTGACAACCCTTCCAAATACAAAATATTCTGATATTTACTTTTCGTCAATACGGAATAACCTAGTTGGTTAACAAATCTCAATTCTGAAGAAAGGATCAGGTGGAACCAGAGTACAACGAAGATGCTCAAAAACAAATGGCAAATGAGTCTATTTGAAGAGTCTTGTGAAAGATTCGACATAGTCCACTTGTCAAGTTCACTTGTTGTAGTAAAAGTCTGCTGGTAGTGCTCATCTTGACTATCTTCCAAGTTGCCCATTGAAAAATAATGAATTGGAACTAATATAGGAATATTGATAATGGATAAAATTGCAAAAAAGGATATTAATAGTTTAAGAAACCGCAAAAACAAATAATTGTCTAACCCATATCTTTCATCTGGGTTGAAACTTCCTATAGGATTAAGTATCCTATCTGGAATTTGCTTAAGAAAAGAAAATACTAACAACTTATAGCTTTTTTTTCCCTTGGCATAGCCAGCTTTAGACTCTGGATAAATTTTGAGGGCTACATTTGCTTGATATATAGTCTTGAATCTTGACCGTAGGACAATGAAAAGGGAGAGCTGGAACAAAAAGTATAGAAAAGAAAAAAGTATACCAGAAATGAACCCTTTCAGTGAGATACCGGCATGCCTTTGGGCAGATCCAAACCTATCTTTGTCTTGAAATCTGTTTAATAAACTAAAGGTCAGTTCTTTAGTTGCGTTCATCCTTTGATTTTTTGATCCTTTTTTTATAACCTCTGAATTCAATCGGGAAACACTCCTTGAAGCTTTATTTCACTTTCAGTGTACTTTGCATATTATATTGATACAGTTCTCAAGCCATCGGAAACTTACAGTTTGTGTCATTTTGGAAAACTATGAAAAAATACAAATATTAAAAGGAAAAAAATAAACAGAAAAAAAACCTTTGAAGAAAGCGTTTGTTGCCTCAAAATGTACAGGCAACGTTAACCAAGGATTGACCAAGACTAAGCTGTAATACAACAAGATTTACACTATCGCGAAAAGACGTTCCACTGTGTAACTGTCTTTAGCAGTTTGTTGGTTCAAACGAATTCAGAAAAAGTATTGTGCACCAACAAAAAACAAACTTGTCGTACGTTCAGTACAACAAGTAGGAATGGTGGTTTTTTTTTTTTGACAGTTCATTATCATTATTATTATCGGTGTCCTTGTTATATTTACTGACGTTACTTTTTCTCACCGCTATTTAAAGCAAAAAGAAAAACAACGAAATTAGCATTGTTTACATAGAAAATCACAGCACCGAAGAATAAGGACGAATAACACAGGATGGGTCAGCTTAATGAAGCTAAAAAGATGAATGTCACTGAGTTTGCCGATGCCCAAAGAAGCCATTACACAGTATATCCCAGTTTGCCCAAGGCGAACGAAAACGACAAACACATTCCATTTGTTAAGCTTCTGTCAGGCGAGGAATCGGAAACAAATGTCGAAAAAAGGTGGGAGTTGTACGACCAGTTACATTCACATTTCCACGACCAGGTCGACCATATTATTGATAACATTGAAACTGACTTGAAAACAGAAATTTCAGACCTCTTGTATAATGAAACGGCTCAAAAGAGACGATGCTTCAACACCATCTTCCTATTAGGTTCAGATAGTACGACGAAAATTGAACTTCTAAAAGATACGCCCTCTCAGTACAATGCCTTAATTGAACTTACTCCAAAGGAATCTCCAAATGTGAGAATGATGCTTCGTAGGTCCATGTATAAGCTTTACAGCGCTGCCGATGCTGAGCAACATCCCACCATAAAATATGAAGAGACTAATGATGAAGATACCGATTTTATGGAGCAAAACAATGATGTGTCATATGACTTATCCCTTGTTGAAAATTTCAGAAGGCTTTTTGGGAAGAATTTGAACATGGTTTTCAATTTCAAAGATGTCGATTCTATCAATTTCCACACTTTAGACAGTTTCATCATCTTACTAAAAAGCGCCTTTAAATATGATCACGTTAAGATAAGTTTAATTTTCAACATCAATACAAATTTATCAAATATTGAGAAAAATTTAAGACAATCAACAATACGACTTTTAAAAAGAAATTATCACAAACTGGATGTATCAAGTAATAAAGGGTTTAAATACGGTAACCAAATTTTTCAAAGTTTCTTAGACACCGTTGACGGAAAATTGAATCTTTCCGATCGATTTGTGGAATTCATCCTCGACAAGATGGCAAATAACACCAATCACAATTTGCAATTATTAACTAAGATGTTAGATTATTCGTTGATGTCGTACTTCTTCCAAAATGCTTTTTCAGTTTTTATCGACCCTGTAAATGTTGATTTTTTAAATGACGATTACTTGAGGATACTAAGTAAGTGCCCCACATTCATGTTCTTTGTCGAAGGTCTTATAAAACAGCATGCTCCTGCTGACGAAATACTTTCGTTGTTGACCAACAAAAACAGAGGCCTAGAAGAGTTCTTTGTTGAGTTTTTAGTGAGGGAGAATCCGATTAATGGGCATGCCAAATTTGTTGCTCAATTTCTCGAAGAAGAGTTGCATATAACCAATTTCAATCTGATAGAATTATATCATAACTTATTAATTGGCAAACTAGATTCGTATCTTGATCGTTGGCCTGCATGCAAAGAGCACAAGGAACGACTTCATTTTGAGCCTATTGATACAATCTTCCAAGAATTATTCACTTTAGACAACAAGAGTGGACTACTCACCCAATCGATTTTTCCCTCCTACAAATCAAACCTTGAGGATAACCTGCTGAGTTGGGAACAAGTGCTGCCTTCGCTCGATGGAGACACCGATGGGGGCATTTCCGAAAGCTTGGATAAAGTGATGGCTCCAGTAGTGGGCCAGTTGTTTAAGCTTTATCGTGAAGCAAACATGACCATTAATATATACGATTTCTACACTGCGTTCAGAGAGACTTTGCCAAAGGAAGAAATACTGAATTTTATCAAAAAGGACGCCTCTAACATTAGACTTCTAGAGCTAGGAGAAGCCCCAGATGCGTTTGAAAAAGTATCATTGATTCTATTTATGCAAGCAATCTTTGCCTTTGAAAATATGGGGCTCATTAAATTCCAAAGCGTTAAAAATTACGATCTTGTCGAAAAATGTGTCTGGAAAGGCATCTAAACTCATGAAGTATATGTATATAAATATACAGTAACCACATCGCCCGTAATGTAAAATCAACCTGTATTTCACTTTGTAGTACTAATTCTAATTATTGTTGTTGATGCCATATATAGAGCATAGGGTAACTTTGTACTGTATTATTGAATAGTGCTGTGCAATATACAAAGATCAATAACAAAGTTCTTAAAATAGGCGGCAGTCAAAAATTGAACGGAGCTGGCAACGCAGTTTATTGCATATGTKCGCTAGGTTATGGGTAAATTTGGTTTAGCAAACAGGTCAACGGAGGACCTTTTGCATGATAAATTCATACCCGAAACATCTCCCACTAATATTCCAACTGATATTCTCATTAAACAGGGACTTATAACAGATTCCACTGAATCGCTGATTCATGGAAGCGCAGAAAGGTATATCGGAAATGCTCTAAAACCTGTCGAAGAAACCAATTCAGAGCACCCCTGGGAAGACATACCGTTCCATCTTCCTTCTCCACCACCAGATCTGGAGCACGAAGAAGTTGTAAACATATCCAAAAATTGCGTGCGAGAGAACTTGGATGATACATCCATTGAGGTTATAGAAGACTTATACTATCAGATCGAGACTTTTTTAGTTCATTTCAAATTGTCAAGAAGTTTTTTAATAATTTTTAAGAACTATATTAACATTCTTATACAAGAAGGCATCAATCCGTTACATGACGAGTACTTTAAACTACTAGAAGATGAATTGAAAGGGGTTTTCACTTTCAATACTGTTATAGAAGAGATCCTAGAAATATTTTTGATTCATCCGCGTAACAAGTTTATTGCTTTGTCGCTTGCAGAATATACTTATGCCAGAAATAAAATAAGAAGACATTTTAATCGTTGGAAAAATACTTGGACACTGAATTACAGGGCGTATAAATTTGCTGATCAAACAAAAGTCAAGCTAAAGGAAGCTGCTTTCTATGTTTGGAGTGACAGAAAATTAAAGTACTCACAAATGGCCAATGATGAAGCTGACAATTTTAGGAATACCTGGCTACTATTCCATTCGTTTCAACAATGGATAAATTTAACACAAACTCTTAGTGAACAATCTAGATTAGCGGACCAGGCTTTCTTGAATAGGATGTTCAAGAAAATAATTAAGGCACGTGAAAAATGGAAGCATTTGGAAACCGTCAGCACTGAAGGTATAGAACAGATTTCATTGCGGACCACTTTCCACAAATGGAAACTAAGGTATAGAGAAAGAAACTTTCTTGGTTCGAAAAGAAAGATCTTTGAAGGAATAAGGCGAAAACTCATACACTACGAATTCGATGAGACCGTTTCACAGAAAGTAAGGTCTTTATCTCTACAAAAGACGTGCTTTGGCAAATGGAAAGAGAAAAATGCCAAAAATGAAGACAAACTTGCAGACCTTTACGAGCTGGAAAATAAATTTATCAAACAAAAATTCTTGGATAAACTGAGTACAATGCTTCAGTACAGTCAACAAGAAACAATGGTAAGGAATAAACTAGATCAAACACTTCTAAAATGCGTCTTCGAGAAGATGTGGCTAAAAAGGTTTGAAGATCATCTGCATTTATATTCCGTTATAAGCCTGCGGGAAGCTAAACTCATTAAGAATGTTTTTCATTCTTGGAAAAAACTCCTATACACTGATATTAAGGCCAGCGATTATTCAAGAACAAATCTGCTCAAATCTGCATTACGGGATTGGAAACTTAGTGTAAAGCTAAAAACATTCAAACAGAAACACAAAGCAAAGATTTTATTAAACTCATACTGTACTTGGAAAAGAAGGATACAGTACGGAAAAATATCGAATAACCATATTAGGATTACCTTTTATGCAAGATATTTTAATGCGTGGAAAAGGAAGATGTTGCAGATAAGATCAGCAAATGAAGGGGCATCCATCTTTTACAAACAAGGCCTTACAAATGAATGCTTAGCTATTTGGAAGGAGCGCGTGATAAAAAGTAAAGAATTGCAGGACAGGTATAATTTCTTAAGTAAAACGCATGCAATTTTAACTATAAAACGGACAGTAATGCACATTAATAATGTTCATTTGCTATCTAATAAACTAGAACCCTACATGAATAGAATAAAGCTTTCTGGGACTTTTTCAAAATGGAGAAAAGCTACTAATTTTAGGATCAAGCATAAATTGAATGATATTTTACACACGTATGAATTGGACAAAAAGTATGAACTTCAGTATGGAATATTTTTTGCATGGCAGAACAGATATCGCTTCTACTCAGAAGAATGTGATTCTCAAGCAGTTTTTAAGAAAAATCGACAGCTCGAGAAAATGGTCTTAAAGAAAAGTAAGGAAAAACTATTGGAAATGGAAAGGTCAGAAGCACTGGCAGACGAAGTCCGTAAGGAATTTATACTAATCAAGACATTTTACATCTGGAAGACTCATCTAGATGAGATATACTACATGAACACATTATTGGAACAGTCTGAAGCTAATAAACAATTCGTAGTTACATCTAAATTCTTGAAGATGTGGAGTCTTCGATTCCTAAAGACTAAACGTAATGACGAAACAGTCCAAGTCTTTCGTCATCGCTGGGATAGGGCTACTGTGAGAGGATTGCTATTACTGTGGAAAAACCGTTCAGACAGTTCACCAAAGAGAAAGAAAGAAGTCGACCTCAAACATGAACTGAAAACTCCCATAAGATCGGACGCACCAAAAACTTCCACGATACCGGGCTCAGAAAGAATAAAGCAGCATAGGATGGAGGCCATGAAATCGCATTACAGCAGAGCAAGAAGAGCTATACCAAGTCCCGTAAAATCCTCAAGTGTTCTTAATTCTACAGCTAAGAAGCAGATCAAACTCGAGGGCTCAACAGATTTAAATGGGTCTCCAACACGAGCGAAACCCATAAGATACTCCCCTAGACGTGCTAATAGAAACCTGCCATACAAAGTGGACCACATTGACTTCGGCAAAATACCTGCTGTACCTTTTAGTTTAAGCGCGGATTCTTCTAAAGCCGATCAGAATATGGACTATTTAAGAGAACAAGATAGATCTCCACTTAGTCGGAAACGTTAATAGTTTCATAGATGTATATATATATGTATGTGTGTGTGTGTTTATTCGCTCAAGTATTGGAGAATTCTTTAAACAGTATTTATTTGTCAAATCTTTTCATGGTTTCGCGCTGTAAGCTGTAGTAAAAAATGTACGTGTTGGCGCATCAATTAATTTAGGAGATTTTCACTTACGTCTTGGACAAGGGCTGGTATGGGATTTGATGAACCGTCAACTTTCTAAATATGACACTGAATGATCTACTAAGTTCCGTATTACCTGCAAACCAGACATTCAACTTTCTGTCATTACAGACTATACCAGAAGAAACCCATACTGTCGTAACTCCGGATAGATATGACAAAAGGGTCGCAGAGCGCACCATCAAGACCCAGCACTTCTTTTCTCTATTTCATCAGGAGAAAGTTTTTTTTTCATTAGAAGTGTATGTTTACATTACACTTTGGGGTGAGATGAATGCCGATCGGTTAGTATTCGTATCGAAAGCAGACACGAACGGGTATTGCGATACAAAGATAAGTATCAGGGACGTAACCAAAGCGCTCCTGAAATATGTTTTATCAATTGACCCGAATTACTATCTCCAAAGAGTAAAACCCATAGAAAGACCATACAAAAAAATGAACGTTAAGCTGATCACTCCAGCAGGTACGCCAGCGGAATCTCTGAGGACACTGGCCGAGAGACTCAAGCAATTCGGTTCCACGAAACTCAATGGGCCAGCAATCTCATTGTATCAGCAAGATTTCTACCATTCCTTCACATGTTCTCGTAAGATTTTGACCAAAATTTGTTTATTTACTCGACCTGCATCTCAATACCTCTTCCCAGATTCTTCGAAAAATAGCAAAAAGCATATACTAAATGGAGAGGAGCTACTTAAATGGTGGGGCTCAATTTTGGATAGTCTACTGGTTGATTATTTCCAGAATGATACACAGGCGAAATTAAGGATCCCAGGTGAGGACCCTGCTCGAGTAAAATTATACTTAAGGGGAATGAAATACCCGCTGTGGCAAGTGGGCGATATTTTTACGCCCAGTGAAAAATCTCTTGCGGTGTATAGCATACCATTATTCCCAGACGATCCTAAAGCTAGATTTATACACCAATTGGCTGAGGAAGACCGTCTTCTCAAGGTAAGTTCATCAACCTTCTGGATTGAGCTGCAGGAGCGTCAAGAGTTCAAGTTGAGTGTAACAGTATCAGTGATGGGCGTATCAGGATACACCCTTGCAACCCCAACCCTATTACCGTCTAGTGCAGATGTCATCGTGCCAAGGTCAAAAAAACAATTCAAAGCCATCAAGAAATACGTCACTGGAGAAGAATACGATACTGAAGAAGGTGCCATAGAGGCGTTTCTCAATATTCGTGACTTCCTCATGCTTAGACTGGCAACAAATCTTCAGGTTTTGACAGGGAAAAAAGAATATCGGGCAAGAAGCCAATTGACCCCCACAAGTAAAGTCAATAACATGACGGTAACCATGCTGAAACCCCGTAAAAAATCCAAGACCCAAGCCACAACCCGCAATAAATAGAACATGCGCTAAGTAGTACATAAACTTACCATATAACTTATAGAATACTCACTCGTATTTATTTATAGTATGTTGGCTACACCTTTCTATGTAATGATAGGCCCTCAACTTTTATTACGCGGTGCACGTCTGTAGGGTCGGGCAAAACACAGTATGGGAGCAATAAATAAGAGGGTAAAATAAAACTGTCAATACCTAGGAGTTCTTGTTCGTTGTTGATTGAAAGCTTATTGGAGAGTTATTGTAACTGGTTACAAGCAGATATAAATACCAAGGATTCAAATGGCTAGTTTAGAAGATCTAATCCCTACTGTCAACAAGTTGCAGGATGTTATGTACGACTCCGGGATCGACACACTCGATTTGCCCATTCTGGCTGTCGTCGGGTCACAATCCTCTGGGAAATCCTCCATCTTGGAGACTTTGGTCGGTAGAGATTTTTTACCTAGGGGTACCGGTATTGTCACCAGACGGCCATTAGTTCTCCAATTAAACAACATACCTCCAAACTCTCCTCTAATAGAGGAAGATGATAATTCGGTTAACCCTCATGATGAAGTTACAAAAGTATCAGGGTTTGAGGCTGGTACGAAACCTTTGGAGTACACGGGTAAGGAAAGGAACCATGCAGATGAGTGGGGAGAATTCCTACATATACCGGGGAAGCGGTTTTATGATTTTGATGATATTAAGAGAGAAATCGAAAACGAAACTGCAAGAATAGCCGGTAAAGACAAAGGTATCAGTAAGATTCCCATCAATTTGAAAGTCTTTTCTCCCCATGTGTTGAATTTAACACTGGTAGATTTACCGGGGATTACAAAAGTTCCTATTGGAGAACAACCACCTGATATTGAAAAACAGATCAAGAATTTAATTCTGGACTATATAGCCACTCCGAACTGTTTAATCTTGGCCGTCTCTCCAGCTAACGTTGATCTTGTTAATTCCGAATCTTTGAAGTTAGCTAGAGAGGTAGACCCACAGGGGAAAAGGACCATTGGTGTCATCACCAAGCTAGATTTAATGGATTCTGGCACTAATGCTCTAGATATCTTGTCTGGAAAAATGTACCCTTTAAAATTGGGGTTTGTTGGTGTAGTTAATCGGTCGCAACAGGATATTCAATTAAATAAGACAGTCGAAGAATCTCTGGACAAGGAAGAAGACTACTTTAGGAAGCATCCAGTTTACAGAACCATCTCAACTAAATGTGGTACGCGTTACTTGGCCAAATTACTGAACCAAACATTGCTAAGTCACATTAGAGATAAACTTCCAGATATTAAAACCAAGTTAAATACCTTGATCTCTCAAACTGAACAGGAGCTTGCTAGATACGGTGGCATAGGAGCTACCACCAATGAAAACAGGGCTAGCCTTGTTTTGCAATTAATGAATAAGTTTTCTACAAACTTTATTTCATCTATAGATGGTACATCTTCTGATATCAATACTAAGGAACTATGTGGAGGTGCCCGTATATATTACATTTACAATAATGTCTTTGGAAATTCTTTAAAGTCAATTAATCCAACTTCTAACTTGTCCGTCCTTGATATTAGAACAGCGATAAGAAATTCCACAGGTCCTCGTCCTACGTTATTTGTTCCAGAGTTGGCATTTGATCTTTTGGTTAAGCCCCAGATTAAGCTTTTATCAGAACCATCACAACGTTGCGTGGAACTAGTTTATGAGGAATTAATGAAGATATGCCATAAATGCGGTTCTTCTGAATTGGCCAGATATCCCAAATTAAAGGGTATGCTTATAGAAGTAATTAGTGAGCTACTTAGAGAAAGACTGCAGCCTACTCGTTCTTACGTGGAAAGTTTAATTGATATACATCGAGCATATATTAATACTAATCATCCTAATTTCTTAAGTGCCACGGAGGCAATGGATGATATTATGAAAACACGTAGAAAGCGGAACCGGGAATTGTTATCAAAGAGCAAATTATCTCAACAAGAAAATGGCCAAACCAGCAACACTAATGGCACTCCATCCATCTCCTCAAATGCAGACCAAGATTCTGTTAGGAATAGTGACTACGATGATGAAGGTATTGATGCCGAATCAAAGCAGACAAAGGATAAATTTTTGAATTACTTTTTTGGTAAGGACAAAAAGGGCCAACCAGTGTTTGATGCATCAGGTAAAAAGAGAAATATTGTGGGTGAAGGAAATGTTGAAGATTTTAGAAGCTTACAGATATCAGATTTTTCATTAGGAGATATGGACGACCTTGGAAACGCTGAACCGCCACTAACCGAGAGAGAAGAGTTAGAGTGTGAATTAATCAAACGATTAATTGTTTCATACTTTGACATCATAAGAGAAATGATTGAAGATCAAGTGCCAAAAGCAGTTATGTGCTTACTCGTAAATTTCTGTAAGGATTCCGTTCAAAATAGGCTAGTGACTAAGCTTTACAAAGAATCCCTATTTGAAGAGCTATTAGTTGAGGACCAGACTTTGGCTCAAGATAGGGAACTATGTGTGAAATCGCTTGGGGTTTATAAGAAGGCTGCAACACTTATTAGTAATATTCTGTAATTGCATTATTCGTTTTATTTTTGTTCTTCTATCAGTCCCTGCGGATGTGATTATAGGTCAGTATTTCTCTTTATTTATTTATTTTCCCTATTTAGAGCCAACTTTTTATCCTTTTCCTGTTCATAAAATATATACTTCACCAAATATCAAATATTAGCAACCCTAAATAAACTATTGATGCTACAGTAAAAAAAATTTTATCTACCCAACTCCATTAAGGAAAAGTCTTGTAAGAATGTGACATGAGAATGATCACCATGTTTTTTATACTGTGGTGAAGATTCATAAGATGAATCAGCACTCATCAACTTCTAGTTCAATTTCTCAGTCCAACAAATGCTCGCATGTTTATTGTCTACAAAAGGTTTTAGCTTAGATAAAGGGAAGCCTAGCCGCACTTCAGCAGTATAGACGATTCTTTTACGAAGAAGAGTTGATGTTTGATATAGTGATATTCGGTTACTTACTCTTAAATATGTGCTATTCAAGTTCACCCTCAAATAATTGTTAAAAAGTCCAACGAGTACTCACTTAAACTATGTACCTTAAAGCGGTTTTTAACATTTAATGGAAGCACCCCGAAATGATTGAGATGCGGATACGTCCATTTTAAATTGCTTATAGGCCCTTATCGCCCTTGAAAACATATTACAGTTAGTGAATAACTCGTTTGTAATTGAGATTGTGATCCAGCACGATCACTACTTGTTGATCCTTCTATATAGTTGTCTATGAATAAATCGGAAGTATATTTCTCACGTATCAATTTACCAAAGTATGATTTTCCTCGTTTAAAATTACCTTTTTTCAAAAGGTATGATACATTAAGACATTTTTGGTTTTCGGAATTCATATACATCTCTTTATATATTATATTTTATTTATATATTTATTTTATGGTTTTCAGAATAATATATAAATAATTATTTTTATGAAACATTTACCATGTGACTAAGTTAATTATTTTAAATTATTTTTTTTTTTTTTTTTTTTCTCTAAGTTCTGCGTCAGTTTACGATTCATTATTTTTTTATTAAATACCGCTCCATTGCAATAAATGATTCAATTTACAAAACCAAATCAAGTAAAAAATTGCATGCACCGCGAACACGACGGAATGTCCTTCGTTCTTGATTATTCTCTACTTAATTTAAAGGATATTTGGTCATATAGAATATATCTAATATCTATGTCATACACTAAAAATTTAAGAAGTGCTGACACTTCGCCCGCCCCTTTGCTCTGATGTGACTCTTCGTATGTCCCTGGGCCTTTGTATAGCGTTTCCCGAATATGAGCCTTCAAAAGTTGGCTGAGAAAGTGGAGACAAATGCGCAGTTGCTGAATAAGAAGAATGGTTAGTTCTAGAGGAAGATGACATTAGAGGCGTGGTGACTTCATTAGGTCTGCCCGTTTCAATCTCATCGGCTCGTTTGACTTTTCCGCCTCTAGTGATTACTATGCAGAATAACAATGAAACAGCTAAGGTTACTCCGATTATCATTCCAACCCCAACTGCTATTCCTGGCAAATGCAAGTGGTATTTCTCATTGTCTAGCCAAGATAAAGATATGGGTTTGTCTATTAGGAATACACAGGAGCTTTTAGAACCAGAAGTGCAACCCTTTTTGAGTATTCTAACTTCTTTGCTCCAGTCCTCGTATACGCTAATAAAATGGTTATTTAGGTGATCCTTCCTACAATTCAACTGTTTGCCCAATTTAGTAGTAATGGCGGCGTTACAGTCTAGCAAATTTTGCGTTTCGTTAGCAGGAATCAAGTGAAGTTCGAGAAATGTCTTCAAGTTTGTCGAGTTCACTGAAATGCCGCTTAACGGAATAGAAGACTCTGTTGGGACTAGAAGAGAGTATTCTTCGTTCCGGATGATAGAAGAAAGGTCCTGGAATAAATCAAAGAACTCGAAAATCTCCTTCGTTCCGGTGGTGTCTATTAGTTCTCTCAAAGATATTTCCAGATCATCTGGAAAGTTCAATTGGTTTATAGGATGGATGACTCCCTGATTGAAAAATACATCGGAATTTTCTTCAATAAGAATGCTCTCCTTTATATTACTCACTGTTATTTTTGTTAAATTTGAGCACTCCACAACCTCCTCTACATCAATAGATACAGAGTTCCCGTATAAATTTTGAGCTTTAGTTGAAACATTGTAGTCGTTCGAGTAAATAAGTTCCTCGAAAATTAGGTTTCTCATAAGTAAATTTAAGGCAGTTTTGTTTGACTTAAAATAATCCACAGTCAAATCGTTATCGTCCCATGAATTCATACAGGGAAGTAGTATTGTGTATCCCTTATGGTTTGATGGTAAATCCAATAGACCAAGGTCCCTCAAAAACATAAGCGAAGTAGAACAGTGATCTTGAGGTGGTAAGGACAATACTAGCTCACCTGGCAATTGAAGGTCATCCTCGATGGAATATATGTACGTATCACCAATTTCATATGGTTTCTTATTCAAGATTTTAAAACGACCATTAATATAATAGCCTTCATTGGATCTTGAAATTTTGAACTTTTGGCAATGCCCGCCAAGTCTTTTAGCCGAAGAGCAGAACGCAGAGTCATAAATTTGGGTGGAAACATCTTCGGTTTTAGGTAATAATGAAAACTCCTCTTCTAGATCGATTTTGTCTTCAGTGAAATGGTACAAAAGCGATGGTTTTGTATATCCACGATCCTCGTTGAAAGAAGCTTGTGGTACAAATATGGTCGTTTTCTTTTCATTTTGAATGAACTTTTCAAGGTCTCTGAAATATAACTCCTTTACAAACTCTGAGCAGTTCAAACCATGAAGATACTTTTCAGCGTCAAACTCTATATGTTCCCGTAAAAATTCAAGGTTAGAAAATCCATGTACAACCCCTAATTCAAAAATCTTGTTGGATATACGGGAATATTCTGAATGATTCACACCTATTGACGAACCATCGATATTGCTTTTGAGCAGAAGTGGTCGATTGTTTTTGTTTCTCAGAGTCAGCTTGTCGGGCAAGAAACCACCATATATATCATCGATACTGACTTCCTGAAGAAGGAAAGTTCTGTCTGCAGTCCACTTGCCCTGAGAAATTGCATTAGATTTCCTCAGTTTTGAATACTTGTCGGTCAAATAGTTGATTTCGATTGCATTGAATAATTTTCGAAAATTAACATCTAAAGGTACCAAAAGAGTGGACTTATTTGTATATGCATCATAGTCTGAAAAACTGGTCATAAAATCGTTAAATATCTTCAAATCTTGCGTTTCTTCGTCTAGCTGAACCAGTAAGTCGTTTATAGGAGGTGGAGGGAGCAAGATATTAGCGATACCCTGTACCGAAGCATTTTGGAAATTCGGTTGTAAGTCAGGTTCGACAACAGTGATATCGTTAACCCAGCAACGATGTTTATATCTTGTCAGCAGCAGTGGTGCTACTTTACCTCTCTTTTCTAAATAGGTGCCATTTGTCAGTTCTTTCACTTTCAACACATTATCATGCATAAGGAAATCCTCAATATTAAAACTCTCTTCAAATTGACGTGTAATCTGGTCTTCTTTTACAAAGGCAGAATTAACTGGAGCAAAAAGTGTAAAATTCTGGAGCTCATTCAGGTATTGAATGTGACCTTTTTTTTGAATAATTCTTAGAAAAGTTGAGAATTCAACATTTTCAGAGAGGATATCAATTACTGTGCTAAATGGAGAATCATCGTTGGGGTTTTGCAAAAGTGCCTGTGTAAGCCCTAGTATCGGCAGTAGCCAAAGAATACATTTAAATATTTGGATATTCATCGAATGGGTTGGCTCGATTTGGTTGGCTCATGGAGTCGTGAATGGGTTAGATAAGAACCGATTTGTCAATTTTCAGGGCCCTTAAAATACGCTTAGTGAAAGTCCGACCGCTTAAAAATTCTCCCAACACGATTATCGCAGAAATAATTTCAAGTTGAAGAAGACAAGAGAAGTACACTTATTGTATAGCAGCGATTTGATGAAAATTACTTTTGCTCATATTTTTTCTTTCGAATGAACCACTCGTCTTCAAATGAAACTGTACAGTAACTATTTCACAATCCTATTTCACATTACACAAAAAAATTGGTTAATGATAAAATTACAGACTGTTCATATATATTTTAGCATGTAAGAAATATCTATTTAGAGTAGTCTTTTGATCTAGTCGATAAAGAGCGCAGTCCCTTTACAACAATAGGACAATAATGCTTTTCAAGAAGAGCGTTATCCCATAGTGTTGCTGCATTTGCATTACTCCTTGAAGGATTATTAGCCTCCATTACAAAATGACCGTTGCCTATTCTATCCTCAGATGAGTAAAGACCCGAGATTTCAGGATATCTATTCATTAGTTTATCAATGAATTTGAGAATCGCGATACTCGTTTTTTCTGGAGTATGACCAATGCACATGTATAGTCTTTTGGTGAATGCTGTAGCCCTTTCCTTAGTTCCTGATTTGGAACGGAAGAATATATGGTCTAGCGCCTTTAATAAAAGCTCTGCTTTAGTGGAAACGTTAACTGATGGTTTCGTTGTTTCGTTACTGAGAGGATCGGCCAACCTTAGGGATTTATAGGAAAGCTCAATATCTGCATCAAGACAAATATAAGGTAATAGCGTGTAAAGCCCATCCACAAATTTGGACAAATCCATATTAACCTTCATATGTTGAGTGTTTGAAATAAGTGAGAACGCACTAACGATACAAAGTAAGGCCTTACGTACTTCGTCAGAAGAAAGGTTGTCGAATTCAGTATCGCTGATCAATTCCTTCATTACTTCGAGGAAGTCCCCTAATAGATCAAAATTGGCCATATTACCGAATTTTGTTAATCCTTCTAAAACGGACCCAATGAGCACCTGGGAACTGTTTTTCAAGATATTCAAGTATATAGTGAACACAATTTTCAAAATTTCTGATTGATTTTTTTCTCTCTCTTCTGCAGAGACAGCTTGTTCAGCGTTACGCATTTCTTCGTCGATTTGCTGCATCTCCTTTCTGGCTTTTTTTTGCTTTTTGGAAAGATGGACTCTATCTTTTTTCTTTAGTTTAGGGGCTCTAATCTGCTCTTCAGCTTTAGTATTAGGATCGTAGTCATGTAAAACATCCAATGATAATAACATATTCAAGACAGACTCTTCAACGTTAAAGCTTCTCGTTTTTAGTATCTTGCTAAAAATTCTGAGTATTTCGAATGAGATTAGGCCCTCTTCATCATCATTCAATAAAGTTTCGAATGTCTTGATTATTTGAATGGAGGTTGGATCTGTTGATATTCTTGGTTTACAAATTCTACGCAGCAGCAAAGTAAAGATATCTGTCCTAAAATTGAAATGCGACGCGGTCGAGATCAATTCTTTGGCAGCTTGAGTAGCCAAGATGCCTAATGAAACTTTGATAGGAGCAGCATTACTGGGGGTTTTGGAAAGGTTCTTCAATGTCTCGATGTAATTTTTATAGTTGTAAACCAACGAGTGCTCAAAATTTCTAAGCTTAGAAACTTCCTTAGAGACTTTTTCTTTTTTTTCGGTTTCACTTAGTGGCCTAATTCTATAACCTGGTATGATGCTCTTGAACACAGGCACCAGAGCTAACATAGAAAACTTACAAGTATTAGGATTTTTAGATTCTGCCATTTTACAAAGACGTCCTAATGCAGTTGTATTTTCTTCAGGCTCTTCCATAATTCTGGTAACTAAATCCGCAATATCTTCTTTTAACTTTATAATCTTTTCTTCTGTATCAGGTTCTTCTTCCTTTACCTCTTCTTCTTCATCATCTGATTTGCTGTCCTCTGAATCGTCGCTAACTTCGTCTACCTCTTCGTTTTTCTTAGGCTTTTCTTGAGCTTTATGTAGTGTTCTTTCAACTTTACCGTTAATTTTAATAGGTAACCCTTCCACAAGATCGGATGTATCAGAGCGATTCTTTCTGGGAATCATTTCGTATCCCTGTTCTTCTTCATCCCAGGATGTGCCATTCGTGTTATTTATGTTATTTTCATCTATATTATCTGGCACATTTTGGAAAGCACTACTTTCTAACAAGGAATCTTCCTGCTTTCTTTTCTTTGCAGTTCTTTCCTGGATACGAAATTGGGATCTGTTTCTCTTAGCCATTTTCCTAGTAATTTCTGTGACTTCTTATATCCTTGAATTGTGCACCCATGATTAAATACATAAAATCGTTAAGTAAATACTCTATATATGGCAGTTGAATTTGAGATGAGATAAAATTTTTCAGTGTTCGGGCATCGCAGAAAAGAAAAAAAAAAAAAAAAGAGAATAGAGTAAGAATGATATTGTACTATGAGGCATTGTGAGTAAACTACTCGGCGGAAATGGTAGACTCTTACTTATCACAGGAGGATGGAGTGATATATTGTTTTATGTATAACCAAGAAAAAGCGACCATCATATATAAAGAAGACTCTGTAGTAGGTGATTTCAGGAGTTCGTAACGTTTGCGATTCAACGTAGGAACTTCTGAAAGCTGAAAGCACCGCATTTCAGAATCCAAGTAATGCTTAAGCATTCCTTTTCACAGTCGTTGCTTTCCTAGTAGTATTTTTTTTGTAAAACTTCCATTTCGATTTTACTTTTTGGAAGTACTTTCGATGATTCATAAAAACAAAGACATCTTAATACCCGCCTTTCGTAGTTTAAAGTAAATGTACTCAGAGGACAAAGTAACGAAACTAAATTAAAACAGATATTTATTATGTAGATTTGTTGAAAAAGATATGCTTATCACTAGTATAGTAGTATTTTCACGGAACTTTTTTTATTCAAAAAGGTCTTCAAAACCTGACAGAGAACGACTGCATTCTCAAATGATAATATAGTATTATCCTTAGGATCCAGATAACTTGCATCAAGAATGATGTCCAATTTCTCTTTACCTTGAAATAGTAACTCTGTTTCCTCTATAATTTTTTGCATTCTTGTTGGCGTGGCAATGAAATAAAAAGAATCGTTACTATTTTTGGACTTTTTCGAGCTATCACCAAGTAAACGTTCCACAGTGGCTATATCGTCTTTCAGTTTGCTTTTGGAAAACAATTTAACACAGTTCTTACCACCATTCAAACTACGATAAACGTCAGCTACTCTAATATTGGACATTGAAAAGACAATCTTTTTTGGTGCCACAGAAAACTTTTGCATAAATGTTGAGAAATCAGTTAATTTACGTTCGGTGTCAAATTTTTCTGTAGAGAGGAAATCCTTTTTTTTAAAGTACAGTTCCTCCAATTCCAAAGCACTCAAGTCGGGGTTCTTTTCACGTATCAATGCTGTTAAATACTCAATAATTTTCTCAGGTGAACTTGTAGGAATCGATTTTCGTTGCGAAACAATATATTGACTTTCCTCCTTCTTTTTCTCGATGAACTTTGATTTTTTCTGCAGCTTTTTCTGTCTTTTGGACATTGGTCTTTCAGATTCACCTTCTGAGGTCTCCTTCACTTCTTTCTCATCCTCATCATCATCTTGTATAGGTCTCTTTTGTAATCCATCGTTACCATTAGCTTCGATTTCTACTTCCTGTTGAGAATCAAAATCATATACAAGGCCGTCATCTAAGTCATCTGGGTTGGACATCTTCACTTCGATTGGGCTATGAATTCAAGACAAGTGGTAGCCGACAACCAATTTTGATTATTAATTCTTCTTCTATGGTCATCTCAAAATTTTCATTTTTTTAGTAAGTACTAAAGAGTAATTAATGTTTGGGTGTCTTTGTATATTATATATATTAGAGAGCAAAAAGATTATTTAGTATATATTTTGCTATTGGTGATTAGTAAATGTACCTGAAGTTTCTGTTTTCAATATCAGTCAAATCCAAAAACTGGTACCTCTTTTTTTCTTGACCTTCTTGTTCCTTGTCACGTTTTTCGTTCTCCTTCTTGCAAATGTAACCAATGTATAATTGTAAAGGAACACAAACGCATTGAGTGACCAATAAGGCAATCTTTGCTGGGATGTAACGTGGAGCAGAATATGCTCTAAACATCTGTGGAGCGACAATGCAAGAAATGTTGTATACAATCATGGTGATAGCATTTCTAAACACCCTCTTTGTATAACCGGAGGTATTGCATGAATTCCAGATGTAAATATTGGTAATGACACATGAACCACTGTAAAGCAAGTACAACGCGAACAAGTTACCGATCTTATGAGACAATGGTAAACTGATGAGAACAATACAACCTATGATGGCTGGAATGTACATAGAAGTGGTTATGAGAGTGATGCGGCCCCAGCGGGACAACATTTGGGTTGTGATAAGAATGATCATAGCCGTAATGGCACCAATAGGCAATTGTAGTAATGCTGTTTCATAGTGGTCGAACCCAAAAGTACCGGTGATAGTCACCGAGAAATTACCGATAGCACCTGTAGAAATTTGAGAGCACGCGGTTAGTAATAACATTGGCCAGGTGAACTTATCGTGAAGGAATAATTCTTTGACCTGTTGCTTTTTGAATTTCTTTGTTTCCAAACCTGTTTGGTTAGCTCTGATATGCTCCACCACTTGGATTTTTTCTTCTTTGTTCAAGAACCAAGCATTAGTGACGTTATCAGGCAAGTATATGAACGTCAGAATACCAAATGCAACGGTGACCAAACCAACAACCAAAAACATAATTTGCCAAGAAGTGAAAGAAGTACCGTGGTAATGTAAAAAGCCAAAAGAAATCAGCCCACCCACAATGTAACCAGTACCAGCCTGTGTAGCCCAGAATCCGATTCTTGCACTCTGCTCAGACTTAGTATAGTACATACCGCTAATAGCGATACAACCAACAGCACTTGAGGATTCAAAGAGACCTAGAAGAGTACGGACAATCATCAGTGAGGCGTACGACTTACAGGCACAATGGCAGGCTAACACGATCCCCCAGATGGTAATAAACGAACCCAGGATTTTAGAGATAGGAAATCTCTGGATCAAGTACGTTACCACAGGTTCCATGAAAATATAAGCGGCAGAAAAGATGGTACCCAAATTAGAAAATTCGTCACCTTTCAAATGGTCCTTGATTCCCATGGATGCAGCGTAGTTAAGTAGAGCCTTATCCAAGAACATCAAAAGGTACGTACAGCATAAAAAGGGCAAAATGTAAAGATCCACCTTCCTCAGCACCTCCGGTTTCAGTTCATGAGCACCATAAAAGTTGGCCTCTTCGCCCGCCACGGTATCATCCTCGACTACTGTAGAGCCTTCATCGAGACCGTTCTGCTTCAAAAATCTTAAAGCAACATCTGCGTCCTCTACGTTGACATTTGAAGTAGTCACAGAGCAGCTGTCGCTGGTAGCAACCTTTTTCTCAATATCGACGGAACGTTCTGACATGTTTCTTCCTTACTGGTTTGCTGACGCTTTCGGCTCTCTTTGCCCACATAAAATCCACTGTCCCGATCTGCCTTATATACATGCACCCGTCAAGATGCTCATCGAGATGCTCATCACCATTTGCCAAGGCTGTCACCACCACATTTTTCGGACGGACTAATGACCATTCCTTTGGAGGAAACTCAAAGAGACCATATTAACTAAAGAGGATCGATAAGATATGCAAAAAAACACATTGCTGGACGCTGCTTGAGTCAACCGCACACCACCTGGTAATGACTACTGATTATCAGGAAGATCACCAAACTGGTCAATGCATCCGGCCTCCGCGCATCTACTAAGATGTGATATACTGGAAGTTCTCTAGATGTTTCGCACAGGGTCTGGGTGGTGCGTTTCTTGGTTATTGCGTACTTTTTCAAAATACGTAGAAAGTCTTGGTCTTATCTTATATAGGCCTATGTGGTTGCGTACGGAGCAAGTGGTAGTTGAGTGCGTGTGTAATAGGAACGTGTGGTAGAATGGCTCCTGCAGTAGTTTCGGAATCTGAAGAAGATGAAGACAAGGTCGCGGTCTCAAGAAGAAGCAAGAGACAAGTTCATTTCGATGGTTCGGGCAATGAACGTTTAGGCCAGCAACAGCAGCAACAGCAGCAGCAACAGCAGCGTTCTAGTCACAGGGATAAAGACAGGCATGCACAGCGGAAAAAGAAGAAGAGGCTCTCGAATAGGAATCTGCAGGGTGCTAGCGGAGGGTACGCCTGGGAAGACGAGATCAAGAGAAGTTGGGATCTCGTCAAAGTGGATGATGAAGGAGATATGGCCTCTCTTGTGGCCAGTATCGTAGAGGCCAGAAAGAAGCGTACCGCAAAGAGGAATATCACACCGTACCAGAGGGGTATCATCAGAAGTCTGATATTGACCTTGGATTGCAGTGAGGCGATGCTGGAAAAAGACCTGAGACCCAGCAGACATGCAATGATCATTCAGTATGCTATCGATTTTGTTCACGAGTTTTTCGATCAAAACCCAATTTCTCAAGTGGGTATCATCATAATGAAAAACGGGCTGGCACAACTAGTCAGCCAAGTGAGCGGAAATCCGCAAGACCACATTGATGCTCTGAAAGCTATCAGGAAGCAAGATCCAAAGGGAAATCCCTCCTTGCAGAATGCGTTGGAAATGGCAAGAGGTTTGCTACTGCCTGTCCCCGCCCACTGCACAAGAGAAGTGCTGATTGTATTCGGTAGTCTTTCCACCACTGATCCTGGCGATATTCATCAAACTATCGATTCGTTGGTGAGTGAGAAAATCAGAGTGAAAGTTCTGGGGTTATCAGCTCAAGTGGCCATTTGTAAAGAGCTATGTAAGGCAACGAACTACGGTGACGAATCTTTCTATAAGATTTTACTCGACGAGACCCATTTGAAGGAGCTATTCAATGAGGCTATTACTCCATTACCTGTTAACAAGATAAATAAAGGTTTCACACTGGTGAAGATGGGGTTCCCGACACGAATATTTGAAGATACTCCAACTTTTTGCTCATGCCACTCCAAACTGGTTTATGGTGGTTATTTTTGCCCAAATTGTCATAGTAAAGTCTGTTCATTGCCCACAGTGTGTCCATGCTGTGATTTGATGCTGATCCTCTCTACCCATTTAGCCAGATCATACCACCACTTAATGCCATTGAAAACGTTTACAGAAGTACCCACAACAGAATCATTTCGATCAGAAGATTGTTTCAGTTGCCAATCTAGATTCCCTATATTGAAAAATCACAAAAACGGTAATTTGTTAACAAGTTCTCGTTACCGCTGCGAAGATTGTGGAGAGGAATTCTGTGTCGATTGCGATGTGTTTATTCATGAAATACTTCACAATTGTCCCGGTTGCGAATCTAAACCTGTAATAACGTAATTAAGTTATACGCATAGTGTAATCAGTCATTCATCGTAAAGTTGAATGCGAATGGTAAAGGACCCAAAACTATAGTTAAGTAAGATCTACATGTTTCTATAAATAATCTCCCTCATCCCTCTTTAGTTTTTTGGAAAGAAATGCTGTTTATTTTCACCTATTAGCGTTCTAGTATACCTCTTACCCTTTTTCAAATTTGCTAGTTCCTTCAATAATAAAAAAAAATAAAATAATCGTACAATAATATTAATAAATAATAATTTCAGATAAATATCGTTACAGTCTATCATACCGTTTCTTCGCTTTGCATTCAACCCACGTTTATTTCTGAGTCGGCGAAAGATTTGAGTTTTTTCTTGCCGGACTATGTTTAGTAGGTGTAATAGGTGTGGTTTGTTTGAATGTATTGGAGTCATTATTGGAATGTGTGGTTGGTTTCTGTGGAGATTTGACCACTACGCTATCTGTCATCCTACTCTCTCCCTGTTTCCAGCCATCAAAATCAATCAGTGCTTGCATACAACCCCATTCCGTGATTTTTTTGCTCAGCCAATGTAAGTTCACCGGTTTCGTCAGGTAGTCGTTGCAACCAGAAACGAGAGCTTTCCTCTTATCCATTTGGGAATTGGATGCGGTCAGTGCTACGATGATCACTGGAGCCTGAGAAAACTTGCCGCAAGGCAATTTTTCATGATTTGGATGTGAATTATTGAGGCTTTTTTGAATGCCAATGCCATTTTGCTTTTCAAAATCTCTAATCTGTTTTGCAGCTTCTATACCAGATAGGACAGGTAATTGTAAATCCATGAAAATTAAATGCAAACCGCCTTCCTTCCAAATATTAACAGCTTCTTGGCCATTTTTGGCCAATTTATATGAAATTTTATGTTTCCTCAAAAAGGAACCTAAAATTGCTTGGTTTATGACGTTATCTTCAACAATTAAAACATTGATTTTTGGGAAAACCTTTTCGCTTGTGGTAGTGAAGAGATTTGGTAAGGGATCTGGTGGTGATGAAACTGCGAAGGGAGCATTATAAATTGAGTAATGTGGTGTTTGACTATTCGTCAATAAGGGTGATGTGGGCGTAACGTTGTCCTTTCTTCTTTGGCATTCTGTAAGGGGTTGATTAAGACCTACGCTGGATTCATCGAGAGGACCGCTTTCTTGTAAAAGAGATTCTGTATTAACTGCACGTTCAGAATGAAGGATGGTGTCAGAATCCGTGTATAGCACTGGTTTGTTTTGAAAATCCACCTCTCCCTTGTAACCCTTCGGTAACAGCAAAATAGCTTGCCAAGGTGACTCAGTATCCTTTTCCTCATCCTTCAATTCTTGTGAGGCCCTTCTTAATTGTTCTTCATCAGCTATTAGTTTGAATTCCTGAGGATTACTACTATTGTCTTTACCTTTTGAATCTGTTTCATCATTATCTGCTGATTTGGGGGGTTGCTCTCCAGGAAAAATTTGGTTGCCAAAGCCTTCAACAGATTGCATTGTTTGCTGTGAAATTTCTTCATTTGTGKGAACATAATCTACCACGTTCAAGATGTCTAAAGGGGGTATATCCTGGCGTAAATTAACATTTGAAAACACCAGCAAAGATTGTGACGCAGACTGAGAGCCCATGGTGCCGAATAATTCCTTGTATACGTTAATAGCTAATTCATCAGGTTCAAAGATGATTTTATAGCTAGAATCGCCAATAGGTTCTGTCGTGTAGTTTAAACCTTTCCTTACTAAAGGCCTGGCATATTTGTTTTTATTGTGTGGTGAGACGTACGTCAGACTTGTTGGCGTCATGATTTGATTGTCCGGATGAAATTTGGGGTAGGGTGAAACAGAGGCAAATCGCAGCAATGGACTCTTGGCTGTTGTTGGAAGTTGTTTCGGACTGGTAGAATAAGGCCTTTGCGGGCTTGGTGATGGTGCCTCGTTGGGGGAAAAATTTGGATTAATGGTCATTGGCGCTGTTGGCACAGCGCCAAAGACATCGTACAATGCACCTCTCTTCTGAGTAGGCTTTGGATGCTGGAGTACGTTCTTGTCTTTTGTGAAGTCTCTTGGGAGACTTGATGTTCCTGCTAATGGAACCATGGAATTTTTAGTGTTACTATAAATAGAAGCATTGAGGTTACTAGCGCTGCCACTACCATTATCCGGGCCACCGTTACCTGTCTTATCAGTTTGACTGCCAAATTTGGGGGTATATAGGCCTATAGCAATGGAAGCGTTGTCGTTGACTTCTCGCCATCGAGTTGAACTTAGTTTCTGGAAAAACCTACTCTTTAAATCATCAATAGTATCTATTTCATCGAATTGAATAGATATTGGCTGGTTTACTTCGTCAGTCGAGTTATCTATTCGTAGCCAAACCTTCCATAATAAAGCTGAATTGAGCATTCTTTACTCTCTCCTTAAACTTGCTTTATTTTTTGGTTCTAGACACTTTGAACAAAAAAATCGAAGAAAAGGCTTGAAACGGACGCTATTTTTGGGTCTAAAATTAAATTTAGATGTCTACTTTCTAATAAAAACAATGCCACCAACCAGCTTACTCCACCTCAGCTAGTTCCTATGCAATCGTCGTCGACAAAAAGACAACCAAGCCTATTTATAAATAACTATAGACAGTATTAAATCACTAGAAAAAAAGTCAAAAATTTCGATCCAGGGGCGTATTAGGGCTTGAGAAGGCTAAAAACTTCAGTTAGGGTAAATACAAGAATGTAGGGGAAAAAACCAGGAATATCATGCATTAATTAGGGCAAAACGCCAAAAAAAAAGAAACGCGTTCTTTAAAGGAATAGTAGTAATAGTAGAGGTGTATATGTATACACTTCAGGTCTAGGTGCCAAGGAAAGTAGGAGTATTAGAAGTGGCGGAATGGAAGTATATAAAGAACGGGTATCTACGTCCGCAAAAGGGGATGCTACGGCGAAGTACTTATTGCAGTATATCTTATCAGCAAGAGGTATTTGCCATGAAAATTCATTGATCCTAGCCCTAATGAGACTGGAAACTGATGCTTCGACGTTTGACGCGCAATGGTCGATCCAGCAGTGGATAGACAAGCTGAATGATCACATCAATGCCATAAATGTAAGACTAAACCTTCTGGGCTATAAGATCGTTCGAATTAACCATGGGATTGGTAGAAATGCAGTGACTATGAAAAACAGGAAGAATTTTGGGCTCTTCGAAAATAATGCAGCTGCTCGAGCCCATGGTGGTAGTGCACCGGATTCGCAAGTGACGGTACTGCCAGAGAGTAACCGATTTTTTGTCTATGTTAACTTGGCGTCCACGGAGGAGACCAAGTTAGCCACTCGGTTTAATCAAAATGAGATCGAGTTTATTAAGTGGGCCATTGAGCAATTCATGGTTAATGGGGAGACTATAATCAAGGGTCCGGCACTGGAGACCTCAGTCGTCGTGAAGGAGATCAACTGTATTCTCATGGCAGCCACGGGGAACTCCAATCTGCCGAAATGGGTTAAATCCTGTACTTTCACTGTGGGGTCCACGGATCTCTTACAGTTTCAAGAGTTGACGGCAATGGAGATTGAAGATTTGTTGCTCCGATTGTGTGAACTGAAATGGTTTTACAGAACTAGGGAGGGGAAGCTCGGCATTGATCTTCGCTGCATTGCAGAACTAGAAGAATACTTGACATCTACTTATAATTTAAACACTTGTCAAAATTGCCATAAATTGGTCCTTCAAGGCGTTAGATGCGGCCACGAATCGTGCCGAAATGAAAATAACGAAGACGGAGAGAACGGCCTACCCCAAATTTGGCACGTTGATTGCTTCAAGCATTATATAACACATGTAAGTAAAAACTGTGATCGTTGTGGTTCGTTACTAATCACAGATGGTGTATACGTTCTTTAAACTAAAAATTATGTTGTTCTGTGCTATTTACAAGACCTCTTTATACAAACGTTTTGAAAATACTTAAATCATTTTAATAACCTAAGAACCCAACTTTAGGCTTTGTACTACTTGTATTAGGTATATATGCAATCGTAATAACTCATTTTTCTTTACTTATACCCCTTTTCTCTAAAAAATCTTTGGCTTCGTTTATCTTGGTAGCCACAAATGGCGAACCACCCTTATCTGGATGGTTGGCTAACATGATTTTCCTATGGACTTCTTTCAATTTTTTCTTAGACAATGTGTTTTCTGTTAGATTTAGAATCTGTAAAGCCTCTTTAGAATTCATTTTTGGATCGAACCCGCCTTTTAAGAAAGAAGTAGCAGACTTCCCACCGTTTAACCGTTTCGATATCGATTTGTATGCACCGGCTGTGAAGTATAGGGTTAAAAAGGCCCCGAAACCTGTTAAAACAGGGTGTTCTCCCATGTAGTCCATAGCCTGGTCAAAATAAAGATCCATGCCAGCTTTCTGGCCTTGAAGGCTACCAGGGACGCTGGTGTTCAAGCCAGACCCACCAAGATCGACATTTGCGGAACCATTGACTTGACCAGGAATAGGTAGTTGTGGTGCTTCGATAGAGTTAGCGGTATTTCCTTGGGAGCTCATAGCGTTGTACGTGTGTACGTGTTTTACGTTTGTGTTTGTCCTTGTGTTATATAGAGGTGTGCCAATGACAACGTGCAGACCTTGCTGTTGTTCGCCCTTCTTCAACTTCAAGGGCTCACCGTTAAGTGAGTCCTAGATTGATTCAAATGGCTTTCGCAGTTGGTCCGATTTTCGCTGTTTTGGTTTTTTGCCCGCTCGCCTCGAACTCAGCGCAGTGAAAAATTTTCACTCTTGTCTTTTTAAAAAAAGTATTTCTAACCTCATCTCATCTCATCCCAACCCATCTCCACTTATAATAGTTGTTATTCTTTGATCAAGTTCCTAGAAGTTGAGTATCTCTATTTGTGTTTAAGAGTTATTACCATTTCAAGCGTGAGTTGTTGTTATTATTACTGCTGCACTCGTATTCACACATTTTCAGAAACCAAAAGAAAAAAAAAAAAACTTTATAAATAAGCAATGAGAATTTACCAATGTCATTTTTGCTCATCTCCATGTTATCCAGGTCATGGGATCATGTTTGTACGTAACGATGCTAAAGAATTCAGATTCTGTCGTTCGAAATGTCACAAGGCATTCAAGCAACGTCGTAACCCAAGAAAATTAAAATGGACTAAAGCTTTCAGAAAGGCTGCTGGTAAAGAATTGGCTGTGGATTCTACCTTGACTTTCGCCCAAAGAAGAAATGTTCCTGTTAGATACAACAGAGAACTAGTTGCCACAACTTTGAAGGCCATGGCCAGAATCGAAGAAATCAGACAAAAACGTGAAAGAGCCTTCTACAAGAATAGAATGAGAGGTAACAGAGAAAAGGACTTCTTGAGAGATAAGAGATTGGTCGAATCTAACCCTGAACTATTGAGAATCAGAGAAGTCCAAATCGCCAAGAATTTGGCCAAGGAACAAGAAAGAGCCGAATTAGAAAACCAACAAGAAGAATCTGAAGAAGAAGAAGAAGACATGGAAATTGACAGTGATGAAGAAGAAGAAGAACAATTAGAAAAGCAAAAGATCTTGCTAAAGAACAAAAGAAGAAATTCAAAGAAAATTGCTTTTTAGGTAAAACATGGACTAAAGCCTGTAAAAAACCAATAAACAAACAAAATTCTCTCTTTACTTTCTTTCTTATGCTTATTTAATGGGATAAATAAGAATCATCTGTATATTATTATTATTACATTACATCACATTACACAATAAATATTGCCAAGGGTCCTCTCACATTCTTATATAGTTTAAAAATCTCCCATATCGTAATATATAAAGCCTAGTAAACGTTTAGTCGAACTCTACGAATTAGAAATGTTTAGAAAAGTTTCACCGATTGGTGATCTGATAAATTCACAAAACTCGCAAACATCACTCTGAGATAAAATCTTGAAGTCGATAGTTTCAAAGATTGGCGGGCTTTGGTACGTTCCGTACCATAATCCAATTCGAATGTCAAGGATCTGTCCATTTATTAACATGGGATCGTCTTTATGAGCCGAAAACAATCGCTCGCTCATATATAGACTCATCTCTTCTCCACCATTTATTACACCAGAACAGCAAAGGTTCCTTACCACCATCTTACAGAAAAGGCCGTCAGTGCGTTCTTTATTACGCTCACAGAACAAGAAGTCTACTAACTGAACGACCATTCTAAATCTTTTAGATGATTGAATACGGTTGTGCTTCTTCTCGTCTCCATCATCAATACCATCAGTGATTTCGTACCTCTTTGCTAATGTTTTCAGGTGTTTCAAATCTACCACTAGCTGACTCATATAACAACTTCGTCCATAATCTTTTGTGTAAAGTGAACGGCCCTAAAGAAGGCCAGTGCATGTAATTGCAGCTCTCCCAATAAGAGTAGTACTTCATTTAGGGCCAAAGAAAAAAAAGAGACGTTAAAAGTAAACGGGAAAAAATAACGACAACTGCAGGATTTGAACCTGCGCGGGCAGAGCCCAAAAGATTTCTAATCTTTCGCCTTAACCACTCGGCCAAGTTGCCTTGTTACTATAAAAAAGTTAACCTTGAAACAGATACGGACACAAACGGTAACTGAGCACGAGACGCGCTCTCAAAACTACAATCCTATAAGCCACACTACTGAAACTGCTTAAGATACGCCAAGTCTGAAATAAGTTTGCTGTATTAAGAGTTCCTTCCCACTTCCTTTTGTAGCGTTCTGAAGTTGGAGTGTTACTGGCAAATATTTCCATCCGGGCTCACTACAAGCTGCTTTCTGTAGCCCTGCTTCTTATTCTGCCCTGCGCAACAGGCCCACGTGCAACATGCTACTGCACGGCGCATCAATTATGACCTTTGCGACTATTGCTACGCGCATCCATCGTTATTATGGTGATTCCCATTTGTTTCCCGTCTGTTGCGGCAGACCGTTTTTTCTCCTTGCAGTCTATCGAAAGAGTCTAGTGGCCGTCGGTAAGCGGTACATATACAGTTAGGGGTGGTCGCAATTCTACACAGTTAATAGCCACAGTAAAGTTTCGAGCAATACTGCTGTCACTTTACTAAGCTTCACTTCCCACTTCGCACGGTATTGTAGGGTATCTTGTACGAGGATCAGAAATGCTCGTTGTATACAGCGATAATTGTAATTAGCCGCCCAGGACGAACAATCCTTGGCGACAAAGGTACCTTGTAGATGTGAGATTTACTGTTGGAAACGTTAAGGTTTTCGTTCAACTCAGCAATGTCTGAGAGAGTTTGTACGAACTGTATATATACTTGTTTTTAAAGACGGAAGTTGATGATAATATAGTTTCCCCATTTCAAGGCAGTCTGCAAGCTATCCGTTTTGTTATTGACTTGTGCCCATGACAAATACCACTTGGCGTTACTGTTTGTATCTTCAGCAGTTTGTTCGATAGAAAGTAGCCCTCGGCTTGCAATCAAAACCGATTTACATATATAAAGTAATGGATACATAGTATACTCTAACACATTCTGCTCGCTTATACATCTCCTTCTGTCCATAGGACCGGTTTTTCTTTGGATGCATGCTTATCCTACTACTATCTACTCGTACATTTTGTAGGAACACGCCTTGCACATGCTTAAAAAAACCTATAAAAGGGCATGAGGAAATCAACGAGTTTACAAACCTATCAACCCTGTGTAAAGGGGGTAGCAAGAAAAAGTAGCTGACTACTTAAGCACGACTGCATCGGAAATGAAAGTCGGGATTATAATGGGGTCCGTCAGGACTAAGAGGGTGTGCCCCGAAATCGCAGCCTACGTGAAACGTACAATTGAAAACGATCAAAGCTTATGCAATCAAAATATAGAATTACAAATAATAGATTTGAACCAGGTTGCGCTACCTTTATATGAAGACGATGACGACTTGATTCCGGCTCAAGTAAAAGACGTGGATGGGTACGTGGACAGCAGGACCCGCTTGTGGAGCCGCACAGTTAGCTCATTGGACGTCTTTATCTTCGTTACACCCCAGTACAACTGGGGTTATCCAGCCGCTTTAAAAAATGCCATAGACCGTGTTTACCATGAGTGGCGTGGCAAAAGCGCCATAGTGGTAAGCTACGGCGGCCATGGTGGTGATAAGTGCAACCGTCAATTACAAGAGGTACTACAGGGATTGAAAATGAACGTCGTAGGTGGAGTCTCTATGAGTATCCCAGTAGGTGTTATACCGTTGCCAGAGGGGACGGTCCCCGGGTTTAGTGTATACAATGAAGAGATTTTGCAGTTAGTGGCTTCTTGCATTAAGAATACAAATAGTAGACAGTAGAGTTTGATGTTGATATTTTCAGGCCGAAAAGAGAAGATTGTGCCATTTCATCTGTTTGTGTGATGTAGAGGTTACTCCTTAACGAACATTGAGTTCCAAGTCTTCCTCAATGCTAATAGCTGTTGCTGTTGCAGATTGTTTATTACGCACTGTTATTCAGAGGGTTTTTTTTTCTTTGAGATTTATAAATATAGATGTATTAAATGGTAAGGTACGTTTTATATATAAAAAAGATGATATAGTATGATCTGAAAACCGGCCCGGTGTTCAAAGCAGTTTTTTAATATTCTTGTACATTGGGTATTTTCATCATATTGATTTTGACAAGGTTTCTTTTTCTCCTATATTTTGGAATATATGCATTCATATATGACCACGTTGTGACACGATCGAACCAAGCGACTTCCTCTTGTGCTACTTTCCTTGCAATACCAGGCACACCTCCTTGACGTTCAAATGCGATCCTTTCAGTCTCTCGTTCGAAGTCTCTTTGACAGAGTGCCAGGTATTTTTCCTGTTGATCAGGTTGCAATTGGAGGTATTGTTGGTAGGTGATCTCTTTGTAATGAACCGTCTTCATTTAAATATGCCTTGGGGCTTAACGCTTTTTTTCCTGTCTGCTCTAAGAGTCACTGCTTCAACAGGAAAATTCCTTTGACCAATTTTCTAAAAGCTCATTTTTATAGCTTTACTTCAAAGCATAACCTTTATCCCGCCTCGAGCTGACATCAACGACTTTACTAACCTGCCCTTTTTTCATTCCTCTCAGGCATATTTTGCCAATTAGTACGTAGGAAAAAAGGGTCCCAGTAAATGAATAGCGCCACACAATGGAATTAGGGGAAGGTCATTTTATTCGATATACACAGTTAACACTTTAGCCTCTTTTCAACATACCCAACACGTTACTCGAAGCAGTTTAGCACAAGGATTTACCAACTCTATTCCCGTTCTACTTAGGTAGTCGAGGATAACTTAAAGTGATTTCGGCACGTCAAAGCACATCGAGGTGCTAGCAAAATAGCAGAAATCCTTTCTCTTAAAGGACAAACATACAGTTTACGCAGTGCCGGTGTTGACCAACTTTCGCAATGACTGCAACGCCCAGAAAACCTTACGGGGTTAACCCTCTTTTCCCATGTTATTACCGAAACAATACGTACAAACCCGCTCTCTTTCTTGCCCAAATGCACAAAAGGTAACGCTGCCTCAACACACCCTTTGTGTTAAAGACCCTTTTTTCTTGGCAAATTTCCCACAGAAAACGCGGACAACAGTACGCGATGGCCGGTTTAGCCGCCTCTGCCATAGAGTTATTATTCATGGCTGAAAAAAGTGAGCTTCGAGACCTTTTGTCACCAGTCATACTTACATTTTAAGGGTATAGGGTCCAAAATTTGGACGAGAATGCATGATCGAGCATCCGGGCCCTGGTCATTGTGCATTGCCATTCTAAAAGGAGTTATAAGACTGAAAGAATTAAAGGACTAAATAGGTTACACTTTGCTTGGATCCAATCCTTTTTTGTAACAGTAGTACAGTTTGTTTGTTGAAAGAAAGATAGAGCAATAAAAAGCCAAGAAATCGCTATGAATATCAAAACTTTGTGCCATCAAGAGTACAAAAGAATTTCGATCCAATCATTGCTAAACCCGCTTGAGGAGGCAGTAACCGGTGAGAGTCTCCACTCTCATGTTATATCCGGTAATAAAGCCACTCCTGGGTCCTCACATACACATACAAAAAATGGGCCTGCAGCTCAACAGGATGTACAAAAGAGAAGAGGGATCACCAGAAAATGTCCCCAGTGCGATATAGTAAAAACTTCCCCGCAATGGAGAGAAGGTCCCAATGGAGAGGTCACGTTATGCAATGCCTGCGGTCTCTTCTATAGAAAAGTATTTTTGGTCTTTGGCAAAAGTTTAGCAAAGCGCTACTTCGATGAGATAAAAGGTGCCAGCGTAAAACGAAAGGTTCCTAGGAGCCTCTATGGAGTTATGAGAACACACTGAGAACATTTATTTATTCTCCCCCCAATTATTATATAATTCCCCTACGTTTATGTACTTATATATTTGTTTATTTTGAAAAAATAAGCCAAGATCAACCACTGAATAATACTAAACCAAAGAAAAACTGTCACTGTCCTGTAAATCAAGTGTCATGTTAATAATCGATTTTTTACTCCTCATTTTCAGAAGAAGGAATCATACCCCAAATCTCGCTAATATGCTACCTTATTGACTAGTATATATATAATAGTAGCTACAGATTTTCAGTGATTTTCGTGGCTGTGAACCGCGTGTTCCCCCACATACTTGTTTGAAAATCCATTATAAAGAAATGTGTACATAATTTTACATTATACCTTTCCTTACATGTATTAAAATAAAATCATGCAGGACTATTATTATAAAGAGTACACATCGAAGCGGGATAGCCCTCCCCAACAACCTACCCCCTCTATGATTCCATCACATTCTTATTCAAATCAAACCGTTGGATCCAGCATTACTTCCCTTGTTAAAATCATAATCGTCTTCATTTGCATTACCGGATTTGACAAAAAATTCGTCCCATACAGATCCTGAAGTGACCTGGAAAAGGATGTCCATAATATCTTGGTTATTGCTATTCATTTGGCTATTCACGGCAGGAGGTATATTTAAAGGATCGCCGTCATTTATAGTTGAATTATTTTCATTTACATCTGGCGCATCAGTTTGAGAAATATTGTACTTTTCTAATTCAGTGAAAAACTCTTCTAAAGGTATATCTAATGACGGTCTGTCTTCAATAGCAGTCTTTTCCAATCCCTTATGATCGAAAGTGTCGCCATCAAAATCAAGAGTTTTCGCTTTTTTTATATAAGGACTATGATTGAAAGTGCCCTTTGTTTGAGCAGTTAGAGTATTTGCGCCCGAGAAGGTTGCATTATCTTCACCAAATTGCATGAATTTTAGCTTCATCACAACTGATGATAAAATTTTGTAGCTAGTATAACAATTTCTTGCAGATTCGCAGAAACCTATTAAATTCTTTAAAACTGTCAACACTTTCTCAGTGTACTCGGCCACTTTTTCATGGGTGTCATTTATGCTGTTTTTTGAATAGAAGTTTACATAAAGGTAAGTCATACCTGTCATAAACATATTATGAACGGCCACCCAAGTATAACCAATTTTTTTATTGACACAGAGATTGTAAAAGACATCTATTGTGCCCTTTGTACTCTTGAGAACAATTTGGAAGGCCGTTTCATTTAAAGTAGGACACTTCGGAGAAAGCCCGTAGAGAATACTCTTCGAGTAATGATAGTTCAAATCAAACCAAATGCTATTGAATTTACAATTCATTATATCGAAATTTTTAGGAACGTCCACTTGAAACCAATGTTCCAGTTCATTATAGGTCTCAATTCGCCAACTCTCGAGGTCGGTAAATTTCCTTGGCAATTCTGCACCGGGTGCGTAAAGTATCCTCACGATATTGGCTTGAATCCTTCTGATTTTATACATGGCCAAGGCAATAACCTTAGAGGACGGATTCGGGTTAGGCAAATCTGAATAATCATCAACGTCTAAATTCGTTAGCGTGATAAACGAATCATCCAGAAGGCTAGGGTATCTAGTAGTAATGCTTTCTTCAGGAATACCAAAGGGTCTACCGAAGTAAGAACAAATTTGTCGATCCAAGGAATAAACACACCAAAAAAGTCGCCTGCGAATCTCTCTCGTAAATGCATCATAGTTTTTGTTGATTTTTTCTGAGTGTAATCCTAAATCAACAGTCAATCTCAGTACAGAACCCATAGTATACCAAACACCTGGAATATTTGGTCTCATTATCGAGTAAATTACCATCAACATAGTGCCTGCCAATGCTTCCAGTCTGTCTGAAGATGAGAATAAAGATGTGGTATATTTGGTAGCACGCCTTTTATATGTAGCCACAATAGTGATATCTGACTTAAGTACTTGCGTAGCGTGACCAATAGCAAAAATGATGTTTAAAAAAAAATAAGGTATATGGAGTTTTGTTGGCAGTTCAATAACTGAACTCATGTTATCTTTTTGTAAAAACTTCCAGGTTTCATACCACGGGACATCCTTAGAAGAATATATTTCAATTTTGTTGTCATTGTTTTCGAGCTTTGGATCGGTACGTGCAGCGAAGGTACTCGTGATTGGAATTTCAAAATCTGTATTAATATTCGTTTTGTCAGAAGCCAATGTAATATCGGGATTCCAGGGCCCGTAAATTGGTTCAAAGTACTTTTTCAAAAACAGTTCTCTATGTAACAAAGGCAGTTGTGAATTAGTGTCTATAAAAAATCTGGATATCATATTTTCAGCAATATGACGAGGGGGAAGTTCTAATGGATCGAACTGGGGATTGTTTTCCGCCTCCGCGTATTCGTTATACTTCTGCTCCCTTTGCTTAATGTCTTCATCAAGTATGTCATCTCCCGAATCTTGTCGGAAATTAGTGGCTGTGAATACCAACCTTGCAAATGATATACCCGACGAGTCTCCCAAAAAAGAGTTAAAACTACTTTCTTTCATAGCAGCCAATGCGCTGATCTCTTTATTAGATTGGTGCAGTTCTTCAGCTCTCGCGTTGGAAGTCATCGGACTACCGGTTTCTGGTAATAAAGCGTTGTTATCTTCGTTGATGGGGTTTATTGGAAACTTCTTTTGCTCTTCATGTATGTCTGGTGGGGTTTCTAAACTTTTGACATCTGAAGCTGAAGGTTTCATTGAATGCCCTTTTTGAACTAAATAGTCTGCTAATAAACCGTCATATGGTAGCAACCCCACTTGGCCCAAAGATGCGACTGAATCATATTTTCTTGGGTCACAAGGCTCATCTTCACTTGTTGCAGGGATGTTGCTCCGCACTTGCATAGGATCTACACCACATTCTTTCAACATACGCATCATAGCAGTCAATCTATCCTCGAGAAAAAAAACATAAGATCTGGGCACATCCTTTCCTGTGGCCGGGTCTAAGGAAACACAAGGTACCTTTAGCTTTGCACACCTTTTGCAGCTGGGGAACTCCTGATCACACTTGATCTTTTTCTGCCGACATCGTTTACATGCAGTTCTTGATTTGGAAATTCCTATATTAGGAGAATCACCCTTTTTTGGCAAATGAGTTATACTATTTTTTTTGTTGGCAGGTTTCTTCTGTTTCATGGCTAAATCCTCATCCCATATGGTGTTATATATTCTACACTGTCATTAGAATGCTAACAAACGAGCTAGCCTTTTTTAATAGCTAAAATTTTTCACTTTTTGGCTATTGTGAATATTCAAGCTCATCGCGCTAAAAAAAAAAAAAACTGTAAATGTCAACTTTGAAATGTGAAAACAAAGGATACGCAGCAAAACAGAGGCCCAAACTGAAAGAAGAGGAACAATTGACTGATAAAATATGAAATTAGGTATCATTCCCTATCAGGAGAGTACCGATATTGTATACAAAAATGCTTCCCAAGATCAGCAAGAACAAAAGAGACCCAATTTACCACAGTTAGACGTAACGCACCAAGTCGAATCATCAGTCCAAAAAACAAATATTAAATTTGTACGCACAGAGGATATCCCACTGAATCGAAGGCACTTTGTGTATAGGCCGTGTTCTGCAAATCCGTATTTCACCACTTTAGGTTATGGTTGTACAGAATACCCGTTTGACCATTCTGGAATAAGCGTGATGGATAGATCAGAAGGGTTATCAATAGCTCAAGATAGAAATGACTTGGTTAGTGTTCAGGACCAATACGGCTGGCGTTCAGCAAGAAGCGACGTCTGTATCAAAGAAGGGACGACATATTGGGAAGTGGAAGTGATTCATGGAGGCAATGACAAGCCCACACCAGGAGATGATGGTTCAGTAAGTGAAGTGCAAAATGGTTCATATGAAAAGAGACGCAAGCAAGTGAATGACACCCCCCATCTACGATTGGGGGTTTGCAGAAGAGAGGCCAGTTTAGAGGCTCCCGTTGGATTCGATGCGTACGGGTATGGTGTTAGGGATATTTCGTTGGAGTCCATTCATGAGGGGAAACTGAACTGCGTTTTGAAAAACGGGTTGCCATTGAAGGAAGGTGATAAAATCGGATTTCTATTGAAGCTCCCCAGCATTCAAACGCAAATTGAACAAGCTAGAGAATTTACCAAAAGAAGAATTCTTGCCTTAGATTCACATATGGACTCAATGAATGAACCGTGGAAAGAAGATACTGAAAACGGGCCTTCGAGGAAAAAATTGAAACTGGAGACAACAAACAAGGAATTCCAAAGGGCGTTACTAGAAGACATTAAATATGATGATGTTATTCGCGACCAAATCGCCATCAGGTACAAAAATCAGTTATTCTTCGAGGCCACTGATTACGTAAAAACTACGAAACCGGAATACTATTCTTCTGATAAAAGAGAAAGACAGGACTACTACCAGCTGGAGGAGTCCTTCTTGGCAATATTTCAAAACGGTAAGTACATCGGCAAGGCATTTGAAAACCTGAAACCGTTTTTACCACCATTCAGTGAACTACAATACAATGAAAAATTTTATCTTGGATACTGGCAACATGGTGAAGCTCATGAAGACACCAATGAAAAAGGTATACCCAGCGCAAAGAAAAGAAAACAGCAAAAGAAGAAAGGTTTAATTCTCAGAAACAAGTACGTACATAACAACAAACTAGGATATTATCCGACAATCAGTTGCTTCAATGGCGGAACAGCCAGGATAATCACCGAAGCAGATAAATTAGAGTATTTGGGTCAAATCCAATCGAACTATTGTGCTGGAAAGAATTTACAAGTTAACACATTGGATACACTATACAAAGAACAAATAGCCGAAGACATAGTTTGGGACATAATCGACGAATTAGAGCAGGCTGCTTCAATTTGATAAACCAGCACAGGGGAAAAAGGGAGTATCGAAAATGCGTATTTTACATATAGTTATACATTCATAAAGACAAGTTCATAGTCTGTATCTTCTTCAAATTCTGAAAGTGTCAGGACATCACCACTTCGTAATTCTATATACCTGGCCCTAGGCACTACAACGTTGTTCAAACAGGTACCGTTGGAGGAGTCCAAATCCATGACATAGCATTTCAAAATATCATGGACGCTCCTAAACTGGATAACGCAATGTTGCTTCGAAGATGTTTCTTCTGGTATACCTATATCTGCGACCACCGTCTCCTTTCTATCGTCCGAATCTGCATCCAAACTGCGACCCAACTCACGACCAACCAAAAAACAACTCCTGTCGTTCAATTCATATCTTTTCCATACGGCTTTATCCTTGTCATTCTTCCTATACACTAAAAGTTCGTAAACTGTCCTATCTCGCGGATCTAAGTCCAGCTTATCCATATATTTATCGGGAGAGATAGCATCCTGTGGTTCCACGTGCTTTAAGGCTATGCCCTCTTTATTGTTCGACTCCAATTCTAGCAGCCCTGAAGGTCTGAAATCAGGCAATATATCAACGTATTTAGGCTTAAATTTTTTGCTATCTTGATCATGGTACCTCCTATCCAAGGGCCTCTTGCGTCTGTGGAACATTTCTATGCACAAGTTCGAGTTAAAGACGGGATATCTGCTAATTGATCGAGCTTATAGCGGCCATTATGCATCACATTGTAGGCATGATTGTAACAAGCCCTTATTGCTAGCCATGTGAAAAGAAAACAAAAAAAGAAAAGAAGAGAAAAAAAGATCAGTATCAATAAAAAAAAACACTATTTCGAGCTGAGATGAGACGAGATGAACCGGATTAAGAACACAATCGCTGTCGCTAAGAGGTTGAAACTAAGCAGTATTATGACCAACTCAGAATTACCAAGCATTTTCAATGGCACCGTTGATCTGGGGATTATCGGTGGCACAGGTCTATATAACCTGGACTGTCTAGAGCCCATCGCATTGCTGCCACCCATGGTGACACCCTGGGGTATTACATCGTCTCCAGTCACGATTTCACAGTTTGTTGGTACCAACAGCCATTTCCACGTTGCCTTTATCGCCAGACATGGTGTCAACCACGAATATCCACCCACTAGAGTTCCATTCAGGGCCAACATGGCTGCGTTGAAGAACCTAAACTGTAAAGCCGTGCTTTCATTCAGTGCCGTGGGGTCGTTGCAGGCCCACATCAAGCCCAGGGATTTTGTTTTGCCGCAACAAATAATTGACAGAACCAAGGGCATAAGACACTCATCGTACCTCAACGACGAAGGCTTGGTGGGCCATGTTGGATTCGGACAACCATTTTCTGAGAAATTTGCAGAGTACATCTACCAGTTCAAGGATGCGATAACAAACCCCGAATCCGAGGAGCCATGCCACTTGCACTACGACAAAGACATGACCGTAGTCTGCATGGAAGGCCCACAATTTTCCACGCGTGCTGAGTCCAAGATGTACAGGATGTTTGGTGGTCATGTTATTAACATGAGTGTTATCCCTGAAGCAAAACTAGCCCGTGAGTGTGAACTGCCTTACCAGATGGTTTGCATGTCTACCGATTATGACGCATGGAGAGATGAGGCAGAGCCTGTCACCGTGGAAACCGTTATTGGTAACTTGACTAACAACGGGCGTAATGCGAACCTCTTGGCCTCCAAGATCATTGTGTCCATGGCCAAGGAAATACCAGAGTTCATGCACAGCGGCGATGGGCTACGCGGTTCCATCAAGAAATCTATCTCCACCAAACCGGAAGCCATGTCCAAGGACACGCTAGAGAAATTGAGATACTTATTTCCTGATTATTGGTAGATAACACCAAACCTATGTAGAATACAAAAAGGGAAACAAATATATAGCTATAGAAGTTTTATTTTTTTATATTTTTTTTCTTGGAGTTTGTGAATTCATCATGTATGCGTATTTACTACTTGGAATGTAGCCCTTTCTTATTACAGGGGTGTGCGGCGAGTCACTGTTGTTAACCGTTCTCAATAGAGTGCCGCTGGTAGCTTGGCCTCTTTGTAGACTGCCAAAAACGTTGCTTGTTAGTAAGGAGTGGGGTTGCAGTTTTGCCTGGTCCGCTGTTTCCCTTTGTCTCGCCTTTAGAGGCGTCTCTAGGCCCTTGAAGAGATATGCTGGATGGTTAGTGCTAGTTTGAGGAATATGCGTTTTGTCTTGTGCCAATTTTTGAGCCTTGGCGGTGGGCACGTAATGAGGCTGCTGCTGTGCTCGTTGTGGCGTCTCGCCGTCATCAGAGGACGGCGTATCCACACCCAGGAGCTTTCTTTGCCTTTTGGTCAGGCTCAAATCGGCGATTTTGACGGTGGACAAAAGCTTCCACAAGGAGAATAGAATGTTCAGCGAGATCACTAGCTGGCACACGTAGTCGACAAGTTCCGCCGTCAACCAACTGAACGTCGAGTAGTACACGGTGTTGGCCTGCTTCACCGCATGGAACGTGAGCAGGTATAGATGGAGCCGGGACAACCTGTTGCAAAATTGCGCACCAACATGAGTGTTGTCTCGGAAGAATCTGATGAACTTCACCAGCAGGTTCCAAAGCGCAAATGCAATCGCGTTTGCAATGATCCTCTGCGTCTCCAGCTCCTTATTGACCGTTCGCCGGGACAGCTCTTTGAGCACAGGACTTTCGAAGTTGCCCAACTTGAACACTGGTGTGGTACTTTGCGTTTGCGATGAGGGTTTCGTGCGGTCTGTGCCTTGTAGCAACTCCGACACACCGTTGTTGTCCAGGGCCAATTGGCCCGCTTGTCTTCTCATAACTCTTTGCTTCTACTGTAATTCTACTATGTAATACCAAGCCTATAGTACCACGAAAGCCCTTTTATCCACTATAACCTTTTTCATTACTATTATTACCTATTGAATATAATTTCTTTTTTTTCCTTCTTCCTTTTCTTTTCTTGCCCTCATTTGCCCTAAGAAAACCAAAAAACCCTATAATTTATGAAAAATTTCTGAACACCAAACCTAACTGAAACTACAATAAACCCTCACAAAAAAGAGGGTCCAACCCTCTTTTCTTTTTTTGGATTTTTTTTAAGACAACTTTAGCATTCAAGGTTAAGGAACTGATAGAAGTAGGCCTTTGGAAGGAGTGGACAGTGGCACTTCGTTCAAATAGACTCTTTAATTGTGGGGGTTATTGACCTAGCTTCGTTTTTTTGTTTTCAAAGGTTCAACATCTTCTTTTTTTGAAGTGCCTAAGCAGACCCACGAAGTATCGCTTAAATTGTATCTTTTTTTCTGTTCTCCCCTTTAAAGAGAACTTCGACTAGAATAGATTTGTCTTCGAGTGAAGTGTCGCCTTTTTCAGTTCTGCCGTTTGATTCTCCAGCGTGAGACAACAAGAACTAAGTGAACCGCTGCTTTCCCCCTCTATCTGAGAGTTTAGGGACCGTTTTCCGGATAATCATCAGATGGGATTTATAGCAAATATACTGTGCTGCTCTTCAGAAACCTCCAGGATTCGCCGTCAACACCAACAACCAGAAACCCGCCTTAATCACAGCCACACTCACCGCCAGAAACAAAGCCGAAAGCAAAAAGTTACTCCAGACGTTGATAAGATGCAATATTCCACACCGGAGATCCTGATACCCAGTTCCGATTCAGGAAGTAACGTAGATGCCAAGACTAACCACGATAACGGAACCAGAAGACTGGGGCTCTTATCGAGAAACGAGACCCACGAGACCCATGACTCGTACGACGAGGAAAAAGAATACGAAGATTGTAACGAGGGAGACGTGGAGATGACCGATGTCAACAATGCCGGTCAAGACGAGGCAAAAGAGAAGGAAGATCATGTTGTTCACGAATATAACGTCGACGCGGACAGAAACTCGAGCCTTGTCGACGAAGCTCCACAACAGAACCAGTATCAGGTTGACCAAGAAACTATAGACCCGCAGTATCTGGCCAGCAGCACCGATATCAATTTGAACTTGACGCCAACCCTAGAGGAGGACTTTCCAGATTTGATGCAATTGCAACCAGAGCAGTACCATGCCCCTGGCTACGACACTCTATTGCCACCCAAGCTGCAGCCATTTCAACAGAAGAAGTGCCTGATCTTGGACCTTGACGAAACTTTGGTACACTCTTCCTTCAAATATCTGCACACCGCCGATTTCGTTTTGCCCGTGGAGATCGATGACCAGGTCCATAACGTCTATGTTATCAAGAGACCGGGCGTGGACGAGTTCTTGCACAGAGTGAGTCAACTTTACGAGGTTGTCGTCTTCACTGCCAGTGTCTCGAGGTACGCAAATCCCCTTTTAGATACACTGGATCCCAACAGAACCATCCACCACCGGCTTTTTAGAGAGGCATGCTACAACTACGAAGGTAACTACATCAAGAACCTATCACAGATCGGCAGACCGTTGTCGGAAACAATTATCCTAGACAACTCACCGGCTTCCTATATCTTCCACCCACAACATGCTGTTCCAATCTCTTCTTGGTTTTCAGACACTCACGATAACGAGTTGCTGGACATCATCCCCCTTTTAGAAGACCTTTCAGCAGAAAATGTGTTGGACGTGGGCAGTGTGTTAGATGTAACGATATAAGATGTGCAGCAACATAAAAAGCAGGCTCTTTTTATTTTTTTTTCTCCCCATTATGTGTTTGATCGAACCCACGATTTTCATTTTTATACAGAAATCTCACCGGATATTTATAAACTAACGAACTAATATTGGTTATTATTACATGTATCGATTGTACTTTACGTGTAACATCTATAGATACATATATACGTATACACTATCAAATTAGCATACATATATATCTACACTATGTTCTTTTGCCCGTATTGTCTATGTGCCGTATTATCTTCTATACAGAAATTTTTTAAAAAAAAAATATAACTTTGTAAATTACAACTACTCTGCATTGCGGAATCTCATATTTTCTATCATTGGCTTACCAATCCTGTCAATAACATCATGCGCCCATAAAACGTCCAGATGAGAATACTCATCAATATACCAGATTTTGTACACCGAATTAGCTTCATGATTGATAAAATGGTTAATTAATCGTTCACCGTCCACTAGTCGATCTTGCTTTGGAATGAACATTATAATATGTGGGAAATCATCACTATTTTGTCTTTTCGGATTTAGATGTAGGTTGTCGCTACTTAAACTATTACCACTATCGTCATCATTCTTGGCAACGGGGAACCATGTTTTCTTGTCAGGAAAAATTTTCTCTGAACCCTTTTTAAAACTTAGTTTGTTTTGGTCAGGCGACAGCCACCATTGCATCAATTTGACTGAAATATGAACTGGCGAGAATAAAAAATTCCGATCTCTTAAGACTCTGTCCCACAATGCATCATTCCAATCAAATAAATAATTAAACATGACATATGAAAGAAACGAAAAAATCTTGGTGCCAACCATCAAATCTCTCATTGCCATCATCAAAGGTACAAATGATCTTCTACCAAAGAACCATGGGGAATCAATACCATTTGCCATTAGTCGTACAAAGGATTTTTCGTCCAGTAAAGGTCCAGGATAAACTGCAGGAGCCAAAGCAACAAAATTTTCTAATTTATCCACTAATTTAAAATCACTTGCGTACAGTTTCTCACCATTAACAAGTCCCATAAATCCTTGTGTGGTACCTTGTGAATGCGCCACAAGCGATAGTTTAGCAAATCCTGTACTATCCAGCACGTGGCATACAAGTGCCTTTAAATCGTACTGGACCATCTCGTCCATATCCCAATCCCATTTTTTTGAATGATCATTGCCTAATTTTTTCATGTTCCACTTAGCATGTAAGCCACATCTATTATTGCCTAACCAAATGTCAAATCCCGATTCATAAAGAAAATATGCTAAGGATTTTCTCCCTGAAGAGGCAAAAGCCCCACAACTTTGTAAAAGTCCATGCAATAACAAAATAGGTTCACGTTTCGCCTCATCTACAACATCCCCTAATTTGGGCTTGAAATGCCACAAATCAATAATAAATCCGTCGTCTGTCTCAACTTCAAATTCTTCAATATCAATACCGTATTGCTTGTAGTAGTACTTCAGGTCAGCTACCAGCCTAGTATCCTCGGCAAGCGCAATATTTTGAAATGGATTCTCTGCAGCATATGGGGCTTGACTCACATTAGTTTCCATCTTGATGTTATCATCCCCGTTGCCTTCTCCTGACACACAGGCATCGCTGTCCATGGAGAGCTTGCTGGTTACGGTACGGTCATATTCAATGTTATTTTCTTGATCCCGTTCTAAATCTATGGGGGTAGCAGATGATATCGAGAGGGGTCGAGAGTGACGAGCTGGACGTGTCTTCTTCTTATCGCTTGATTCAATGTTCGTCCTCGAACTTCTGGTATCTCTTGGGTCATGCTTGTGTTGGAAATGAACAGTCACATAATTATGCCACAATGACAACATAAATAACCCCGTCATAAACGAAAAAAGGATTATTCCGCTTGACAACCGCTGGACCTCATCAAGCACCTTGTTCTTCATTCGTTTACAGTTCAGATGCTATTCGGATTTCAAAGATGTAAGGTGTTTTGAAACGATATTAACTCAATATGTGTTTTTTTTTGGTTAGACAGATTTACGTATTATTGTTTTGAAAAAAGTGAAAAATTATTGCGCGAATTATTAGAATATCATAATAATACCAATGGCCAAATCTTTACAATGGCAAAAAATGGGTAATTTTCCCACGAAGTACGACAGCGAGCATGACATCATACGAATTTAAAACCAGCATACCGAAAGAAACCAATATTCTTTCAAGTGCATCACCCGACGGCAATGAATTATATTTGCAAGCTACTCACTTTAACAATACAATCCTATTACAAGTTCGATTAAATGGAGAAATGGATTCCACTTATGAGGTGTCCTTAAAAGGGCTAAACCCGCTTCTTGATATTGATCCAGTGCCATTAGCAGGAAGCTTAGGAAACACTGGCGACAATTATGACGATGAGCAAGATGAATTTGTAAGAGATCATTTATCTGATTACCAGGTAGTTACCAAATTGGGAGATAGCAGCGACCCAAAAGTACCTGTGGTATGCATACAAATCGCTGAATTATACAGGAGGGTTGTGATACCAGAAGTGAACGGCGCAATGGTTCAAGGCAACATGGAATTCAACCTGTTGATATCTATGAGCAGTAAGATGTGGAGGGCTGCAAAAGGACAGAATGATGACGATAACGATTTTGGCAAATTAGTGTTTTTATTAAAGTGTATCAAAGACATGTATGTAAAATGATTATATTTAGATTAGTTATGCGTTGTATTATCTATGACTGCCATATCCAAGACTTGTACAGCTCCCTTTTTATCACACAGGGTCATTAAGTCTCTATAATTGACAGGATCAATAAGACCTATACACGTCCATGGATTCGATTCCGGATCTGTTGGCTCTTGTGGTGATGTAGTAATCAATTTATTGATTTTCTGGATAAGTTCAGGTTGCTTCGACGGCTCGCCTATGGCCACTTTGACCTTCATCTTGGCTCTTACGATCGGGATTATCTGTTTAGAGACTAATAATTTAATAGCTTCTAAAGCTTGCAATTTGGCAGGCTTGTTGATTACAGGGCTGAATTTCAGTTCTTGTAAGGCTTTATGAATCATTGTGGGCGGATATCTCTTCTTTGATAAAGGATTAATACATTTGGCACTGATTATTGTTAGCAACTCATTGTTCACTTTATTGAGCATTAATTGTCTTTCCTTCTCTGATAGTTGAATCTCTCCCTTATGCATAATTTCTTTGATAACATCATCAACGTTCGTAGTCCCAAAACATTTTTGTAGGTCTTCCTTGTTGGCAACCAAACCCTTGGAAACGTTCATAAAAACTTGGTGTATTTGAAGCACTTCATCTAGATCTTTCTCAATTCCTTTACGATAGTCTTGGACTTTATTTTGGTAGCATGCAACTTCGAATCTCTTACGGGCTTTTTTCAATTTCACTAATGAAACATTAGTTAATTTGATCTGTCCGGATGGTTGGTTGATAGGCATTGGGTGTACTGCCTCCTTTCCTAATGTCTTTTTCAGGTAATTTCGTGAAAAATCTGACTATTAATTGAAAATACTTAAAAATTCGGGTTGAAAATTTTTTCATTTACATAATTATATGATATAATCTACACAAAAGAACAATACAATTATAATATAGAAAAAATTTTTTTTTTTTTCATAAAGTCATAATAAGTTAAAAATGATCAATACATAAATACAGAGCTAAAAATACACACTTTTCTTGCTTTTGTGATATAAGCTGCTAAAATATACTTTTTTTTGCTTTATTTTTATTTTTATTTTTATTTTTTATTTTATTTTATTTCTTGGAATCTAATGTCTCATGAAGAAACAACCAAGAATAACATCAATCAACGATAATAGAAGAGGAAAATGGGAAGACAATCAATATCAGGTTCAGATGAAACAGGCGTTTCTCTGTACGCAAGTGATCATACTTCAAAGGATCATACGTAATTCCACCAGAATAAGAATAAACTGTTTCTTTCTTTTTGAGTCCTTTTGATTTACAAAGGAAGAGAAAAAAAATGCAAAATGCTGGAAGTTAAAATAGCCGCACCATCATGACAGTGCCCACCTCTTGGTAAACATATCTAAAATAGCTCTGTAGTGACCGATCACACCCAAAACCACAAAGAAATGCCAGAAAGTGTGCGAACAACCCACATAGTCGACCCACCATAGGGACTTGAATGATTTGGCGTGAGATGGACAGGACTTGCACTTGGAATGGGTGGTTGGTGCCTTTCTGAAATGAATCTCTTTCTGCTTTGTTATAATTTCTAAATCAGTAGATAGTTCGTAGTCAGTTGGAATAGTCATATCAACTTGGACATCAGACCTAAATCTTTCAGGGATGAATGAACCATAGAAGACCACACCAACCAAATACCAAACAACCGATTTGTTTGTGACGGGGCTAAACAACCATATAGCATAATGTAAGTCTGTCAAAAAAATCAAATGTAGAAAAGATAAGACACCCATGGTTGCCAATAGGATAAAAAATCTAATTCTTAGTGGTCTTGCCTCAGGTCTATCAAAGCGAGGGGACCAGTTCATAAACACACCGAATACACCCAGCGCTAAAGAAATGCTCATGTAAATACACATTGCCCAGTAGCATGAATACATAGTGACAAATTCAGTGGTTAAAATCGAGGCTGTGATCAAGATTGTAATACCACTATAATCGACACATGCAAATTTGGAACGCAGTCCTAGGAAAGACGTACCGTTAAAAGTGTGCCAGAACACAGAGCTCAACATGCATTTCAACGCAGCTGCCAAGAACGCGAAAACGATCCATCTTGCTTGTTGCGGAACTTTGGGATTCTGCCACACTTCAGACTGAGGGAAATCGTACACTGCCAAATAGACTATGTACATGGCTCCCAACAAATGGGTCCAGATGTTGGAAGTTTCGTTATGCCAGCCGTACCAATTGATGATGGATAACAGGGACTTAGAGTGGGTATTGTAAAACCTATAGCCGTGGATGATGTATCTGTTTTCTCTCCATGGAAATGGTAGTTGGTAATAATGTAAGTGTTGGTTCTCACCTAGGTTGTGTGCTTTGGAATGGTTGTAAGAGCTGATATACGATTTGATATCAGTGGTTGGATTCAAAGGTTCTTCGATGAGAATTTTTGTTTGTCTCATACTCTTTTTCATTGGGCCACAGTACTCCTTCACATTAGAAAAATGGCCACGTTCTTCTCTGATTTTCAGTTGGTTGGAAAAGCTTGTCAAGGAACGCGATGATGTCCTTGTTTTAGAACATATTGTCGAAGATGAAGACACTAAGGAGGTCGAAGTGGACGCACTGTTTAATTTGAAAGTAGATGTAGAATTCACGAGAGTAAGAGCGTCTGAATCACCGAGAGAGAGTTGAGACTCTGCACGTAGTGACTTACCAACAGTTCTTTTATAAATAGAACTTTCAACTTTCTTCCCCTTTAGAGTCTCTATAGTCTCCAAATGGTCATCGTGGTCACTTTCTGAATGCTTGATGGTTTCATCAATGGTAGAAAATGGATGAGGAACAAACTTCGAATAGTTATAGTTGTAGATGGATTTACCGGATTTCTTCACTTTGTGGAAATTGTCTACACCCTTACGCTTTAACCTCGATAAGGACTCCATGGGTGACGGTAAATACTGCGTTAGGTTTCTGCTTGAAGAGTCCATCCTATACTGGAATAAGGGAATGTAATGGGACCTAAATTATTTTTTCCGGCTTGCTTGCTCAATTGCTTTTTCGTTGAACTTCTGCAAAGACAACACTATAGATACAATAAAATATAAAATTCGGAGGAACCTGTGTTCTAAAACAGCGACCAAACAAACTGTTATAAAAGGCAGAAAACGCTGTCTCGTTCAACTTGCCAAGCTTTAAGATGTACGCCCACGCTGTCTCACGTTGTGACTATATACTTTATCCATCAACACTTTCTCTGTTTTCCCGCAGAGAAAAAGAAAAGTGAGGCGACCCTGCAGTGTACGAGTATCCACCCACACCCCACACCAGACCGTTTCTTTTTCTGCGACATTTCTTTTTTTCGGGCCAGCGTGCCTGTCTCTTTCCACGAGAGGCGTGGATGATTCCGGGCTTTTACCCCACTTCCCCACGCTAGTTGAGCCAAAAAAAATATTTCTGGTTTTTCCGATACGCATGTTTCATGGCAACTCGAATGACTAGATTGGGCGAATGGTTGGTTGGCTACATGGTCTCCCATCCACCGAGATCTGCATTACCGTCTGTTAGTCGGAACACTATGTGCGGGATCATGTTGCCGAAAACAATCTCATTGGCCAGATACTCGTATCTGGCCTGATTCAAATAGACAGGGGTACTGAATTTGTAGTCTTCGTTGGTCTCTCCGTACTTGCTCAGATAGGGTGCTGCATAAAACGTACCTCTTTTGCCGTATGACAGATATATAGCGTTTGTCCTGGTCATTAAGAAAACCCCGTAGGAAGACGTGATTTCGCATCCATTTTTCATGTGGTCAGTACATTCTCCCTGTAAGTAACCTTGTAGTGCTATGCTTTTTTGGATATGACATCTTTGGCCGCACAATAAACACACTCCGGTTTCGTATTTATCACATTTATTCGATATTTCGTCGTTGTCAAGGGAAAACTTGGAGAGATTTACCGGGAGTTTGATTAGTTGAATTTTTTCTGGGGACGGGTATGATCTTGAGTTTATATTCTGCACCATGTCATATATGACTTTTTGGATTCTTAAGTTATCGTTACCATCGTTGTATCTTTCGATGTTTTGAGTTAATTCGTTATAGAAAAAATCCTTCAGGAAATGAGCTAAATTGGGTAATTTGAAATAATGGAAGATTTGCTCTATTTCATCTTGTTTAGTCGTGCTGTCGCCATCGTTGTCATCATCTTCGTACTGGATACGAAATAGTAAGTACGTTTTCCTACAAAAGATGGTTAACGACTCTAGTAACAACGAGCATATAAAGTTTTTGCTCTTTTCTAAGCTCGTAACATCAAACTCAATGTCGTCTGGTTTGAAAAGGTCAATGTACTTTTTAAAAGTCTCAAATAAATACAACATACTTGTGTGTGGCTCGCCGGATCGATTTGATGATAGCTTGATTTTATTTTGGCAGTCCTTGTAAAAATTTACTCTCATCATATCTCTTGCAAGTAGAAGTAAAAGTTGGTGAAACCTTCTCTTGAACATTTCATAAACGCAAAGGGTGGGTGGTTGCGCGATCCTTTCTCGATCAGTATTATCGAAATTTTGGCTCATATACAGGAGCAAATCCATATTATTACCTTCTATTAAAAATTCGTTCCAATTCCATATTTTACTAGGGATTTCGTCGACAAATGTTTTTAACTCGACGCATTGCTTATGAAGGAACGATTTCAGTTCACAAAGTAGTCGTAAGGTCAAAACGCATTGACTGGATATCTTGTTCAAGTCCACTATTTTTCCATGTTCCCTATAAGACCTTAGTCTCAGCTCTGTATTTGCTACGGTGTTGATTAAAACATTATTAACAACTTTATATGCATCATCGATAGTAGTGACTTTTACTCCTTGTAGATCACTAAAGATCATTGCTGCTTTAATACAAATAGAGCTCAACAGTTCAACATCTTCCTCTATGTTATCTTTATGATCCTTAGTACACTCGAAAAAAGCGTTAGCTGCTTTCTTGTTAGGGTCATTCAGTTTCGGTAGAAATGAATTACTTAAGGAATTGCAAACGGGACAATATATTAGCCCTGAACCATAAGATAATGGAATGTTTTTTGTGGTTTGGTTTTGTATACCACGAATAGATTTCATATGGCCACTTAAACATTTGATATGAGATCCGTGTCCACATGCTCTTAATACTGGTTCACACCTGGTCAATTTTAATCTCGATACATCATCTTCATACGTGTCTTCCTGAATCATACTGTTTCTTGGATGCTTACCGCTAAGCTGGGAACTTATTCTGTTAATGTCTGGCGGATTTGTGAAATCAATACCATGATCACATATGTTTCGTTCTTGATAAGAAAAGTAAACAAAAACATCATCGTCCTTTGACATCTTGCAAAATGCACAGTCATCGTCACAGCAACTACTCATTGACTTGTTATTATTATCTATATCTACCCTAGAAGGCGATAAACTAGGTGACATAGTCCTGGGTGTACTGATTTCAGAAGTGTCCACGCTATTGTTTTCCATAAATTTTAATTGCTGTTGAGCTAGCTTCTTCATTATTTTTTTTCTTCTTAATCTAGCAAGATGCTTTTTTCTTTCAAATTCTTTATCCTTGTGACTCTTATCTTCCTTCGTGGGCCATAGTATACCCGGCGTATACGAAGTAGTTTGTTCCTTTAAATAACTGCTTACATTGACATGAGGCGCTGTTTCCATTAGGTATCTAAAAATTTCCCTGATCTTGCCATGCGAGTCTGAAAAAGTATCCTTCAACAGACAGTAATACAGTATAGAACCAATGCTGTGGTAATGGCAAAACTCTGTGTCTACAATTGCATATTCATGCCACAATATTCCCATGAATTCATTTAGGTTATTAACCACGCATAAATGTATCAAATGGACAACTCTTGGTAGTAAGTGGTCGTAATCATATTTGATGATATGCTCAAGTGTATTTTTTAAAAACAAGCCAAAGGTGTTTGCTGACGATATTGAGTAAAGTCCTGAATAGAAAGTGCTCTTTAATAAATCCTTGACTTTTTTCGCTGGTACAAAAGTGTCTTCATATTTCATTTTCTTCAAATTGGCCATGTTCAGCCTGATATTTTTCTCTACATCATACCTTCTACTAGAAGAGAGTCCTATATAATAAGGATCAATCTCGTCTTTGTACTTTTCTTTCAATGAAAAAGTCCCGTTGTCAGTTAAACTTATTGGAGGAATATAGTTGGCGTATTTTTCAAGATATATGTCAAATGAAGGGTGCTTGGTAATATGCTCGGGAATGCAATTGTTAATTTGTGCGTAAGAGCATGTGTCAAAGCAGAGGGCGTGAATAATCTCTGACTTGAATGTTCTTTCAAACCCCTCTTTAGAGGATTTCATGACCAACGACCTCACTTCTGTGAGCAATTGAATCAGTAACAAAATACATTCATTGACAACAGCTATGGTAGTTTCTGCATCAGGATAATCGTACATTGGTACACCATTTGCCCAATGTTTTAATCCCCATCTTGAAAGATATGTAACCATTAGTTCATCAGGATTACACATTGCCATGCTGAATTGGACATTAAAGATGTCACTAACGTAAGTGAACTCTCTCATGCTGTATTTCGTATACATCCTGGCCTGGTGAGTGATTGGAGTACCATTTCTTACCCAAAAGCCGACATTGATTTGCCCGATCAGAACCAGGGTAGATAAAGCCGATTCTGATATGTGCAAAGCTTTCTGCTTATCTTGGAAAACCTCGTACAAATCAATGTAGTTTGTTAAATATGTAGGAAGAGGCTCATATCTACCACATTGGCTCCATTGAATGACGAACTTGAATAAATACGACATTGGATTGAAAAAATATTGTGTGTTCACCCCCACTTGGTAATCGATCGTTTCTGCAACGTAGTTACATATAGTTTCTCTAACAGTAGACAAACTTGCTTTGTTGGTGTCAGTTTCACTAGTTGATATGTTATCAGATGCTATGGCCTTTCTTGAGTGAGTTAACGACTCAAATTCCCTATTCTGAGCAACATCCAATAGCTTGAGAACAATATGTTTACGGAAAGTCGCGTCTTTTACCAACGATATACTACGTACGTAGCCATCTGTCATAATTAAAATCGACGAAAAAAAGAAATAGAACGCAGAGAAGTCAAAATTTTCAACTTCCACATGTTCTTTGGTTTCCCTTTTTAAAGGAAGCACATTATTGAATTCAGAAAAGGATTCAATTATTGCATTGAAAATCGCGTCGTTCGATAGAAGCTCTTCTGGAACTGTGTTTGCTGACATAATCGTACAAAGATCTTTGAAGCAAATGATTGTTCTCCGGTTTCGTATGGTTTCGGTAGGTAATTTGAACCCATTGTATAAAGATATAGGTAAGTATGACATCAAGTCTTCCGGATTGAATGCCATGAGAGTAAAGGCGAACCTGATGGTTCTTTCGATAAATCCAGAGCTTATAGTCATATTTGCTATGCTGGGGTCTTGGAAAGTGTATTGTCCCAAGAGACTCATTAGAGTTACCTGGCATTCTTTAGCGTCTGAAGCCACGGCATCATAGAGAACGGAGAGATAAATGTCGATATACTGAGCGGCAAGAAATTTTCTACTCTCATCCCTTAAGGAAAATAATGACGTTATGATCTTTAACATTTTGAACTTGGACTTTCTCGACAGAATGTTAATGGAATTTATAATGATATATTGGAATCTTGATCCATAAAAACTGTAAAAATGACTCACCGAGTTCGGCGAATGTGCATTGGTTAATCTATCATTGTATTTGGTTAATATTTTCGAGATTTTCTCATCGTTTATATGTTCTAGTGGCCAAGGTTTGAACCAGGACCCATTACTATCTTCATTCGATAGTAGAAATCCACCTAATAAGTTTATTTTAGAGAAATCAGGGTTTGAGTTTGAAGGACTAGCTCTCATTTTAGAAAAGTGCGAATACCAAACATCGAGCATGGAAATCCGAAGAAAATATTTAATTTGCAATGATTCGGTCGACTTGAAGCACATAGAGTACAGCCAGTTCGTTAAATCGTCTGTTAGTTTTCTATTAAATATATCACTCATTTTCCGTACGTAAACTTTTATGTTTTCCTTCTGAAACCCTTCAGCTATTCTATTCATTTCAAAAAAGTTTTCACCTTGGAGCACAGTTACTACATCATGGGAGTCTTCTAGAGCCCTGGTAATAGAAATGGCATACTCAATAGGCACGTTCAATGTTTTGGTTATTATAGACGCTAGGTCCATATAGTGTACGTTACACTCTTCGTCCTCGATTTGGATAGCCCATTCCTCGCGGGGCTCTTTCTTTGTATTAGACCAATTGCTGTCAAAAAATGCAGAATTGTCATCGTTGACCAACGATTCGTATTCTTGATTATCCGTTGTGTCATCGTTGACAGGATTCCTGGGGGAAGATGTTTTTATCTCACCAGAGTTGGTTTCTGCCTCCTCCTTGTAGCAAACCGTTACATCAATTAAAAAATCCAGTACATAATTCAATAAGGAAACAACGTTTTCGTCATCAATATCGTCATTAGTTTCACTAAAACCAGAAACATTATTCAGTTCGTTCATGCATTTGAATGCTAGACTTGGATCATTGAAGGCAAAGGGATCACCACAATGGCATATTCTGCCTTCCGGGCGCATAACCACTTTGGCTACATAAGAATGATTCATGTGTTTTCCTTTATCAAAACAAAGTTCGCAGATTTCATATAGTGGATTCGTAGAGCATGTAAAACAGTAGTAGACTGTCTCAGAGGGGAAACATAAACGTGTGCATGCTGTTCCTGTGTGTATGTTATCTAGTGGGCGATGGTCACTCTCGAACTCTAGTGTTTTCCACTGTTTGCCATTTAGTATGTCTCTATACGCTTCACTTGTCCAAGCCTCGGAATTGAGGATGGAGACGAGAGAGGGCCAATCGACATGGTTATCATTATTCTTAAGGCGTAGATTCAAAGTTTTCCATAGCAGATAACTAGTGGTTTCGTTGTACTCGCATTTGGCGAGTTTCGGGAGCTGGGTGAGGAAGTCCCTGATATTGTTTATAGCCAGATTAGAATCCTCCATGCGTGGTTGTTAGGTGGCAGCTAGTTGTCTGCCAAATATTCCCTATATTGCTAAAAACGAGTAAATAAATACTGATAATAAAAAAACAAGGCCCGCTCTTTCTTTTAAAAAGCTTAAGACCAATTATTTTTAGCGATCTGGTGATGGTAGGCCAAGCAATTGAAAACGAAAGTACCAAGTCAGTTAGGCTTCTTCCTGTGGCTGTTTATCGGCGATGATCTTGACTGGTACCGCATACAACTCCACCAAACGCCACTGTAAATTGCCGCCGTCACTGTCGCAACGTGCTAAGTGACGGCCGGACTGGTATTACTTTTGTTCAAATAACAACCATTTCAGATTCTAAATCACTTACAGTGGTCCTACATAGGCGAGAGTAAGATCATGCAATTGATGCTATTGGGTGATATTAAGTTTTGCAAGGAGGAGTGGGAGTATGTGGTTAAGCGGTGGCAAAACACTGCGTTTGCGTATTTAGTTAGCGAGTTGACTAAGCATCTCACCAGTAAATTTCGCTCCGACGCTGGATTAGATGCTTGACGAGTAGTCTATAACGTGAAACTCGGTGGCAGTAGACGGCGTGTCATTGTATGTTGCAGCTGTTTCTACTAAGTAAATCTTTGTCAGGGCCTTACAAACTGGCGCATAAACTTCGGCGGCAATCCTTGCTATTTCTCATAAATCCAACATTGTGAAGTGGATTGTGACCGGTTAGGATCATGCTCTAAACAGAAGCAAGGGTGCGTTTTAATAAATTATGTGGAGATTGTATTTATTGACAGCTCCTCAGCTGGTTGTGGTCGGTGTCTCGTATCCACAAGCCGTGGAGATATAATATCTTGAATCATTGAGAAAGGGAACCCGGGGGATCTCTGTTACAAGAGGTTTCCACATATTGTGTATTCTGTTTTTTTGTTCTTGTATTGTGTTTAGTCTTTAATGGTAACGCAAGAACAGTCTTGTCCTACTTACTACACGATACATGCTTACAAACATAAAGAGAAAGCAAGCAAGCAAACGGTGATGCTGATGCAGCGTCACAGTGTTCGATGCACTGAACGGGGAATAAATAGCAATCATGTTGGTATTATTGTACGTTGTATGTTGAACATCGTTTTCTACGTAATTTTAGCTCGACCCTTTTGATAAAGATGGGATTTTTAAAGAGGTGGGTGATTTCACATCTTGGATGGTTCGCTTGGCAGGGGAGATATAGGCTTGCTACACAATAGGATATTGTGTTTTGAACAGGAGTAACAGAAACATAATACTATTATTACAACAGGGCATGTGGTCGTATTTTTTTGGTGGAGCATCCGGTAGTGCGAAGAACAAAGAGTTGCCTAAAAAGGCTATAGTGGAACTGAGGGAGCATATCAACCTTCTTTCCAAAAAGCAATCACATCTGCATACCCAAATCACAAACCAAGAGAATGAGGCTAGGATCTTTTTGACGAAGGGCAATAAGGTAATGGCCAAGAACTCGCTGAAGAAGAAGAAGATATACGAGCAAAACTTAAGCAAGTTGGAAGGAACGATGGAATCTCTGGAACAGCAGCTATTCTCCATAGAGAGCGCCAACTTAAACCTGGAGACGATGAGGGCCATGCAACAGGGTGCTAAGGCAATGAAATCCATTCACAATGGTCTAGATATAGATAAAGTTGATGAAACGATGGATGAGATAAGGGAGCAGGTAGAATTAGGAGACGAAATAAGCGATGCTATATCTAGACCATTAAACACTGGGGCAAACGAGGTGGATGAAGACGAATTGGATGAAGAATTAGACATGCTGGCTCAAGAAAACGCCAACCAAGAAACGTCCAAGATTGTCAATAATAACGTCAATGCGGCACCGGCAGCAGAGAATAAGGTCTCGTTGCCCAATGTTCCAAGCAATAAAATTAAACAGAGTGAAGCCTCCCTAAAGGAAGGCCAAGAAGAGGACGAGGAAGAGGACGAGGACGAAAGGGCACTAAGGGAGTTGCAGGCAGAAATGGGGCTTTGAACAAACCCTGTGTAATCTAGAAGAACAAAATAGGTGTTATTACTTTTTTCCCGTTCTATATATACAACTTTATACACTTGAAGTTCTTAAAGTTAAGTCATACTAATAATAATTATTTTTTTGCGTTTAACGAATAGGGGAGGATGCGTATTCACAATTTATTTTATTATCAGTTCAGTTTTGTATACTATGATTATATTATTATTGTACTGTACAGAAAAAAGGGGAAAAAAGTAAATAAATACATACGTATGGTATGCTCTTTTCGCTTCCTTCTGCTCTTCTAATTGACTAGGACCCAAAACAGGAAGAATACAAAGATGACAAAGAAAACCTTCGCGGCTAACCATCTATTACTTTTTATCTTGTCGAAGTACTTCATCAGTTCTCTTTGAGCACCGCTGATGTTCAAGTCAATGTCGTCTACGTTAGCATCGATTCTCTGGATGACCTCACCCTGTTCTTGGACCATGGAGGCCAGTTGCTGGAAAAGGTTCCCCACTTCTTGGATGGTAGATTCTATTGTCTCCACAGCTCTGTTTCTCTCTTGTAAGTAGACGTTGTTGGATAGTTGGCCCTCCTCCATTAGCATTAACTGAGAATCGTTTTGAGGGAAAGATAGTTCACCTTGGTTGGATGAGTTTTTATTCTTCTCTGCGGATTCATCGAGTAACGAAGTCATGAACGGGTTGGAGTTGTTGTAGGTGGTCATATCCACTGCATTGTTGCTCTGTGTATGATCTTCTGTTTGGGCGTGTTCCGTGTCGGTGGAGAGCTTTTGCCATCTGTCTTTGTTTGCCATTTCCAATCGTTGTCTTTCCTCCAATACGTCTTTGAAATTCCCCGATATATTTTTCATTTGCGTGTTTAGAAGGTTCACGACGTTTTTGGAGTGCTGTACGGCGTTTGGTTGGTTAGAAGATTGATTTGATGCGTTGCCATTCGCGTCGTTCTTCTTGAGCTGACTCAACTGTACTAGGCTCTGTTCAATGGCGTAGATCTTCCTCTTTATTAAGAACGACAGCTCTGCAATCTCGATGGGGTTATCATTGAACATTGGTTTCCTCTTGGCCAGGACGGCTAATTTAGATAGTAATTGGGCGGTAGATGAAATTTCATGGGCTATGCCAGAGGCTTTTTTTTGAAACTCTGACACGGGTTTCCCATTCTTGGTTGTGCTGTCAGCAGAGTTTCCATTTTCTTGTTCTTGAACACGCTCTCTTTGCTGCTGTTTAAAGTTTTTGTTTCTTTTCTTGTAACTCAACACGCTTTGTTGAAATTCTGAAGTTCTATCTTTTATATTCATGTGGGCTGTGTGGTATGGTGGAATGGGGGAAGGTGTAACAAAATATATACAGTAAGGAGCGTGCGGGATTTTTGTTTCAGTAGAAACCTAACAGAGATATCGATGTGGCAATGGGGGTCTTTTCCTATATATTGCCTGTACAGCATTATTATTGATATTATGATTATTTCGAATGTGCCTCGCCTCGTCTTGATCGATAATTCCCTACCCGGATGTCACGCCGATAATGATAGAAAAGAATACACGTACCAATAAAAGTTAATAGAGGAATGTTTGTTTTATTAAACTATAAAGAGTGAAATAGGTAAGTGTTTATTCTAATCATTACAATTTAGCTTCAGTAGCGTAGAAGCGCACCACTTCGTCAATGGCCTTGGCTACGTATTCCACGTTACCTTGGTTCAACCCGGCAATGGAGGCTCTGCCCGAGGCGACCAAGTAAACGGCGTGGGTTTCTTCTAGTCTCTTGACCATATGAGGAGTCAACCCGGTGAAGGAGAACATCCCACACTGGTGGACTATATGGTCCCAATTGCCCGGGGTGGCCAGCTTAACCAAGTGGTCTCTTAGAGCATGTCTCATTGTGGTGATTCTGGATGACATGGTGACCATATCCTTGTGCCATTGCTCGGTCAATTCCGGTGTTTCCAACAGCTTAGCGACGATCTTGGCACCGTAGGCGGGTGGATTGGACACTTCACTACGTATGATCTTGGCCAATTGGGAGGTGACAGCGGGCTTGATGGTCTTGTTTTGGGCTTGCTTTGTGAGCGCTAGATGGAAACAACCTACACGTTCACCGTACATACCAGCGTTCTTGGCAAACGACTGGCAGACAAAGACGGGAGAGACTGTGGATAATTTCTCCACACCCAGACGCACGGCGTAGGCGTCTTTGTCCAAGTCACCTGTAGCGAAACCCTGGTACGCGGTGTCGAATAGGGCAACGTGGTTCTTGGCGGCAATGGCGTCGACAATCTGGGCCCATTGGTCGTTAGTTGGGTCCAGACCGGTAGGGTTGTGGGCACAAGAGTGAAGAACAAAGACGGAACCCTCTGGGGCGCTTTGGATGGCGCGCAGGAAGCCGTCTAAATCCAAGGACTTGGTCTCATTGGCCCAGTAGGGGTAGGTGGTGGTTTTCAAACCTTGGTTTTCAAAGATGGCCGTGTGGTTTGCCCAGGTGGGCTTGGACAGGTAGACCAGTTTGTCTGGATAGAACTTGGAGAAGAACTTGGCGGCTATATGAAGGGCTCCAGTACCGGACAGCGACTGCACCGAAATCACTCTGTCCTCCTGCAAGGCGGCGGATTGCGTACCGAAGATGATCTTGGCGGCGTTGGACGTCAAAGAGGGCAGCCCAGTGATCCCGAGGTACTCGTGGTTGTAGGATTCGTCGCTATGGATAAGCTTTTCCGCGGCTTTGACACTTGGCAGGACCCATGGCTTACCGTTATTGTCTCTGTAGGCTCCGATACCCAGGTCGACCTTGGTGGTGCGTTGGTCTTGACCGTATCTTTGCTTGATGCCAAAAAGGGCGTCAGGGGGGAGCAGTTCGATGTTGTTGAATAGGGAGGCGGACATTGCGTTATTACTTTCTTGCGTTCTTGGCTTATTTGTGTTTCTTAGCAAGAGCTCTTTAAACATACATATGCGTAATATATACATGTGTGCCAACCAAGAACAGGGTAAACGGCGCCGACCACACTGACTCATTCGGACCGAGTCTCGCAAATCACTGATTACGGCCACTAGGCAGCCATACGCAACGGCGATAAGCCCGAGCCGCCGACAAGAGCAAGAACCCAACTAGAACAACAAGAACAACAAGAACTCACATGGCTTGCTTGCTACAGGGGAGGCGAAACAATCTGCGTTTTTGAATATCCGACACAGGAGAGTGTATGTGGTCACTGCACCGCAGATATATCGCTTGCTGTGACGGGTCGTCATGGCAAGAAAAAAATGCGGGATATTTAACCTTTCCATTGTACCATCATAGTTGATGTACAGGAAAAAAGTGGTAACTAGCGTAACCATAGGACACACGTTTTCTAGTTTATATAAGCTTTATATAGAGTTGAGGCTAGGTGGGACGTTTCTTGTGCTATAAAGGTGCTTGTAGGGGTGCGCGCTCCAGCGATACTTAGCCGGTCACATATCTTCTTGTCCTTTTCCCAGCTATTCCGTGTTATGTACTCACACCACTCGAACAGCTGTATGTTATACTGTGTCACTAGATCGACTACACAGGCTAGTCGATAATCCCAAGAGAGATCCTATCCTCATCCCAGAACTTCTTGGAAAAACTGCTGCGGTTACCCTCTGATTTTGAACCCTAACCTTCAGCGGCTATTCTCATCCAGGTCACCCGGAATCTGTCGATATTTCTTGCTTTTTTCACTTTTTCACTTTTTCACTTTTTTTTTTTTCATCTTCTCTCGCCTATATAAACGCTTAGCATCTCTCGTCAATGGCCTTCTACAGTTACAAGTGATTCTTTAGTTCTTTTAAGTTTTTCTTTTATTGCTTTTAGAATAAAAAAGTAACCATAGTCTCGTGCTAGTTCGGTACCATACAGGAAAGGGAAGACACGCGCATACGTGTGCGTGCGCTTCTTGCTATTGTTGCTTAGCTTTCCTAAAAACACTGGGCTAGCGTTTCTCAACGCTCGAGAGGCAGAGTCTCAAGGAGCCCCCAGTGGGCCCCACGCATTCACATCTAGATGGCACTTCGGACAGTGGCACTATATAGGGGATTCGGCTTCCGACTTCTCCTCTGGTCCTCGTGGCCGGGGTTTTGAGTCGTTGGACCAAGGGCTGTTTTCCTTAGTCATTGTCTTGGGTGTTGTTGCCTTTAACGATGTGTGCGAGGGGTTCGGGGGCTGTTGCCATGATTTATATGGATGAGACAGAAGTAGCCCCGTTGACGAGTCAACTTAGATCAAGTAGGATGCATGATCTTGAGCTCTTTTCCTATACTTTCTCCCGCACCGGGCTTTCTCCTTATTACGAAGAGAGAGCAAGGCGCGAGGGCGAGTGGGAAAATCTGAGTTCGGTCATCTTTGTTGTCATCCTACCGCAGTATATTCCTAAACACTATGAAACGGCCCTAGTTTGGTCAATGATCATTTGGGTAAAACCATACTGCAGACATCTCTATATAACAGACATTAAATTATCTTGCTCTTTGTTACTGTTTTCTTTCAAAAAAGAAAAATCCAACGTAAAAATTAAAAAAGTGGTATACTTATTTGTATATATACACTTCCATTCAGCTATATATGTTTATGTTTATTTGTTTTTCCTTGGGGGCTAGTTTCTCACTCCTCTGAAACAAGACGCACCGCATCTAATGGTGGAACAGACGGATCGGGTTCTCCACGTAGACAACATCGAATGAATCCGCCGCTTGAAACACAACTTTGTCCATGACGGACCCCGATGGGGCAGCAATGAACTTCACGCCGGACTGCACGGCTCTATAAACGTTATCTGGGAAGGGGAAAAACGCGTCGGACGATAGCGACACGTTGGTTAGTTTGCCCAGCCATTCCAGTCTCTCCTCCTTGGTGAAAGGTTCAGGGATCTCTTCGAATTTGCTTTCATAGTCCGTCTTCTCTGGACCCTCTATCCTTTGCCCTGTAACAAAGAGATCGATCGCGTTGGACTTGTCAGCCCTCTTGATTCCCTTGGCCCACTTCATGTTCAGCACCTTTGGGTGTTGTCTTAGCCACCAGTTGTCCGTCTTGTCCCCGGCCAATCTAGTGCAGTGTATGCGCGATTGTTGGCCAGCTCCCAGCCCAACAACCATACCGTTCTTGGCATAGCAAACGGAATTCGACTGCGTGTACTTCAAAACTAACGTGGCAACGGTTAAATCGATTACGGCCTGCTCAGTTAGTCCCTTATTTTTGGACACGATCTCCTTGAAAGTGGACTGGTTTATAATCGCATCGTTCCTCTTTTGTTGTAGTGTTACACCATAAACGTCTCTGGATTCCAATTGCCCAGGAACAAAGTTCGGGTCGATTTGTAGGATACAGTATTTCCCGTTCTTCTTCTTAGATAATATCTTCAATGCTTCCGGTTCATATCCGGGGGCAATCACACCATCGGAAACCTCCTTGGAGATGATCTTTGCCGTCGCGACGTCCACGATGTTAGATAGGGCAATGAAATCGCCAAATGATGACATCCTGTCCGCACCGCGAGCTCTAGCGTATGCGCATGCCAATGGTGATAGATCGTCCACATCGTTTACAAAATAAACTTGCCTTTCAACATCAGACAATGGAATACCCACTGCAGCACCAGCAGGAGAGACATGCTTGAACGATGCTGCGGCTGGTAGGTTTAATGACGCCGATAACTCTTTCACCAAGGGCCACGAGTTCAAGGCATCCAAAAGGTTTATATACCCTGGCGTACCGCAAAGAACTTTGAAAGGCAACTCTTCCTGTTGGGTGATGTAAGCTTGTGCAGGTCTTTGATGAGGATTACAACCGTATCTTAGTGGTAATTGAGCTTTTCCCTCAAAGTACTGTTTCCTGAAAAAATCAGAAATTGCTGCATCATAGTCGGCTGTGTGTTCGAATGCCTTTAAAGCGAACCTATTTCTTAGATCTTGAGATATTTCACCATTTTTGGTCAAATCTTGTAAGAAGCTAGAGTAATCGTTCGGATCTGACAAAATAGTGACTCTGGAATGATTCTTCGCAGCAGCTCTCAATAAAGTTACTCCACCAATGTCAATTTCTTCCACGGCTTCTTGTACCGTAACACCGATCTTAGCCACAGTTTCTTTGAAGGGATACAAATTGCAGACGACAAAATCCACCTTGTCGATGTGTTGATCCTTCAAGTCTTTCTCATCACTCTCTAGATTTCTGGCAAGGATCCCCGCATGTACTGCAGGATGCAAAGTTTTCACCCTGCCCCCTAGCATTTCAGGCGCATGTGTGATTGAAGAAACATCGTCCACAGGGAAACCGGCCTCCCTGACCATGTTGGCTGTCCCCCCAGATGCTAGGATATGAACATTGTTCTCCACTAATCCCTTAGCTAAGTCTAATAAACCTGTCTTATCATAAACTGACAGAATCGCGGTCTTGGTATACTTACCCATTTCAGTTCTTTTCTTCTGCCCCTATTTATGGTAAACCTCGCTTCTTTATTCGAAATTGGACACTTGAACAGACCTTGTATGCTATATAATCGCAATATCGAACAGGGGAAATAACAATCACTGAAAACCCAGAAGAAAAAACAGTATATCTGTCAATTATTAACGCCTATTCTCAAAACGGAAATAGCCCTCTTTTTATTTTTTTTTGGTCTATCTGACGGTTCTAATAAGGAAAGAAACGGGAGGAAAAGGAAAGAAAAAAAAAACAAGAAAACAAGGTACGGCCCAAAAAGGACATGGTGTCAAACGTGTCTGTGAGTGTAGCGAAATTAAGTGCAAGGAAGCTACTGCAAGGAAGATGCTGCTGAGCATTAACAAGGCAGCCTGTAAAGGGTCCCGAAACCTGTATATGCGTGATAAGCAGCTTTCTCTTGTCGGCTCCATGGCTACGCCACGGAAACTGGCTGTGAGGAAGGAAATGGGACTATCTTGATTAGTAGGTGAAAAAAATGTAGTTCCTCAGGTTCGTTTAGGAAAAAAAAAATTGGTTAAAGAAAAAGTATACAGTTTATATATAAAATCATCAAATATGAAGACAATAACAGTATAGAAGAGATGTCAGGTAAACAAAAGCTTGCCCAACAAAACTATATTTTTCATCAGCCAGCTTATTTTCTGTATCTCCATAGAGACAAAGTGTTGTGCTTCTTCCAGGTCTTTCTTCTACCAGCCTTGGTGTTGTTGAATCTGTGACCCTTGTTGATACCTCTGGATTTCTTACCAGTGGCAGTCAAACCTCTAGCTTCACGGTGCTTGTGAACTGGGTTACAGATCCAGTTGTAACGAGCATCTCTTCTGATAGCCTTGTGTTGAGGGTCGACCAAGATAACTTCGAAGTACTTGTAAGTAGAATCTTGGTTAACCCAGTAAGAGTTCAAAACTCTCAAGTTAGCGGCACGACGACCAACTCTTTCTTCAGCGGTAGCTCTCAAGGATCTTTGGTATTTCAATTCATTGACACCTTGGTTTGTTGGCTTACCGTAAGTGGCACCCTTTGGAACAGGTCTCTTTCTGTTACCACGTCTGACTCTGACACGGTAGATAACGAAACCTTGCTTGGCCTTGTAACCTAATCTTCTAGCCTTGTCTGGTCTAGTTGGTCTAGCGGCTCTGTGAATGACGTTCTTTTGTCTGTATTCCCAGACTCTGACTCTTTGCAAGAATCTCAAAACATCAGATTGCTTCTTTCTTTGCAATTCTTCCAAATATTTGTAGGCACCCATTGCTGAATTATTTGTTTGATCGTGATGGTCTTAAATTAAGGAAGGAAGAGGAAATCCAAAAACCACAAGCGTACGTAATATAGAGATGGATATAACACCAACTTTAAAAAATTGGCATTCTTATCATCAAGCAAAAGTCAGACGTCTTGAAAAATTTCATTAACCCTCAAGCAAGATTGTGCGTCGGCCTTTCGTAATTCGAAAAACAATTTAAAAACAAAAATGAAAATAAAAGACTGCATGTGGCATCCGTGCATTTTGAAAGGTGGAGTATCACGCTGAACGATGTTTTTATGAAAAACATGTTTTAATGTGCATCAGCAAAAAACGCAGAGGCCCCTGCAGGATGCCGTTGAGAGGCAACATGTTGGTAACGTGACACATAAGGCAGCTTATACAAGCCTTAATTTATGTTTCCTAGATTGCTAGGAACATATGCTACAAGCAGTGCTTTATTCTTGGTAAACAGCAAAATCAATTAGCTTGCTAAATGTGGGCGGCAAAGGCTATTTACTTGTATTATTTCTTACCAAATCACTGAGAAAAAGACCCTTCCCCTTTTTCATGCACTCTGAAAAGGTACAAGGGAAATGATTTACTGTATTTATCCGAGCCTCAAAATACATATTATAACAACATATTTGATATAAACTCTTCAGTTTATGTTTATGTAGCGATTATCTTTGTTTGCTTGCGTGGTGTATTTGTGACGCAGGGATGATGGAACGTGAACAAATTGTAGAATATATTCAGGAGACGCCTATTATTCCCAGAAGGGTCATTCAATATTCGGTTCCGAGGCAAACCATCGCGAAGCCTAGCCCTCACGTCGAAACTTTGGTGGCATCTAATACTTTACAGGACTTGAATTTGTCCCATCATCCGGTCATCCATGATCCTTTGCAAGGTAAAGAGTATTCAACTCAAAAATACTCAGGAAAGACGAACAACCAAAGATTAAGTTTCGAGGAGCATCAAAATGAGCAACGCCAAAACTCTATTGGGTTGATTAAAAGAGTGAACACTTTTTTCAAGAAGAAGTCGTCATCGAGAAAAAATAGTATCAAATCAACTGGCGGTGTCAAGCCAGATGATGAAATTCAGATTCCAAAACAACATGAAAAAAAAGCTGATCCACCACCAGCACAGCCTGCTTTAAGGAACTTGCCTAAAAAACATGAGGAAAATAGTAAAAGACATGGCCTGTTTTCTTTTGAAGAGACACCTCCCGTGGAAGTGCCGAGGCAGGAGTATCCAAATGCCAAGAATTTAGCGCCGGATACATCATCTCTTAGAAGAATCAAATCGTCATCTGGCAGTTTTGTCTCGTTAGAACTAAGTAAAGCGAAGTTTGCTACTTTGGAGCCTGCGCCGTTCAAGAATCCCACTGAAAGACAAACCCCGCAACCTCGTGAACAAAGGAATGGTTCTGCAACACAAAACCCAAATATAACCTCAATGAAGGACCAAAAAAAAAATCTTCAAATGGAACAAAACAGGCTAATCATTGAAATCATACACCTTGAAAGCCTACTAAACGATCACAAGAAGGGTGTTCCCTACATTACTAAAAACAAATGTGAAGAAAAATCACCCCAAAAAGATAACTCCACCTTGGCAAGGGCATCATGCTCAACGCCTCCCGATACTAAATCCCTAACTGAAAGAACCCTTTCCTCTTCTCTCAGACGTGACTCTCTTGGCGACGGGCCCATTATCGATCTCGAAGGTTTTGAATTTGAAAAGCATGATGATCCTCTTAGGGATAAATGGAATGCTTTGCAGTCTCTGGAAAACATCTTTGAGTCCAAATTCGAATCTGCACCCAAACCAATCCAGGGAGACGAATTCGCCGCGATTAAAGAAAGAAGATTTCAAATAGCGAAGATAAGTAATCTCTGCTTTCAGGTAGAAGAATCTATCAAAAGAAGGCAAGAATTGGAGGGCAAACTAAGAGAGAATTCGCAAGGTACTGACGGCGAACTGCTTTTCTTGATGATGGAAAGTAAAAGAAGACAAAAAACTCTTTCAGTAGTACAGCTGCTTTCCAAGATAATCAGGGAGAAATCCAAAAGGCTTACCGCAGAAGAGCAAAACTTCGTGAACCAAAACGAGGTGAAACCCCTCATTTCAGATCTTTCAGCCAAGATAAATAGGTTGAATTCCATCCTAGAGATGAAGAACACTTGTATCAGAAAGCTAAGTAATCAATAAATAGTCTCGTATTCAAATTGTCTATCCTTTCATATATTTGCTGGCGCGTCATCTGTCATTTTGGCAGATGAAAATTTTACGCGTCATAAACCCTTAACTTTTCCGCACATCATATCTTCTGCGAAGTGCATTGTTCACTAAAGAGTATATCATCCACAAAGATACCGTATAGCAACAGCTTTAGGGGGCACATAAACACCTTGAGTACTTCGCAACATGAGCCAGATCGAGCAGGAGGAAAGCAAAAGGTTTTTCAATGATGAGCTTGATACTTCGGAGGTGTCATTGAATTTTAAATCTGAGAATAAAGAGTCATTTCTATTTGCAAATAGCGATAATGATAAGGAATCCGTATCAGTCAGTGAAACTCCAGAAGACGAAGGTGAAAAAACCTTTCCATCGGCAGTGAAGGAAGTTGTTAAAGATGACCAAGATCAGTTTATTGGGGAGCTTCAGAGAATTATCCCAGAGATGCCAATGAGTCTTGCAGTGGAACTGAATGAAAAGTTCAGTAGCCAGTCTGAAGGGCTCTCTTTGGCATTGTCTCACTACTTTGATCATTATAATGGAAAACTTGGCGGTAATTTGCCGTCTTCCCCAACCCAGGTAAACACAAGCCCTGATACTTCTATTTCAGCCTTATCCCCCTCTCCATCTCATGTTAGAAAAAGAAAAAATTACGGTTTCAGAAATCAAACGCGATTAGAAGATGATATTACTTGGAAAAGGTTTATAGGTGCTCTGCAAGTCACTGGTATGGCTACAAGGCCCACCGTTAGACCCCTGAAATACGGTTCTCAGTTAAAGCTAAAAAGATCAAGTGAAGAGATTTCTGCCACCAAAGTTTATGATTCACGAGGCAGGAAGAAAACCTCCATGGCCAGTCTAGTAAGAATATATGATATCCAGTATAATAGAGAAATTGGCCGAGTCCCCGAAGACATCGCTCAAATACTATACCCCCTTTTAAGCTCTTCAGAAATAAGTTTTGAAGCTACGTTAGTCTTTTGCGATAACAAGCGTTTGAGCATAGGTGACAGCTTTATCTTACAATTGGATTGCTTTTTGACCTCCACAATTTTTGAGGAATCATCGAACGATGATCTATCTTTCATGAAAAAAAGACGTACAGAAAGAGACAATAAAAGAGAAAAAGACAATACTAGATTTGGTAGATCATTGACCGAAACCGATGAGGAGCTGGAGAATCGTTCGAAGAGACTGGCTCTACTAAAGTTATTTGATAGGTTGAAACTAAAACCTATTTTGGATGAACAGAAGGCATTAGAAAAGCATAAAATAGAACTTAATAGCGACCCAGAAGTTATTGATATAGATGATGACGAGATAAACGCTGACCAAGTGACTGAGGTCCATGAGGACCCTCGGAATACCCAACATGAAGAAGAAACAATGAACCTAAATCAACTGAAAACTTTCTATAAAGCTGCACAATCTTCAGATTCTTTGAAAAGTTTACCTGAAACAGAGCCTTCCCGTGATGTTTTCAAACTGGAATTACGAAACTATCAAAAGCAAGGTCTTACCTGGATGTTGAGAAGAGAACAAGAATTTGCTAAAGCCGCATCTGATGAGGAGACTTTGGAAACAGATGCTAATATGATAAACCCTTTATGGAAGCAATTTAAATGGCCGACAGATATGTCGTGGGCATCTCAAAAGGCCAGACAAGATCATGTTAATTTGGAAGACGATATATTCTTTTATGCGAACTTGCATTCTGGTGAGTTTTCATTAGCAAAACCTATATTGAAAACGATGATAAAGGGTGGTATCCTATCGGATGAAATGGGTTTGGGTAAAACTGTTGCAGCATATTCACTAATTTTATCTTGTCCTTACGATACCAGTGCTGTCGACAAGAAACCTTTCGATGCTAAGACTACAGAAGGTGCTGATGATATTCCTAGTTCCTTTACATCATCTTCACAAGATAACAAAAAGCCTTATGCATCTAAAACAACTTTAATTGTAGTTCCAATGTCGTTATTGACTCAATGGGGTAACGAGTTCACAAAAGCTAACAATTCGTCTGATATGTATCATGAAGTGTATTATGGTGGGAATGTTTCTAGCTTGAAAACATTACTGACGAAGACTAGGAATCCGCCAACTGTAGTCCTTACTACATATGGTATTGTTCAAAACGAATGGACCAAGCATTCTAAGGGAATGATGACAGATGAGGACGTGACTATAACATCTGGGTTGTTTTCTGTTGACTTTTATCGTATAATTATTGATGAAGGCCATAATATAAGGAACAGAACGACTGCCACATCCAAAGCCATTATGGATTTACAAGGGAAATGTAAATGGGTTTTAACGGGTACACCGATCATTAACAGGCTTGATGATTTGTACAGTCTTGTGAAGTTTTTAAAATTAGACCCCTGGCGCCAAATCAACTATTGGAAGACTTTTGTATCAACGCCCTTTGAAAATAAAAACTATAAACAAGCATTTGATGTGGTGAATGCAATCTTGGAACCTGTCTTATTAAGAAGAACAAAACAGATGAAGGACACAGATGGTAACCTATTAGTAGAGTTGCCGCCAAAGGAAGTCGTCATTAAAAAATTACCGTTCAGTAAATCTCAGGATGTATTATACAAGTTTCTACTGGATAAAGCTGAAACGTCCGTGAAATCGGGAATTGCACGAGGTGATTTGTTAAAGAAATACTCTACGATTCTTGTTCACATCTTGAGATTAAGACAGGTCTGTTGTCATCCAGAACTTATTGGAACCCAAGATGAGAACGACGAGGATTTGTCCAAGAACAATAAATTAGTTACGGAACAAACTGCGGAGCTCGATACTTTGGTTCGTGTAACCTCCGAAAGATTCGGTAGCTCTTTCACCAAGGAAGATTTAGAAACAGTGATGGAAAAGTTGAGATTTAAGTATCCAGATAATGAATCACTTCAACTGTTGGAATGTTCTATTTGCACAGCGGAACCTATTAACTTGGATAACGTGGTATTCACTGAATGTGGTCACAGTTTTTGCGAAAAATGTTTATTTGAATATGTCGAGTTTCAGAACGGTAAGGAGCTTCCTTTAAAGTGCCCAAACTGTCGTGAACCAATAGATGGGAGTCGTTTACTGGCCTTGAGGCGACAAAATGTCAGTCCAGGAAACGTGGAATTTAAAGCATATACCTCTGCATCGAAGTCAAGTAAGATCACTGCCCTAATGAAGGAGCTTCAATTGCTACAAGATAGTTCCGCAGGTGAACAAGTTGTTATATTTTCCCAATTCTCTACCTACTTGGACATCCTGGAGATGGAACTTACTCACGCTTTCCCCAATGACGTCGCCAAGATCTACAAATTTGATGGCCGTCTTTCTTTAAAAGAAAGGACTAGTGTACTAGCTGATTTCGCTGTTAAGGACTATAGCAGACAGAAAATATTGCTACTGTCACTGAAAGCCGGTGGTGTGGGTTTGAATTTGACTTGTGCATCTCATGCCTACATGATGGACCCATGGTGGTCACCCAGCATGGAAGACCAAGCTATAGATCGGCTCCATAGAATTGGACAGACGAGCAGCGTGAAGGTCGTTAGATTCATTGTTCAAAATAGTATAGAGGAGAAAATGCTGCGCATTCAAGAAAAGAAGAGAACCATTGGTGAGGCCATGGATGCCGACGAGGACGAAAGAAGGAAAAGAAGGATTGAGGAAATCCAAATGCTGTTCGAGTGAATATACTCTGTACTCATATATAAGGACTTTACACACTACTTTCAACGTAATATAGATCGACTATCTTATTTTACTGCTTGACGTTGCGCTTATTAGTTTTCTAGGTTATTACCCGCATTTTGTCTTTTTAGTTTGGCAATTAGGAAAATGAACATTTGGAAAAAGTAAAGAAAAAAACAGCGCCAGAACGTATTATTATGAAATAGGAAGACAAAGAAAATAGTTGACAGTCCGAGGTTAAGCACGGCGTGAATTTGGCAATTAAGGTTTTTTATTATGACGGAAAGCGTGGATGACAGGACTTTCAAAGATCTTTTGGTGAATGTGCAATCCATTCTGATTGCTGCTTCCGTAAAATGTCGCGTAGTAGATGAGAGTTTCCCAGCCAAGTTCTTTGAGAAAAATCCGGATAAAATATATGAATCGTATTGTAAGTTCATTAGGAATAGAAGCAACTCGGAAGGCTCCATACGTAATGAGGATAAGCTGGCTTTAACCACCATCAATAAGAGGTTTGAAGATGGAGAGTATGAGCCTGTGCAAGGTGGGTTTTACAAGCTGTATCACGATATCAAATTGGTCTGTACAATGCTCATCCACTTTTACCCGCAGGGCACAAGGAACTACCAGTTAGTTGACAAGTTCTACAAATTCTCCTCTGAACTTTTATTACGGGAATGTTTTAGAATAGGAATTGCCTTAACACAAACAAATAAATCGAAGTCAAGAAGTGGGAAGATTTTAGGTGGGAACGAGGCGGATGACTACGATGATGATGATGCTACAGAACTAGACAAGACTATCTCCAATGACTTTRTCAAGATCTCTATGAACTATTCTCTACCAATTTCTCAAACATTTCATATAAAAACCAAAGATATGGATCTTTTCTCGTCGATCATTTCTAAATCTAACCTTGATAAAAGACCCCATGAATTGCCCAACACAAACTTTAAAATAAACAATGTCATACCCCAAACTGACATAGAAAATGAAGCCCCTAGATTAGGATTTGTGGGCGCTAATACTAGTAATATTCCGGATCCGACTCTACCACCGACTGAGATGATGACAAGGTTTTTGCATCCTAACTGGTATGCACTACCTACGACTGTTTGGTTGAAATATGGAAACTACAATTCTTGGGCCCCTTCCTTTAATGAAAACGGCACAGTTGTGGACTCAACAACAAGAGGGCTTATTTGGCTTGAAAGAATAGGTTACATGGACTTGTATGAAACAAGCGAAAAAAAGACGACGCAAGAGGAGAAACTGGATGCGAATGAAGATGACAAAAATATTGAACAGAAACATGACCATGAGGTTGTTGATGGCAAGATTGATGGTACCGAAAGTGTTGATGACAATGATGATAATGTAAGTACCACCTCTAAGAATACTGAGGGCACTGAAGATAACGAACAGACTATAATTAAGCTTCAAAATCTGTATAATTGGACACCATCGAATTATATTGGGGATGATGAAGTCGAAAGCTTCCAAAATGGTACGCCAGATAAGTTAGTTTCAGAGTCCCTTTTAAAACTAAAACAATTAAGAAAAGAGCGGATTTTAAATAGAGTTTCCAAGCCCACCACCGAGGAGAGAGAAGTATATTTTAAAGTGAAGAGAATACTAAAGGAAATTATTTTGGCCAAAAAAGTTTCCAAGTTACCAATAAACAGTGTAAGGGCATTCCCAGTCTTACAAACAAACTACAATGGCAGTATACCCGTAGTAAGGGCCCAACCAGGTCGTAAAAGGAAACACAAGAAATGAATGCGCAGGGAATTTGGAGAATTTTTTGGATAGAATTAATTAAACACTTTTCTTTGTTTTTTATGACAAGTTCATTGATTTAGAAGTGCTATATGTCTATGATTTTGAGGTTAGATAAATATGCATTTGTCTGAAGGCTATACATATATAAGTATATATTCGGGTTGTATTATGCAAAATAAAAAAAAAGAGATAAAACAGAAATAAAAAGACAACAGTGTAAGAGAAATAAATAAACTCCACTAAAAGTGGATGTCAGCACCTAAACAGAACGAAATCACCAGATAACAGTTCAAACTACCTATTAAAGCCCACACGAAAATGGAGGTATAGGTTAATAAGCGACTGTTTGTAAAATCGACGATTTTACTGTGCTTGGAATTCAATGGAGTAGTTTCGTCTGTGATTGTGTTAGCATCGTTGGGAGCCCTCACCACTCCATTTTCATCATGAACGACCATTAGTTTCCTATTTGCGGTAAAGTAAATCAAAGGCGCTGAAACGATTGGTAAAATCAACGATAATACCACTTGAGAGAGATTCAAAATATCTGAAATTCCTTTTTCACCCATGGTTAAAGTAACAAATACACATGGTACAATGGCGATTAATCTTGTGCACAATCTTGTGGCCCAAGGTGGTAAAGACCATTGCAGAAACCCTTCTGAAACGATTTGCCCAGCAAGTGTACAAATGATACCTGCAGACTGTCCTGAGCATAGCATGGCTAACGCAAAGATCAAACCTGCTGCGGGTGATATGTAATGGACCAGCAATTTGTAAATAGATAATAAATCAGCATCCTCTGCTTCAGGTTGACCAGATAAAGTGGCACCTGCAACGATTAAAATAGCGGAATTAACGAAAGTAGCGATCAAAAACAGAGAGATGATTAACTCGGCGTAAGCGTAGTTTAACGAGTATTTTATAGCGCTTAAGCTTGGACGATCATTAACCTTCCCATATTTCTTCATATCATAATCATGCAATCTTGGCTTAACAATGGACGAGCCCAAATACAAAGAATGAGGCATGACGGTGGCACCTAAGATACCTAAGGAGATATAAAGAGCTTGTTGCTCTTTGAAGATAATAGTCGAAGGCAAAAACCCCTTAAACAGTTCAGCTTTATCGGGAATAGAAATCTTGAACAATTCTAGGACGAAACAAATACAAGTACCGATGACCAGGATACCAACACCAAATTCAAATACTCTGACTTTTTTCAAAGACTGACCGTTTGGTGTGTAGAACATTAAGATTACTAGGACATCCAACACCGTTAATAAGACACCCCAAGTCAGTGGTATCTTGAAAAGAATTTGCAAGGCAATGGCAGTACCCACAACTTCAGCCAAATCAGTGGCGATGATGGCCACTTCAGCAAAAAAGTAAAGAGTATAGTTCAGTTTCTTAGGTAGATTATGACGACAGTTTTCAGCCAAATCATAACCCGTCACAGTACCCAGCTTGACACAAAGACATTGTAAAAGCACAGCAAAGATATTCGATATGAAAATGGAAAACAATAAGGTATATTTGTACTGGGCACCACCAGAAACACTAGTAGCATAATTCCCTGGGTCCATATAGGCCACACTGACCAGGATCCCTGGCCCAATGAACCTAACGAACTTCTGAAGAATTTCCGTATAGGACCGCATGTTTTTCTGTTGTTGGTGTTATTGATGTTGTTGTCGTTGTTGTTATTGTTGGTTAGTCTAGAATCGATGATATATAGAGAGAATATAAAGGGACGGTGGATTGGGTATAGCTAAAAAATGTGAAAAAAATATCTAGTGAAGCCCCGTGTTTCTATATGAACAAACTTTCTTATCTTCCTGGTACTTTCAGGCAATATTCAACAATGCAACCTCCGAAGTAAACAATGAGAAGAATGATTAATCCAGAGTATAAATACTTTGGATCGCCTGGCAACAGGATATCGTAGCAATGCAACTAGTGATTTTTCAGATTGACCAAAACGGAAATTTCAAGGTGCGGAAACTAAAAGAGAGGCAGGGCGGGCAACAGGGTGCGGTTGCCATGAGTTACAAACAATGGTCTATTGTGCAGTGGTCTATTGTGTGTTATATGGTAACAGTACACGCGATCGTCAAGAACTGTCTGGCGTGAAGAGGCACCAGCCGTTTGCTGTGGCTTCAGTGCGTCCTCGTTTCTTCACACGCGTTCGCAAGCCTTGCAAGAGGCTGAAAGAAGGATTAGTGGGTTCATCTCTGGAACGTAACCATAGAGCATCTTTGGCAAAGCTATCGGTGTTGTGCGCTGGAGGTTTGCTGTGTTTCCAATCAAAGACAAGGTTGTTGGTATATTCAGAAAATTGTATGAGTCTCGGTACTCTATTGTGTAAGTGTGACACTTTTTTTGCATATTTATCAATATTCTTTTGTTTCAAGTCGTCTGAATCAGTTTTCGTGTTCACGCCGTCAGTTCTTTTGCTATATGTTTTTTGTGGTCTAAACAATTCTTCCTCTGTTGTGCTTGACAATTGCATTTTCTCACGTATTTTTCCTGCTTCGGCACCGTCGCAATTACCATTTTTAGCTTTATGCGAGTCTTCACTTAGTTTCCTATTAACACTTCTTATCTTCGTAATCATGAAAGGATTGGAAATAGATGCATCTTTGGAAAGCTCTAGATCTTCATTTTCTGGGATAGTTTCTATATAATTATAAGTCAAAGAAGAGGGCAATGTTGAGGAGCCAGCTCCCGCCACTTCATTGCTTTCACTTAAATCCTCTTGCAAATTGTGACGCCAGTTGGTACCATCTTCAGAAGCCAGAGATCTGGAGCTCGGGATTTTACAGTTTGAAAGGCTCTCCTGAGTTTGTTGGTCAAGAAATTCACCTTTTTCGATCTTTGTAGGCGAGGGTGTAGCATCAACAATAGTTGTGTTTTCTAAATTGGGTTCGTCGTTATAAGTAGGTATTATCGATTTTAAGTTATTCTGCCCGTTGCCACCTTTCTCCTCATTTGTACCATTACCACAACTTTTTATTGTTTCATTCTCCACGTCAGGTGCGAGAATCTCCAGTGTAGGAGTTATTCTTTTATTGGCCAAGGACTGTACGTTTTCATCATATGCTGTGCTTGTACATGGGTCAAGCTTTTCCTCCAATAGCAGTTTTATTTTCAGTTCTAATTTTTTAAGAACTGTTTCAAAGCCTTTGATCATCACGTCATTTTTCTCCGGTTCAATGTTAACGTCAATTAGTTTCGTATCACAGTTCAAATTAATAAACCAAACCATAGGTTCTAGTAGATTTGCGTTCTTGTAAAGTGACGACAGCAGCTTAGAAACAGCTTTCCCCGTCTCCAAATTTAAAGACAAAGCCCTTTCGTTGACAGATATGAATCTTAGCCGCTTCTTTATGTTAATAACATCTGATGCTGGTACCATTTTTGGTAAAACCAGATCTAAAGCCATTTTTTCATCAATGACTAACTTTTCCTCTGCTATGAAATTTACTGGTACAGGCTTCTTCAACCTTGCCAGTAAGGATAAGCTTCTTGCTCTTGAAATTTTGGAGTCTAAAGTCTCTTGTGTTTGCTTACGCTCTACAGAACCATTTTTTCGTAACGATACAAGTGAGAAAAAAAATCGAATGTTTCTATGAATTAAGGAGTAATGGTTTATCAGATAGGTCAGCTCATCAAGTGTTTTTCTTGGTTTCGAGGATATTTCAAGATATCTCGCTCGCAATCCCCCTAAAAGCTTTCTTAGTGTTACTGTGGTTCCAACGGGACAAGATATCTTATATCGCTTTCCATTCGTGATAGCACCTCCACCATCAATTAACCATTTTTCACCAATAACATCGCCTACGGTTTTCGTCTCCACCTGCATTGAGCCTTGTTGGTTACACAAATTCGATAAAAGAAATAAAGCTTCACCTCTAAATCCTAAGGTTGTCAGAATTGAAATATCCCCGATAGTGGTTATCTTTGACGTGGTATGGTGTGAGCACATGAAAGGCCTATCATTCGTATCTACACCAGACCCATCGTCTTTAACTGATATATAGTCGCACCCTCCAGTGGCGGAATCTATGTCAACGTAGATATTTTTAGCACCCGAATCGATGCTATTATCTATCAGTTCTCTTACAGCTGCCACTGGACCATAAATAAAGGAACTAGACACAATCTTCCTTTGAGAGTCCAAGGATAGTTGCTGTATTGTCATTCCAGCTATAGAATATTATCCGCTTTTTTAACTGAGTTGATATAATACGAGGTATATGTATACATATATGTATATAACGAATGTTTATTATTTTTTTTTTGTATAGGCGGTAAAAAAAGGGCCCGAATAGATGCAAAATGTGGGTAGTATAATATGACAAGTGGTATACCAAAAGCACTTTCAAGAGAACAGCCCCTTGACAAAAGCAACGTGCTGGATACGGCCCAAGGCAAAATCATTTGAAAATCAAAGCAAATAGACAAATGCAACATAAATATAGTGAGAAGACGGTGACTTCAAATGTACCAAATGTTTAACTGACGTGTCAGGTGAACATACACATTGCTTCCGGTCAATGCTATGTTTTACCAATTGTAAAAAGAGTTCTAGTACCCAAAGTAGACCTTCTTGGGAAGTTGTGGATAATAATCAAAAAAAAAAATCAGTAAAAAATATGGACGCAACCGGAATCGAACCGATGACCTCTTCCTTGCAAGGGAAGCGCGCTACCAACTGCGCCATGTGCCCTATTCTTGATAGGAGAAGAACAACGAGATTTCTGTTTCGTTACTTGAAATAGCAGAGGCTTTTTCTTGGAGTTAAGTATCCTATTGTTGTACTTGACAATGTTTTGTTACTAGGCTCTACTATATTCACCGAGCCGGCTTTATTACGTCTCTTCGTTTGCGATTTGCCGGAAGTAACTATTAATAATGGTATTGGTTCTTTTCAGCGGAGGGCCGTCATTTTATTATTTAATGCGAGTAGATCAACGTATGGCACATGCAATTTCCGCTACTTTTCCTTCATTCTCGAGGAGATTACTTGGTTCGATGTGCTGTAAGCACGTTAAGGTGCAGAAGGATTATATAACCATATACATCATTCATTTCCGGATGACAAGGAGAATTATAGTTGATACACTAGGTCGTACAGCGATGCCGTTTATCACCTAAATTGTTTCGTTATTTTGACAAACACGATTCATTTAATCCTGTATAAAATTATTACTCCGTATAAACAAAAACTGAAAAAACTAAACCCGTTGATCCGCTCTCATTCCAAGCACTGCTTTCTTTTCATCGTCATCGTCATTCACTTGAAGAGGTCCATTATGTAAACTTAACTGGTTCCCATAAAAGGTAAGAAGGATGAAACTACAAATTGCGCTGAGTTGCCAGCCGAATAGCTGCGATAGTCGGTATAAGTCAACAGTTTGGTCAGTCTCAAAAAAGATGTCTATCTTGATAAGTGAGTAAATTCCAAAAGTCAGCGTTGCTAGCGATAGTAGCAAATGCTTCAACTTAAACCATCTTGGATATTGCCTTCTAGCATTACATTGAGAGCATGACACTTTGGAACATCTTTTTGGCTCTCTTTTATTCTGCTTCTTAAGTAGTCCATTTCTCCATAATAAGAAAAGATAAACCAGGTTTATGAGAAGCGTCATACAAACCAAGGCAGACTGCACAAGCATAAAGCCAATGACCTTTGGGTACTTTCCAGTTAGATAATGTAATGATGGCGTCATAACGTCTACTCCACAACAAACGGAGATAGAGATTGTTGATAGTTTTTCAACAAATAGAAAAATTTTGGATTTAGGAATTTCATCCTGGTTTATGGTAGCACTAGGCTCTATCTCTTTGGCGGTTTTCATCGTGGAATGTCAATGATGAATCCTTTGAGGTTGTGTAGGGGCTGTGGGAGGGGGGGGACTAAATGCTAAGGAATACTTTTATTTAAATACACTTGAACTTTGCAATGTGAGGAGCAGTTTTTTGCATAAAAATGCAACTCCCTGAAAGTAGATCTCAAATTGAGAAATTAGCTTTTTTAATTTTTAGCGAAAAAGACTACATCGCGACTAACAAAATATAAGATTCTTTATGCATTCGTATGCATGCGTATTAAACAGTGAGCTGAAGCTTAATGTGGAATAACGGTAGGGGTAAGTGAAATTCACCATGACAGTGCTAAGAGATAGTGCAAATAACACAAAACACAAATAAGGCTAAGAAGAAAAAACTCTCAGATCGCCACGTTCTGCTAGATCGTTCAAAAGCTGTCCAGTTGATCAAAAAGGCCTGTAATTTTAATATACATATTAATATACACATATTGAGCTATTTATGCCGTCGAAATCTTGTTTAATTTTTTTTCGTAAAACTTTCTAATCTCTATAGGATTCTATTCGTAAGGATAGCACTCTATTTTGGGACAGCGGTGTAGATACCGTCCTTGGACAAAGCACTAGAGATGGCTGGTCTCAATCTGGTGGAGTACCATGGGACACCAGTGATCATTCTGGTGACTTGGTCTGCGGCGACACCAGTCAACATGGTAGTGAAATCACCATAGTTGAAAACAGCTTCAGCAACTTCAACTGGGTATGTCTCAGTTGGGTGAGCGGCTTGGAACAAGTAGTATTGAGCCAAATGAGCTCTGATATCAGAAACGTAGACACCCAATTCAACCAAGTTGACTCTTTCATCGGATGGAGATAAAGTGGTGGTGGCTGGGGCAGCGGCTACACCAGCAGCGATGGCGGCGACACCAGCAGCGATTGAAGTTAATTTGACCATTGTGTTTGGTTGTTTATGAGTGATTGTTTTAGTTGTTTTTTGGTTGTGTTATATCAGCTGGAAAGAAAAGAACGAGGTATACTCCTAAAGATAGCAGATCAAAGCTGCTCTATTTATATGGCTTTCTTGACCAGCTACCGTCCAAACGACCTACTGGACGCACTATCATATTTCTCACTTCTCACTTTTCACCTCTCACATCCCACACTCTTTGGCACTATAGAAATGCTCTTGTTCCTGAACGATGCCCTTTAAACAGACCTCGTACATGAAGGCACGCTTTCTAGCGTTTATACATTTCCGTATGCTCAGAATTTAAGAATGGAAGAATGCTGACTATAGAGAAGGCACGAAGAACCCTTTGTGTGCATGTACTCCTGCCATATTTGGCCATGCACTAGAGCCGAGGTCAAATTTGTTTGGACCCTCGTTCAAGGGCCATCATTCAAGCCTTGGCGCTAAACGGTTGCCAGGAAGAAAACCGGAGCTATTCCTTTCCCCAGATCAGAAACTTGCAAAAACCACTATATGTGCTGGGAGTCGTACTCTATAGGGGTGTGGACACGGAAAGGAACTTGTACGACATATCAACAGAGCTGTTGTCGGAGTATTGTAAGGCATTATAGGACGCCTTGTCTTGAAACGATTAGGCTCTACACGGCACAGAGCAAGCCAAATTTCTGCAAGATATGTGTTTGCGTGAGTAAGGTGACGGCTTCCTCGCCTGGATCGAACTAATCACCGGGCGATTGGCTCTCTCTCTTGTGAACACTTCTTTCCTACTGGCACTTTAAGAGTACTTTCCAACTATAGAAACGTCCACCAGACCCAGCGCGGCTAAGTTTGCGATATTTACAAAAGGAATGCGGAAAGCCAATTCAACAAGTTCGAAAGGTGAAGGTAAACTTTTTGCACCTGTGTGCCATATTTTTTCCTCTACGAGGGGAGGATTTCAATAGACACCATTACGTATGATTGTTTCTACCTCTTGTCTTGTCTGGCACATCGCATTCGTTAAATTAGGAAACGAGTAACGGAGCAAATGTTATGCAATAGGTTCGATGGGGTTCTCTATATTCTTATGGGTTCGTTTGATTGGATGGAGAGTTGTGAATTCATCGTTTTAATGAAAAATGAATTTACAACAAAAGTCGTAGCAAGATGTTACAAGAATATCGAGGATCCGACATTGATTGTCACCTAGCTAGCAATATCCCTTTCCTTGTGTAATTCCTTGACGTCATGTGATTGGTGAGAGTAACATTAAAGTGGCAGACCGTTACCAGTGTTATTCTAATGACGGTATATCTCTGTCACTATTTAAGTGACCTGACGCCTATGAATGAATACCGCGGTAGCAGTTCTTCCTAAAGACATACCGCCTCGCATATAATATAGTAGATAGCTACTGCTAGTGATCTTTAGATACTACCATTGCTCTCTTCTAAGAGAGTTTGAGAACTCGGCGAACGTGTATATCGAATGAAGAGTAGGATATTCTCAGTTTCTGCTATCTCTTAGGTGAGCAATATCAACGGTAATTAATGACTACAAGAAAACTGGGGCGTGTTCTCGAAACAAATGGGTTTTCTTTTCATTTATCATTTATCGTCGAAATATGTACACCAATAGTTCAAAATGGAACTTTATTACAAAACTATGGGCTACCGGACGTACACATTAGAGCCCTGGATGCGTCGTATAATCTTTTTCACACTAGTCTAAACAAAGTAAGAGTATAGTGAAGTTTTAACTTTAAAGCATATTTCTAATGTTACGATGAAATTACTATCATTCGTTTGTTGGACTTTTTGAAATCCCGTTGTTCAGTGATGTCTTTCAGTCATCTTCGTAGATCTCTTTCGGAATCCCCGACAAGTCTGGTCTTAGGTTTATTCAAACCAATATCGTGTGTAATAGTTTCGTACCGTATGTTGGTGTCGCCAGCATTGACGTACCTCGATCTCTTTCGGTTTGCTTTGTCCTCAATTCAGAAGCATAACAGTCATCGGTTATATTTTTACCTCCGCGAACACTCTTGACATCAAACTCTTTAAACACGCCTCTAGCTGTGACAAGAGCAATTTGTCCGTTTTTATATGAATTAGGTCAGACGCCACAATCTATCAGATCGTCTTCCTGAGTGATTTATGATAAACTCATTAAGGTTTGGAAAAATCAAATATGACTGCCCTTTTCAGTAAGTGTGAAAGCACACACTAAGAATTCCCTTCCTCCCGACAGATCGCCATCCGCAATTATCTTAGTTTCACCTTTACGATCATCGAGTAATACATGTTTTCTCATTGACTACTTGGATATGTATATAGATATAGTATCTACTATAAATAAAATAGAATATAATAAAAAAAATATAAAAATAACATCTTAATACTTTACGCTATTCTTATTTGTTTGTTTCTGTTTTGTCAAGTTTCTAGAAGGATATTGGCTGCATTATTCAACATTTTGTCAGCAAATGATTTTCTTGTGTTTGGTGTTTTATTTTATCATTATCCCTCATTGTTGCTTTTCATAAGGATATCTTCTATGCGTGTAGATCCACTACGCAGACATAAAATTCCGGAAGTAATATTAATAAAAGTGGTATAAAAAGACTAAGTGTTAACTATAAGACAAATAATCTTAATTCACATTGATATCACCTGCAAATATACCCTTTTCTCTTTGATCATCCCACTTTTCAATCCAGTCTAGGGGACATAAAGCATTGTAGGTCTTCCAGAACACCTTACATGGAGCGAAATCTTCACCCTTCATATTGATACATTTGTGGTAATCCACATATGACTGCCAGCAATGTTTGGTTTGGTTTTGTTGAGGGAATCTGGCATCGAAACCAACTGTGTGTAATGGGGTGTTTTCTTGATCAGCCATATCTAATATTCTGAGTTTGTTTCAATTCTGTGAGAACAAATGTACTTCCTGTTTTCTGATTAAATAAATCTTTAATCCTCTATAGCTTTCGTTGAATGTCAACTTCTCTAGTTAAACACACCTTTCATCACCTTTTAAAGATTCTGAAGGGATGGGGATATCGGCGAAAAATACGCGCGACCGCTTTCTGGAAACTGATTGGTCAATAATTACATTAACATGATATAAAGCGTATACAGTTTAGAATACATTGAACCATATGGGTGAGATCACTTGAGCCTCTCGAGAGCCTTCTGTACCATTCGCGTATTGTTTTCTTTGTCCAATTCCTTAAGTAAGCGGATCAATTGGAAGCACATGTCCCACGAATCGGTAGCTTTCATTGGGTCCGTAGCATTTGCAGCACTTGTCACCAGGAGCTCTAGAACTTTTAGCATCAATTCTTCATCCTTTAATACGTTTGTAACAGATTTATCTGAAGATCTTGTTGATGAATCATCTGTGGTTTCGTTGTCTTTTGTTTCCACCTCTGGCTTCCTGAAATGTAAGTCATTTACCATCTCTTTCTCATCGTAGTTCAAAAACACCAGAAGAAGTATTCCAAGCATCTTGGCCTCGTTCTCTTCTATGCATAAAGCTAATAAATCTCTTGGCGTCATCTTAAGATTAGTGAAAAGGTGGTTCCAGTACTTGGTTTCAATCTTTCGCAAACAGTTACTGATAATTTCTAACATACCACTATGGTTGGGCATTGGTGTGTCTTGCTCTGAGTCGCTATTATCATACATCTTGACTAATTTCAAGATGTCATCTAGAGAATCGTTTTGCAGTATTTTAGTAGATAAAATCTTTTCCAGTGCAAATTTATAGTGCTTTAAAGAACGATAGTCACTTGAAATATTTTCTAGATTTATACCATCTCTCAACTTGGCTAAGATCAGTTGATCAAGGTATATTTGGTGCTTTACCACCAGTTTGGAAAATCTTGTGTTGAAAATGCAGTGAAGTGTATGCGTGGTAGCGGCTTCTGGTGTAATTGATATCGGGTATAAATCTTCTTCAATTGGGATCGAAACCAATGATTTTTTATCATCCCATAAATCCTCTAAAGAGTATATGACGTAATTGAGGCCCTGGACCAGGAATATTTCGTCCTTGATAACATCAACTATTCTTTCGATGTTACTTAGTAAAGTCAAGGTTTGCCAGCCTCCTCCATTCAATTTGCATAATTTCATGATTTTCCTATCGGCAAAAAATAACAAACCATCTTTCATATTCGTTATCCATTCAATCTTGTTAGGTTGTACATCAATTGGAATACTGATTTTTAGGTATTGATAAAATCTTTTGATGAGGTTCAACCCACTTGGGTGGACAGTAGAAATTACATCAAAAACAATTGTTTGGGTATCAGTAACTAAGATAACCTCTGCTGTCTTAAATAAAGCTTCCGCCTGCTTTTCTGAAGTTTCGTTGTCCTTGGATTTTATTTTCAACAGTTTGTACCGAAATAGGGCATTAACATGTACACTGAACACAGTCGTATTTTCTGGAATCCTGTATTCCCAGATAATGTAATCCGACAATTCTATGTCCTTATTCGCCTCCTGAAGGGGAATTCGTAAACATTCCAAACTTGTTGAGCCATCGCTATTTTTCATATGACAAATTAAATAGTTATCACCCAACCAATGCAAATCTAAGACATTTTGGTCTGCAAAACTAGACCATACATTGGTTTCCAAATTTTGAATAAGCAATATATTTTTGTTCGACACATAAGTGGCACATAGTTTCAAAGAGGAGTTAATCTTTACTAAAGCGATATGATTATTGAAAGTCTTCGTAGGAAGTTTGATGACTTGTAAGTTATCGTTGTTCAAAGAGGAACTGGCCACTGGTGAATATATGATTATATCGTTATTTGTATTGGTCAATACGTAGGATTTGGGGTTCCTGAAATCGAATTGCGTCTGTTTCGTTTCTTCCCATAATTTCCAAAATTGGTATTCTCCAGAACGAGATACTGTTATCAAGGATTTGTCCAGGTAGGCAAAATCAGATATTTCATACTTGGCCACCTTTTTTTTATCTTCACTTTTAACGTTCTCATCATCGTTATCTTCATCATAGTCGTCCTGGTCAAAATATGTGGCAAACAGGAGGTTTCCAAATTCCGTATAAAAATGAATGTTCCTATTATCCTCAGAAATGAGGAGCAAAATTTCACTATTAATTTTACCGCAAAGTTTTATTACAAATGGCGGTTTCCAAGAATAGCTTATTTTTTTAATTTTTGAATCAAAGCATACTATCTTTTCTTTGAAAACAATCAATAATCTTCCGTTAACTTCGAAACACGTCAGCGGTTCTTCCGGAATGTCTAACAATGGTGTTGCTTCTATGGCTTGCTTGTCTATGTCTATAATGCTTACTATGGTTTGTTTTTCCTCGGGATCATGTGATAGAACCATTAGTTGTTTATTACACACTATGGTCTTTATTCCGTTCTTTACTTCAACTAACGAACTTTTACTGACCTTAAAGTCCAATATTGTTAATAATTGCAATCCATGGGGAAAGAGAACTATCAAAACTTCCTCATAACGCCCATCTCCAACCTTGGAAAACGTCTTGATGCCAATCATATCTATGATTTCATAATCAAATTTCAGGACAACTTTTAAACGAAGTTCCAATTTCTTTACTGGAAGTTCATCGATATTTTCCTGATTGGAAAGGAAATGTAGGAAACCCTTCTCTTTAGTTATACCAAACCCATTCTGTATAACTTTTGAAGAGTTGTTCTTGTCAAACACTGTAAGTGTATCATCGTCTGTATTGAAATCATATTCGCCGCTGTTCATTTCTTCTTCGTTGAGTAAAAGAGGTTCTATAACAGGTATTCCGTACTCTTTGAAAATTATCTCATTTGTGCAATTTTTTAGAATTTGGTAGGTCAAAAGAAAATTTTTGTCAGTCATAACGTAAAACACAAGCTTCCCCTGATGCCACAATAAGTATTGTGAATCTTTTTTGGAAATAAGTCCCTCAATGATATCATTATATGGAGCAGATCTTTTCATGGACCTGTTTTCACCAAATTCTTTGAGAGAAGCCGTAGTTCTTTCATGACTTGCAACCAACGCCATAGGCTTAAAATTGTAAATGAGCACTCTCGTTGGAGTTAGTATGATAACGACATTGGCCTGAGGTAGAGCCATTGACTGAAGGATATTATCGTCGTTTATGGGGCCATTGTCTAGTTTCGTGTTGCGTGGCGGTATTTTAAGCAATTGAGGCGGGCTAATCGGCCATAAGTGCATATTTTCCACGTATTCGATTGCCTTTGAGTTTATCACTGTTTCCTTGCCTTTGAGTTTATAAAGGTATTTTGGGTGTTGTTTTTTTGATTATTCGATATCTTTAAGGCGCCGATTTTTGACAAATTGACGCCATCTAGAACAAATGATTTTATATTTAAATGAGAAAATTGTAAGTTCCCAACTACAATGAACTGTATATCGCACTTGTAGTAGTTTAGTGAAGTTAAAACGTATGACACTGGGATAGTACTGTGTTTGACATTTTCTTGTTATAAGCTGTTATAAAGTTGAACTGTCCATTTGAATAATATATATACGTATAAAAAACTGCTGTTACATAAACGATAAACGATGTGAGGGAGCCTCATCACGAGGTTAAAGCGCTGCGGCAAGGATTCCAAATAACGCCATGGGGAAATACAAGCTATTTGTGCGGGCACCGTTTTGTGATTGTGTGGTTGACGAGATTGATGAAGACTTTTCTGTCGATGTTGAGGCCGTATCTTCGTTAGTACTAGAAAACGTCGAATTATTATGTGACTTGGAATTTGAAAACATGGGCTGACTCGTGCTTGCTGTGGATGAAGCAATAGAGTTTTCTGTGGAAGTAGAGGCTGTCCGACTGGAATAGGCGGAGCTAGTTTCGCTAGGCTGCGTGTCATCTGTTAGAAAGTGTTGCGGTGGATATATAGTCGTAGCCGAAGCCTTTTCTAGCAAAGAGGTATACCATGGGAAGGCCGTAATAAATGTTTTGAATTGCGTGAACGGGAAACTCTGAGCAATATCAGATTCCAGATTAGCCGTTGAGGCTAAGTCAGCAATATGGTAGTAATAGTCAGCAACAGCTTGAGGAAGGGTCAGATGGTTCTGCATCATGTATGAAGTATACTGTGGAAATGCGGTTTCGAAATCCTCCAAAAATGCCAGGAAGAACGGCATATCAGCATCTGCAGCGGCGGACCTGGCCAGTGTATTCTCATCTGCACTGGACGTTATTGCCTGTGCACCAGAGCAACGGCTGACCAGCAAGCCTAATGAGAAGAGGTTTTTAAAGGAATATAAAGCAGCAGTAAATCTCATTGGCGCTATTCTTCTTCTAGTGTAAAGGCTTGGTAACGGGTTGTTAATATTTGGTTGGAAAATATGATGGATTAGCACATGATACAAAAAAGACGGTGTGAAGTACCACGAACTAATTATTTATTTTTTTTCAATAATTAAATGCTTTTTAACTCTTTTTTATTTTCATTTTTCATGTATTTAATTAGATGACAGCAATAAAAAATCTGCCAAGCTTTTTCCTATTTGGGCGTTCAATAGAAGAGATAGCGTTTGAGATTGATAATAAAAAGAAAAGGCTTGAAGCAATTACTAATACTACTGAATATATGTATCATAATTAAGGTTATAAAGAATGTGACTTTTATTGTCTGTGAATACCTTAAACCAAAAATGTCTCCTTAGGAAAACAAATAAGCGATTGTTTCTAACAGTACAACAAAGTAAAAACATGGCTTGATTGAACCTGCGGCACCCGTACTTGTACTTGAGCCTATAGTATTGGTTGTGTGGGAGCTCGTTGTGTAGTTTGCTGACGAAGATGGGGACGTTGTAAGCTGAGTGGTTATAGTAGAGTTTGCGGATTGGTAGTCTATAGATGAGATGACGCTGGAAGTCACTACTGGGAAGGAGGAAGATCCGGTGAAATTAGCCATTGCCAAACTATTAGTTATAACACTGGACGAAGACGTCGTGCTTGGAAGATGAAGCAATTGATCGTTGGAACTCCCAGCGTCAAGAAAGGTGTATTGCACCTTTTGGCCCAAGGCCGTATTTAAATTCTGAGCATTTGTATCCGTGAGAAGTTGCGCTTGAACGACTAGTAATTGTAATAGGGCAATTGGAATAAAAGCTAGAGCACTTAATTGGCTGATCATCATTGTTAACTTGTTGGCGATTTATAAGAGGATAGAAAAAAAGGCTCACGTAAAGTACTCTACAAGTCCTTTCAAGTATTTTGACTGACCATGATGGTCGATTATGTAGACGGATATATATATAATTCATTGGTTAGTGTTTTGCCCAAGCTTTTGCCAAAACAACACGAAAATACTCCATTCTTGCATTCTCTTTTCCTCAAGATCAGCCTGCATATCTGAAACTGCGACGCCATTTTTTTCGCTGTCCGGAGCATTCTTGGCCAAATCCTCGAAGAAACAAACAATATGTCAAAGGAAAGCAAGGTGGGCTGGACGGAGCATGGAAACACGTCATAGTCACAGCCGTGTAGGAGTGGGTGGAGCTTATATAAATAAACCGGCTCTTGTTTACGTAGTTCGCACATGCAATGAAATTCTCCAGATAATGTCACTTGGGCCCGGCCCAGGGCTCGATGGAAAGCCGGAGTCGGAACGGAAGGCTTGTAGTCGAGTCGATCTGCAAAGGTCTCGCCCTGCCCCTAGACATACTTGTTCGAGTATGAAATGTTGTGGACGAGAATTTGCCTTATTCGCAACGCTTGGAGTAGAAAATAGCGGCCAGGTCCTTCCTGTGTAGAACGAAGTAGTCACTAGCAACAGACTGGTCCTACAAAATGTTTTACTATGGAATGTATATATACAGAATTGTGTGATTGCTTAGTGCATGGCACTTGGCTCCAAACATACGACTAAACCTTAGTGAACAAAAAGGTGCCTTCGCTATTATATACGAGTTTCTTTGTTGACTTTTCTTGAGCACTGTACCGGCGTTTCTAATACGGTATATCATTTTTTTTTTTTTAATGTTTATATTTTGTTTGAAGAAGAGAGTTCTTATGGATTTTTCATCGAATACTTTTTGAAGTATAATACCTCGGGAAAATAAATAGTAAAAGAAAGATGCAATTCAATTTGATGATGACGTTACGTAAAACCTCAACTGAAAGTTTCGGAGTTACCACACATTCGCCCGTCGGTCTTCCAAATTCCGAATTCCAAAGAAACTTAGAATGCCTCCAGTACCTGAAATTGAGGTTTTTTATATCATTATGTGTCTAACTTCTTGGTTTAAGCATTATACGTATCAGAGTAAATGAAAAATATAACGTAAAATATACATGTAGTTCTTTGTTTTCGTCCTAATAAAAAAAAAGAGTATATAATAGTAATACAATGAAGAAGAACAGTACTTATCGTTCACTGATTGAAATTAGGCGTTAGCAGCGATGGCTTGCTTGATGGCAGCTGGGTTAGCACCAACAACCTTAGCGACTTCCTTACCGTTCTTGAAAAGAACCAAAGTTGGCATAGCAGAGACTTCGTTCTTTTGGGCAACTTCACCTAATTCGTCAACGTCCAATTTGTAAAAGGCGGCCTGTGGGTATTGTTCAGAAAATTTTTCGATCATTGGAGCAATCATCTTACATGGACCGCACCAAGTGGCGTAGAAATCAACGACGACTAGTTTGTCTTGAGCAATTGCAGAGTCGAATTCACTGGCAGTTTTGAATTGGGTAACCATTATATATATATATTGAGCTGTTAGTCTTATACACTACTAATTCTCCTTCCAAGATGTAAAATACACACGTTACTCGAATAGTGTTTTTAATCGAGCCTCTTTTTTTTTTCTCTTGACAAAACCATCTTTTTTTTGGAAGAGATCTTTCCCAACGGAATATCGATGCATCGTATAAAGGAATTTGCTTCCAATCCAAAGATAGCTACTGATGCCTTGGTTAATTGTACTTGCAAACAAGAATCACGAGTGTAGATAAATAATATGAACCAATTTATTTTTCGTTACATAAAAATGCTTATAAAACTATAATTAATTAAAAATTAAATAGCTTATTGCTTAGCGTTGGTAGCAGCAGTCAACTTGGCTTGTTCAACCAAGTTTTGTGGAGCATCGAAGACAGGCAACATGATTTCGATCATTCTGATCTTGGAGTTTTCGTTGAAAGACTTGTCTTGAGTCAACTTGTCCCATTCACCGGTGGTAGCAACTCTGTGGGTTTCGTAGTCCTTAGCACCGAAAGTTGGCAACAAGGATAAGTGGTCCCAGTTTTGAATTTCGTTGTATTGAGCCTTTGGACCGTGAATCAACTTTTCAATGGTGTAACCATCGTTGTTCAAGACGAACAAGTATGGCTTCAAACCCCATCTGATCATGGTGGAGATTTCTTGGACAGTCAATTGCAAAGAACCGTCACCAATGAATAAGATAACTCTCTTCTTTGGGTCGATTTCTTCAGCAGCGAAAGCAGCACCTAAGGTAGCACCAGTGGTGAAACCAATGGAACCCCATAAGACTTGGGAAATACCGTAAGTGTTGTTTGGGAAAGCAACTTGGTTGATACCGAAAGCGGAGGTACCGGTTTCAGCGATGACAACATCACCTTCTTGCAAGAATTCACCCAATTGGTTCCACATCCATTCTTGTTTCAATGGAGTAGAAGCTGGGACAGCAGCGTTAGCTGGAGTTGGAGCTGGGACAGCGACAGGCTTGTAACCCTTGGCGGCGTCAGCAACAGTGGTCAACAACTTTTGCAAAACGAATTTCATTTGGACACCTGGGAAGGTAGCGTTTCTGATCTTCATGTGGTCGGAGTGGAATTCAACAATGTTCTTGGTCTTGTAAGAGTAAGAGAAAGAACCGGTGTTGAAATCAGACAACAAAGCACCGACAGACAAAATCAAGTCAGCGGATTCAACAGCCTTCTTGACTTCTGGCTTAGACAAGGTACCGACGTAAACACCACCGTATCTTGGGTGCTTTTCGTCAATGGAACCCTTACCCATTGGGGTGACGAAAGATGGGAATTGAGTCAAGTCGATCAATTTCTTGGTTTCGGCCTTGACATCGTGTCTGGAACAACAAGCATCAGCTAAGATAATTGGGTTCTTAGCGTCCTTGACCAAAGCCAAGATGGTGTCAATGACTTCCTTTTCGGATTCAGCGTCGTTTGGCTTCAAAGACATGTCAATTGGAGTTTCCAACAACTTAGCTGGGACGTTCAAGTCGACCAAGTTAGCTGGTAGACCCAAGTAGACTGGTCTTTGGGTGACGTAGGTAGTTCTGATACATCTGTCAATTTCAGCTGGAGCAGTAGCGATATCAGTGATCATGGCAGTGGTTTCAGAAATGTTGGCAGACATTCTGTGGAAGACAGTGAAGTCACCGTTACCCAAGGTGTGATGCAACAACAATTGCTTAGCTTGGGCAGAGATGGATGGGACACCAACAACGTGCAAAACACCAACGTGTTCAGCGTAAGAACCGGCAATACCGTTCAAGGCAGACAATTCACCGACACCGAAGGTGGTGATGATACAGGACATACCCTTGATACGAGCGTAACCGTCAGCAGCGTAAGCAGCGTTCAATTCGTTGGCGTTACCAGCCCATCTCATACCTTCGACTTCGTAGATCTTGTCCAACAAGGACAAGTTGAAGTCACCTGGTAAACCGAAGACGGTGTTAACGTTAACTTGGTTCAATCTTTCGAACAAATATTTACCCAAAGTAATTTCAGACATTATGGTTGTTTTGACTGTGTTATTTTGTGTGAGGTTATGAGTAAAGAAAAATTATAGAGAAAGGGATATAACAAGAAATATGATATTAAAGGGAACAAACTCAAATTGAATTCTAAGGAGAGTGAAAGAACCTTGTTTATATATTTTTTTTTCCCATGCTAAACAAGGACAGCTAACTTCATGCAAAAATGGGCCATCAGCATGAGCTGATCCAGAATGAATAAAAAAAAAATATGAAAAAATAAGGTGGTGGTGAACGATAGAAAGTAGATCAAGATGCCGTCTAACAGAAACACACGAGGCGGATAATGATATGCAATTACGGAAAAAGTACTCAAAGGGTAGATGACGAAAAGATTCATACGATATCTGCATAAAGTCCATCAGTTGAATAATTCATGAAAAAACAACCGTGGAAAAGCAAAATAGCCTACAGAATTCATGAATTATTCATTTTTCACCAGGCACATCAGACCAGAAAGCGAAAAACGCACATAATCCTATAAACGCATGCTTTATGCGTTTGGGCAGTGGCACCTGGCGACAATATTATGCGTTTAGCGGGAGGACTCGGGGAGGAAGCCGGAACCGCCAAAAACTGGAAGCTGCGCCTAGAAAAAGGTGTGGGTGTGCCGCTGGTATTTTGAAAGCATCGGCTATCAGTATAAGGTTCTGAAGTTTTAGAAAATTGATTAAACGCGGGGGTGCATAGGCCGTTGAAGAAGTTAGTTAGTTTACTTTGTTTATTTACCTTTTACATAACCGGAAGATAGCTTCCTCCGGGCGCGCGTCACTTCATCAAGGGGAACAAACACTATTTGGAAGTAATTTGTTCATGGCAGCTTTAGCGTGTGATGTGATTCGGCCTCTCTGCGTTTGGTATGTCACATATTGGGTTTACATGATTGATTAAGAAAAAGAGATTCTTTCTATGTCCTAGTCATGCCGTCCCTTCTTGATTTGGCCTTCATTTTTTCAATCCTGGCCTTTAGTGTAGACGTTACTGCCGCAGCACGTTTATAGCTTTCTTCAGAGGCAAAACTATCGTTAAAGTCAATGTCCAAATCTTCGGAGAGGCCTCCTATCCCAGAGCTGTTGTTTCTGTATGGCCGTATGTTTAGAGAGTTTACACGGTGTGGTAAATCCCCGATGGATTCGCTCGATCGTCTTTCGCTGTTAACGTCTTCTTTTCTTACATCTTCCTCATCTTTCAACGGCATTGAGGAAGATAATGACTTTACCCCGTAGTTGCTTGATACCGTAGAAGAAGGTATGGAGTACGATGAAACTGTACCCGCCGAGTGCAAGTTTGTATCGTTTCTTTTTTTATTTCTATCCAGTTCAATCTCCATTCTCTTGAGTTCATTTTCTAACGACATTACCCTATCAGATAGTTTATTGACATCAATCTCCTTAGATCTCAATTGGATGTTCTTTTCGTTCAGTTTGGATTGCGCTTCCTTCAGTTGTTCTCTTAACATTTCATTCTCTTTGATCATTTCGATCTTATAATTTTCCGTGTTATTCATCTTTTCTAACAGGCTTTGTCTTTCTTTGGTCCATATCATTTCATCGTTTTGTAATTTTTGCAACCTGTATTTGTATTCTTCGATCAACTTTTCACTTTTATCAACGTTGTTAGCCGCTAAATTCTTGGGCGTCGTTAAAGATTTAGACGTCAATAGTACTCTTGATTTATTACTGCCGGCTACCATCGTTGGTTTTGTCACCGAGGCTATCGATCCGGTAGGGTTTGATTTAGCTTTGTTATCATATCTTAGCGGCGAGGATGCCACTCTCTTTGAAGGAAGAACAGAACTTTTTTTCAATAAAAATTTGTTCTCCACGGGTCTTGCCTGTTTCTTCGCTTCAGAAGTGTTGCTACTACCGCCACTTCCAGTATTGAAACTAGGTAAAGTCTTGACGGTATCCTCGATCTTTTTCCTCTTCAAGTTATCCAAGCTCTCTAACGTCTTCATAAACGTATTTGTACCAAATATTTTGATTATTATGGCAAAACACTCAAATCCAACAGTTCTTATCGCTGGTTGTGTATCATTGACTATGTGAACCACGATGGGTAACACTTCATCCTTTAAGTATCTTTGCAAAGTTGAGTATCCATCTCTTTCACTCTTCATGCTTAAATTGAACAATTGTGTACACTCCACTCTAATTTGGGGTGTCTTGTGTTTCATATGCTCTAAAATCTCTTTGAACATGTCCTCGTTGCGTCCGTTGGGGGCCAATGGGTCATAGTACTTACAGATAGTCAACAACGTTTTCCGTATAGCCTCTATTACGGAAGGTTTTTTCTCCTTCGTCCTGTCTAACAAAGGTGTGAAGACTAATGAAACATAATCCTTTGAAAACCCGGGAGTTTTCAACTTGTCACAAATCAATTCAACTGATTGCGCTGCTAGTGCAACAGCTTGAATGTTGGCATCTTTTTGGATAATGTGTCCATATATTCCCAATAGGTTGGAATAGTTCTGTGAAGAGCTTTTCAACTTTCTAGTCTGTGATAGAACGTTGTCCCAGAATTCTTCCAACACTTCAACTCTATCTTTCCATTTGGCTGACGTTATCCTCTCTTGAAATTCTTTAGGCAACTTATCGAGAATCGTCTCTTCCGGTAACATACTAAACGTATCTATTTGAACGACATCTTGCTGTTTTGGAGGTAACGAGTCAGCTTCTATACCCATCATAGTGTCGCCATCGTTATCTACTTGATACTCTCCACTATCATTCGGTGTCGTAGACTTCCTCTTTCTGGCCTCTTCCTCTTGAATCCTTTGTTTCTCCAAATCTCTTTTTTCCCATTCAAATAATTTCTTTGAAGAAGATGGTTCGTCCCCAATTTTGGCGAAAAGTTTATCGAGGTCTTTAACTTGAATCGGCTTGAGTTTTTTAAGAAGCATATCATCTAATAGATCTCTGTTCTTGCCTGTACTTTTATAGATCTCTACAATCAAGTTCATCGTTTGTGATCTAACATTCCTATCACCATGACTGGCTAATTGAGGTATGTATTTTAATAGCTCTGGCAAAAACGTTTGAACGTTCACATTGGTAAAGCCAAATGCAGCCATCAGTTCATAAATGCAGTTAACTGCGGCGGCAATCAATTTGGGTAGTTTTTTCTCGAAGAAGGGCATCACCAAATCTACAGATTGTGTAATAGACGTATCAAGACCACAAAGTGAGAGGATACACTTCATGGATTTCGTCTTCGTCGTGGCCCTCGAGGATGTCAAACCTTTCTCTACAAGCAATGGCGTCCATGTGGATATCAAAATAGCATTATGTGCGTTTTTTAAAGAGAGTGGTGCAAAGGCATCTATCAAAGAATCCAGGGAGACAATTGCCTGTTCTTGAGCGACCACATTAGAGTCGGTTATATACTGCGCAAATAACGTAGGATCCCTCCAGTACATACGAATGCTATCGTCCGTCCTGCCTTCATCAAAAGAGTTTGTGAAGAGCTGATTCAATTCTTTATAAGCTTCCAAACGTGCCTTCCATAATTTGTACGTCAACCGATCCTCCAGAGGTAGCGTGGTATAATCGACTTCGTCTTCCCCTGACATGATAACCTTAAAATGTGCTTATGTTACTGGCGAGCTGTCGGCACTATAACGAGTGGTTGACTCTCAATTACTTTGCCGATTCTGGTGGGTTCATCAGGTTCAAATGGGTTTTGTTTACTATTCCCACAGGGATCGAACAAAACAAAAACGACACGAAAAACAAAAACAAAACTTCGTTTATAGTGACAGTTTAAATTGTAGAAAATACTAGAAAAAGCAATTACTGGCGCCTAATTCAAGAAATCATAATTAATACTAAAAGAGCTATGCTATTGTTGGCACTCAAACTTCAGACACAGCTTCCTCGACGTCTGAGTTAGATTTGTCCGTTTCTTGGGTTGGGAAATTCCATGACAATTGTGCTTCGACTGACTCTTCCTGCAGTTTGAAGACATTACTTGCACGGAAACAGACTAAGAAAATTAATGGTAGCAAAAACATTGGCACGGTATCGAAAACGTAAAGACACCATTCGTGTTGAATTATATAGCTTTGTAGGCCCATAATGAATTCTATTGCTCTGACAATAGATCTGGCAATAATAAGAATGTTCCCGCCCAAAAGGATGTAATTAAATCGGAACCAGACTTTATTGCTTTKGACGATCCGGTTGGAATCCGTCCTCATTTTGTAATGGAAGAATATTTGATTCAACATCAAAACACTGTAACAGAAAATCTGAATGAAAAGACCCACGATAATCAAGATACGCGCAGTATTCAAGTTATCCAATGAAGAGAGCAACCCACCACCCGCAGCTTGTAGAACACGCCCAGTCATATCACCCACAAGAAAGAACAGTGTATTGTATTTTGCAGGGAATACCATATACCTTTCCATAAACAAAAGGTGTGCCATTTTACTGAACAGCATAAAAATGCTAGCAGAGTAAAGGGATGGAGCAATCAATAAGAACACCGACTGTACAATAAATGTGGATTTAGTGGGTTTATTAATGGAGACCGCCCTTACTACATAACCGACAAATTCCAAAACAATCCCTAAAATGAAAGGCGAATATGTCCACCTCAAGCTAGCGCTCGAGAAAAACCTCAATGCAGAAGCGTCGTCAGGTAACTTGATGGACTTCCATGTGCTCACCAATTTCCTGTTCTTGAGCGTTGCCTTCGTGGTTTCTATCAGCGAGAACTGAATTAGAATCCCAAAGAGAACTGCAAAGGCGATTGCAGCCGCTCGATCTGGCTTGTATGCATAAAATCCTTCGAATCCAAATTCAGCCATCGTTCACTTGGTGAGAAATATTGTTGATATTGCTGATGTTGCTGTTTCCACATTGGAGTGGAACTGAAAGCAAGTAAGCACTAATATCAGTAACTAGCGCCAAGACTTATTTATATACGTATGATTTGTGAGCGCAATACGCTTTATTGAATACTTGGCTTGGCAAGCCAAGCCACCCCTTGCCTGTGTGCCTAACCAAAGAGGCCAATTTCCGTTAAAGCACCGGCTATACCTCTTTTCGGTATTTCTCCAAGGCTTGGCAGATGACTCGTTAGCCCATTTTTCACAGTTTTCTCCGCCTTGCATATGAAATAACGCTTGTTCATGCGGCGTTCTCCGTGACGTAATTATGAAAAAAGGGGGCGCGTGCCAAGACATGAAAAAAAATCTTGAGGTAAGATTGCCTAGGGAAGCAATTGCTGTAGTAAGACCTCTTGATTAGTTGTCGAAAAGGCACGGGAGCCGAATGCTCAAGCCACGCTGCTCTGTCGAGAATGCAGAATATTATTATAATCTAAAAGCGAGGGGCTCGTTAGTAGCCATTGGTGGAGCGATTAAAAAAGAATGAATGGGAACTAACGCCTACACACCACATCTCATAATGCGAAGCTTTCTCCGTGGAAGTGCAGTCCACCGTCTACTGMCCATCTTCTTGTGCTTTCTATTAAACCTCTTGGGCCGGCAGCAAGCACCCACACTTGCGATAGGTATTCGGCGTGATCTCTGCCTTGGTTTGCCCACCTGCAGCATTGAATAGAATCTGTCTCCGCGTCACATTCTGTTTGCAGGCACCACTCATAGTCTTTATCGCCGAGTGTAGGCCTACCAAAGAAGACTTTGACCCCTGCTGGTATTCTGATTTTTTTCGGTGGTGTTGCTGATGGCGAATCGCCCTGTTGTTCTTGTACAGGTGGCTCAATGGTCTTCGGTTGTCTGAAAACATTCGACCCATTGAGCGAGGAATGTGTGGTTAAGGTCCCACGGGTGATGTTTTTCTTTGACTTAGATCTACCAAAAGCATAAGTAAAGTCTATTTCATCGTCTGCATTACTGTCAGGTATGTCGTTTGTCTTGGTAGACTGGTGAGTTCTCAAAGTGGATTTCTTACTCAACAGAGCAGAATTCTCGTTGGGTTCAGCATACGGCGCAGTCCCGTCTGATAACATAGAATCGTCTCTTAGCCCATAACCCTGTACCCGCGAAGGTGTGTTAGTACCTTCATCCGCGACGTCTATATGGGGGTCATGGTAATCAATATAATCGATCTCAATATCCTGTTCGTTACCTTCAGTACCACTAATATATATTTCCATACCTTCGAAATTGTTTTTGAAATGGTTTAGTACTTCTAGATCCTTATAATCTCTGGAAACCCAAAGTAGTCTTACATTTACACCGTTAAAATTCAAAATACGAAGCAATGGTAAACCGAAGGAAATGCCCGAGCCTCCCACACACATAAACACTCTTTGTGCCTTGATGACGAAGTTCAGCGGCGAACTAATTAGTGCTGAGGAGTTGTTACGGAATGGGTTCTTCGATGACCTTGTACTACCGTCAATAGGGAAACTGGGTTTTGAAATAAAACTTAGTTCTGGTTCAAAAGCACCTGTTACGTAATACTTCTTGTTTGTGCGTAATGGGAAGTGCCCATTTCTAATAATTAATCTTACCAAGCTATCGCTTGGTATACTGGCTATGGTAAAGGGATGTTGGAAGGGTATTAAATGAGAAAGCCATCTCTTCAAAAAACTTTTATGATATACGTTGATTCTTAGATGGCCACCTGGTAGGATGGGACGCTTGGGCAAATCAACTAATGGGAACTCCAGAACAGATAATGATGAAGATATGGGCACGATTGTTACTACTGTGGTATTTGAAACGTAGAGCCTATAAATAATTTGTCCCACCAAGATGGCCACATTCAAAGAGGTGTAATACGAGATACCGGGGCGGGCATGGTAATGCAGCAAAACGACAATGAGCCATGTACTTATGTAGTGGACATAGTAAAAGACTCTGTAACTTAATCTTCTGGCATATCTTACGGAGGTAATAGCAATGAGTAAGAAAAGACCCAGGGCAGCAACCCCATAAATATTAGGTAACTTTTTCATCTTGACGTATAACGCGCCATTAATGTACATGTAATAAAGGTAAAACCATGTGTGTAAAACAGATTCGAGTACGACAATTCTGGAAATCCATTTATGCAGAGGTAATAATGCTAAATATAACGTGTGAGGCAATGGGGATGGTCTCAAAGTTAGAAATAATAAAGGCGGCATCAAAGCAACGGAGATCCTCCCCATACGCTTAGTGATTTCCAAGAGATCCCTGTTAACGCCTTGAACAATAAAAATTGAAGTAAAAATAAAACATGCCAAACACAACTGTAATGATTGATTGTGATACATATGCGTCTTGTGCACCCACGACTGCCTATTGAAAACGTGATGCTTTAAATGATGACATATCTTGAAGAATTTGTTCGTCAATAACAAACAATTCAATAAGGGTATTATAATGCATATTATAATGAAAGAAAGTAAAAGACATATCTGGGAGTACTTGCGTACCCTCAAAGCTCGAAAACGTTTGTCTACATCAACATCAAATGTAGGAAGGTGCTCTTCAAACCAGTTAATAACGGATTCTGAATACATGCTGAAAATAATAACAAAAAACACAGTAAACTTTTTTTAATAGAATTTTCTAGTATCCTATTTTTAATGGCCAGATACAGAAAAAGAAATGACAAAAATGCAGTGGTATAATATGATGGTATTGCAGAAAATAAAAGCTTGGCAAAATAAAAACAACGGCACCAGCTTTTCTCTACTTGAATGTGAACGCAAATGGAATTGGGACACAGATAATCGAGACTTTACGGAGTGCTAATCTCCCATGACAGAAAAAATCACACGTTCCTTCCTTAAACTTAAAAATTGATCGCTCTTTTACATGCTAACTACCTATTGCTTGTACAGTATATTCTTGTTGTTTGCACCCTTTTTCCTTTTCAGTATTGTAAAAACTTGGTTTGTCTATTCCTACACCCCTGTTCATTTACATCCGTACACACTCGCTATAAACCCATACATATGTAAACTTTTATGAGGTGCTTTTTAACTGAATTTGAGGGGATGAGTCCCGCTTTGGTTTTTTCGCTCTGTTGAAAAATTCAGCAGGCAGTTGACGGACGCTAGACCGAGGCTCCACGGTGGAGCCGCTGTACGCTGCGTGAGCTCCCAGGGGGAGGCCCACTGGAAGTGCTGGAAGGGTATAATGGGAAAATAGCAACATTTGGTAAGAGTGCTCGTGGTAGGGAACATCGCATACTCTAATTCCTGTAAAGAAGATATTATCAAATTTGAATCTCCATATTGTTAAATCGCGAATTTTTAAGTGTGTGATTTTAGGATAGTGAAACAGCACAAGAAGAGATAGATAAGAAACTGATAGGATAATGTCTTTACCAGCTACTTTTGATTTGACCCCAGAAGATGCCCAACTTTTGTTGGCCTCTAACGCCCACTTAGGTGCTAGAAACGTTCAAGTATGTACCAGATCCCATATGACTTTATATCCGTGGACAGTAATAAGTGTCAAAAAAACCGCGTCGCCAAGTTTATCATGTTTTGAAATAGCAGACTCAGATACGAACTTTGAAGAGTTTTTAGATAATTTGAATGAATTTCCAACTGATGTCTAAAAAGGAACATGAAAAGGAAGATGCAGATTGAGAAGCTTCCTCGAGAGCATTTTGTAGAAGTGGATGTCAGAAAACACTAATGTTGCCCTGTAATTACATGATAGACTTCAATACCTTATTAGCCATGGATTACTATGTTATGATCAGTTTACTAACAGTAATTATTTTTTTTTATTTTTTTGTTTAGGTCCACCAAGAACCATACGTTTTCAATGCTAGACCAGACGGTGTTCACGTTATCAACGTTGGTAAGACCTGGGAAAAGTTGGTTTTGGCTGCTAGAATTATTGCTGCCATTCCAAACCCAGAAGATGTTGTTGCCATCTCTTCCAGAACTTACGGTCAAAGAGCTGTCTTGAAGTTTGCTGCTCACACTGGTGCTACTCCAATTGCCGGTAGATTCACCCCAGGTTCTTTCACCAATTACATCACCCGTTCTTTCAAGGAACCAAGATTAGTTATTGTCACTGACCCAAGATTAGACGCTCAAGCCATCAAGGAAGCTTCTTACGTTAACATCCCAGTCATTGCTTTGACTGATTTGGACTCCCCATCTGAATTCGTTGATGTCGCTATCCCATGTAACAACAGAGGTAAGCACTCCATCGGTTTAATCTGGTACTTGTTGGCCAGAGAAGTCTTGAGACTAAGAGGTGCTTTGGTCGACAGAACTCAACCATGGTCTATCATGCCAGATTTATACTTCTACAGAAACCCAGAAGAGGTTGAACAAGTTGCTGAAGAAGCTGCTGCTGAAGAAGGTGAAGAAGAAGAAGCTAAGGAAGAAGTCACTGAAGGTCAAGCTGAAGCTACTGAATGGGCTGAAGAAAATGCAGACAACGTTGAATGGTAATCATTTTGAAAACCTTGCAATGTGTGTGAATATTGTGAGGAATTGAGGAAGAAAGGAAAAAAAGAGATGGGAGTTCCGCTTCTTTTCTGTTTTTCCTTCCWTTTTCCTTTTTTTTAAATTCATCTATCGTTTATCTTTATCTCATATATATTTTTGCTTCTCTCTCTGAAGCGTCATCATCTATCTGTATTTTTAATGCAATCATAGTATAAAAATTTTTAACCAAATTCAAAAATTATAATATTTTCAAGTTTTATATTTTCTCTTTTGCCCCTTCCATATATGTTCAAACCGCTGGTCATATATCACCACGCTCAAACCAATGTTGTGTCCTTGTGTGTCCTTGTTATTACTGTAGGTGTTGCCATTCTTTTTTTTCACGTTAAGCTATTTAACACTTGATAATAAAGCACTGTTCTTCTTAATTGTTGAAATACTCTATAAATTAATATCTAGTTAAGACTGTCCGGTATAGAACAACATTATTTTTTTTTTTTTTCATAATTATTAGCCTTTTTATTATGATTTTATTATGGCCGTTATTTGATTATGTAATATATTAAATGTTCTTTTATTTATTGATTAAAGTCTGTATTTTCCACCCAGCTAAACTGGCTTAAATAATGTCTTTGTATTTTTTTCTGTAAAAATGTCCCTTTTCCCCTCTCCCTTGCTCTTCAAACCAAATCAATTCGGGACCTCAGATCTTCTAGCAGAATGACCAGGTCACAATCAATCTTTGAAATCTGCATGATCACTTCAGAGATGTTATCAACAAAAAACTTAAAGTGACACTGTTTTAATAGATGTAAGATAAATGTGTCCATTAAAAAGACGTTGATTTCGTCCCGTCCGTAGTAAGTGGTCACTATTAAAATATCCAATAGCTCCAAACCAATACCATCTAGCTTATGCTTGTTCAGTGCATTGATTATGAAATTTCTTATTACAGGCTTGATAAAATCTGTTATAACATTCAATTGCAATTTATCTTTCAAGTGGTAGTACAGATTAGGGAAATTTTGGTAAAACTTGCTCTCGATAATAGTGTAAACATCCCTACGGTCCTTATCATCACTGAAACGACTGTTCAACCAAGTGACGTTTTTTATCAGGTTTATGAAGATTGCCCGGGATAAAGTTTCTTGCTCTTCGTTATTACAACAATTCCTTATTGCTAAGTACAAGGGATTTTTCCTGTGCTGGCTGAAAGATGTAGCATCATCTTGTTCGATATGGTGGTATAAACATCTCTTGTATATGGGAAGACGGAAATCATTCGGTATTCCAAACCAATATAAGTTGTGCTTTCTAATTACTAGTAGCAGATCACCATCGACACCAGAGGTATGGTAGTTTCTCAAATTATCCCAAAACTTTTCTAGCTTCAGTTCTCTTCTGAATAAGTTTCTATTTTGAAACTTCAGGTTCAAGATATTTCTTTTTGTCTGTGACCTGATCAGATTTTGTATGGATAGGTCGGGATGAGTGGATAAGGTTTCGTTATTATTATTGGCGATCAGTGACAGCGATGCTTTCTCGTCGTTGATTTTCCTCTTGTTTTCCTGGATCAATGAATCTACACTCAAATTTTTTTGCGGTCTGATCACCAAAGAGGATGATCCTGATGAGTTCTTATTGGGATTCGGTGTAAATAGACCATCTGAGAAGACAGAAGAAACGGAGGAAGACGAAGAAGAGTACACGGTCGATCTATTGTTTCGTGTGGACGCTGCGGGGCTCTCCAGCGAATTGGCTCGAGGAATGGCAAAATTATCTATTATGGGGACTGCGTAGCTAATGAGGCTCGAGTCCTTATCTACCGCGGTGTCGAGGATCGTCGTCCAATCGGTGGACCCCATGTGCAGGGGCTCATCTTTCAAATCATCTCTAGTTATTCTGTGTCTGGCGTGGAATAGCCGCTGGCTGGGAGGTACGTACCCTTGCATGGTCTTGTTATTCAATGATTGGCAAATGCCGTTTGGTTATAGCAGAATCTGTAGCGAATGTATCTGTCTATGCGTGTGCGCAAATGTTAATAATACAACGTGATAGGGAGAGAGAGATATATATATATATATACCCGTGTGGCTGGATACAACGCAGCAATAACGAAAGTAAGGGGAATGCAGGAGACGATGGGGATCTAGCGATGGCGGAGTGACAGCAACTGGCTTGAAGTCACCACTTCAAGCTTTGCTAAATTATATGAATAATGTGTGCCATTCTGAGACGAAACCAGCCATTTCGCTAAGGGACGCGAAACTTTTGTGACGCGTTTCAGAGCCGAAAAAGTGCAGAATCCAGCATAATAAGATGATTGAGTGGGTGGTTAGCATAATATTAAATTAACTATAAAACTACCTATGTTGTATTTGTAGCTCACGCTCGCTATAAAAGACACAGGCGCAGCGGAATGAGAAACGTGGGTAAGTATACGGAGGCCAGTTGGCACTTCTGGGTCGTGGTCAGAGCTGTTCTTAGCACATCGTAAGGGATGTAACCACGCTGGAAGATGACGATGATACACACTAGCGTAGTTAGCGAGGCGTTCCAACCATAGATCCGCAGCCAGGTTAGTAGCTTGTTGTCCGTATTGACTTGTAATTTGTTCAAGTTCCAGAGTTTGTCAACGAAATAGCCGAAAAGGGGCAGTTGCAAAACCAGTTCAAGAAGAACAAACCAGTATAGCCAGTTTGGCTTCTCTGACAGCAAAAAATCGTGTTGCTTTGCAATGTGATTGTTGACGACCTTTTGCGCAAACCCCAATTGCCATTTTGGGGGGATGACCACCGATGAATCGATGAAAACCGTGATCGGAATGTGCACGATGAAGTACCACAGGTAAAACTGTTGCTCACGACGTCCAAATTTCATTACCTACTGTTGCGTTATTTGTTTCGTTCTGTGTGTGTGCCTCGTTTCTGTCACTGTCGTTCTCCTTCCAGCGATTGCTCTTTTTATATCTACCTATTCGTATCTTGTCCAAAAGCCGATATCTGTGTACCCTTTTAAAAGATTTTTTCCTTTTTTTAAACGATATGCAAATTATTATCTCTTCTATATCTTTCTACGTAACCTACACTACTTTACAATACAGTACACAAGGGGCTTGTGGAGGGCGCTAACGACCCTGGCCTCATTTGCGTTTCTTCCTCATTTCCTTCATTTTCTTGAAATGTGCCTTTCTGCCACTAGTGGCCTTCTCCTGAATTTCGGTATACTTACGCTTGAAGTACTTGTTGGAGGTATCATCACCCATGAGCGTTTCTAGGATGGTGGACTTTCTTTCCTTCTTGTTCATACGACTACTATAAAACTCGGTCTTGTCTTCGACTATAGTACCAATGGCAAACCTTTCTGGGACCTCCCAACGCTGCTTCTTGTAGTGTCTCTTTGGGTCCAGGGCGGCTCTATGCTTAATCAGTAGCAAATCTCGCTGGACTTCACGGCGCATGTTGTCATCCGGCTTGGGTAAGGCGAACCAGTCGCTGTCATCCTTCTTACTCTTCTTAGTGTTTCCTTCCTCTATCTCGATACTGGGCAACTTGCCCTTCTTCGTCTTTTTCTTGGCTAGGGCATCGAATCCGTTTTCCAACTTGGGGAGTTTCTTTAAATTGGCTTCGATCTCTTGGAACTTGCTTTCGGTGTCTACTCCATCGTCGTTCTTGTCTATCTGCAAAACATCGTCTTGTTCGAATGAACCTTCCTCTTTCGATGAGCTTCTTGCTTTCAGGCTCACACTAGCATCTCGCAATGCTCCAAATAGCTCTTCCACACTCTGATCCATCTTTTACAGCTATTATTTTTTGCCTCTCTTTAGTATAGAACTTTACCATCTCATCGCATTTTCCGTCTCAAAATTATACTTTGTTTTACTCTGCTGAAAAATTTTTGTTACGCTGGCACTAAGCACGAAGATCATGATAAAAGAGAAGGACGTTGAGGAAAAGGATCCAGTGTGAAAGAAGGAGTGTGTTGATAGCTGGAATAGCTAGCTTGAATAGCACCGAAATAATGCAGTTCGAAGAGCTTCTCGACACAGACAAACAAGTACAATACGCTCATGCAGCCACCCTACACTACAAGAACACCAAAACCCCAGATTTCTTGGAAAAGGACACACATCACAAGAAGTTTCACACTGTAGAAAGCTTGAACCAACAAAGTTCATCGACCCCGTCTACAGCCACTGATGCGACTTCCGCCTCTACCTTTTCTGGTCACACCAATAGCTCGACTTTCAAAAGACACATTGTAGCCGTGGACGATATATCGAAAATGAACTATGAAATGATAAAAAATTCCCCAGGGAACGTAATAACCAACGCCAATCAGGATGAGATTGACATAAGTACCCTCAAGACGAGGTTATACAAGGATAACCTCTACACTATGAATGACCAGTTTCTACAAGCTGTCAATGACCAAATTGTAACACTAAATGCAGCAGAGCAAGAGCAAGAGCAAGAGACTGAGGAAGTTGATTTGCCAGATGATGAAAAAATCGATATACTGTCCAAGATCCAAGAAAACCTACTCGACGAGTATCAAACTCTTTCACAAAAGGAACGAAAATGGTTTGTTTTGAAAGAATTGCTATTGGATGCCAATGTAGAACTGGATTTGTTCAGTAATCGCGGAAGGAAGGCAAACCACCCAATCGCATTCGGAGCAGTGGCCATCCCAACCAATGTTAATGCTAATTCCCTGGCGTTCAATAGAACAAAGAGAAGAAAAATCAATAAAAATGGTTTATTGGAGAACATTCTTTGAAAAGATGAACAATCCGCTACAACTCCACTCCCATATGCATATTCTTTTAGGTATATACTGTATATTTGAAAAAACTAAAAAAAAACTCATATAACGAACATTATAAAGTAACAGAAACGAAACTCAATTTGGCTTGGCTATACTCTGCCATTCGACACCTGCTTTACTGACCATTTCCCGCACTACCTTCGATGGTACGTAGAAGGGGTTGTATTTCTTCGCCTTTGTTGTGTGGCCCTCCTGATTTTGTCTTTCGAACTCAAGCTCTTGGCCTACATCCATACTAAAATACCAGCAATCCTCCCTAATTACGTCTTCACCTTGCGCCGGATCCATATCCAGGGGCTCAGAGAATGCGATGTACTCTACATCATCATACTGCTCTTCGTATTTTTCCACTTCGCTACTCCAATTATTATTGAAAGTGTTTTCAACAGAGTTACTACTTTTACCATCAAGCATATCCACTAACTCCGTATTGAGTAAATCTGGTATGCATGAACAAGAAAATCAATGCAGACTGACAAATTTAAGTTTCCAAAGGACGTGCATATAGGTTTATATATGTAAATATATGTAAGTACGTATTACCACGCTTCGTAATATAGAGACCATACCTACGATGCATGTATCTATCGTGATAGGATTWTGAGTCGGAGAGATGGGGGATCAATCATTTAAGCAACAACCGCGTTTCTGCTTTAGGCATATAATTTCGCGCTTTCCCCCTCCACCCCTTGCCAACAACAAATATTCTTAGTGTTGATGACTCGGGTGGTCTGGATCGTGAGCGTGGCCGTGATCGTAATCTGGATCATGATCCTGATCATTGAGCAAAGCCGGAGGTGAGTAGGCACAACGCTTACCTAAAACGCTCATAATCTTAGACTGATCTTTCAAGATAGAATCGTACGTATCAACACCACCGTATCTACTTGTGGTAAATCTCAAAATATCCCCAGTGTTGCCACTGTTCAAAACTTCTATGTGATCTAGTAGTATCTCATATGGGTTAGTTTGAGGGCGTGGTAGTGCTCCCCTGTGGATATTGAATCGGTGTTTAATTTTCCACATTTGCGATTCCAGCCCAGCGTAGTTTCGACGCCTCGAATCCAGTTCTGTCTGCGTCTTCGGTTTTGCTTCATAATTTAATTGTCTATGTAAATCTTGGTATTCTTTAGCGAACGTGAAATGATCAGACCTCAATTGCAGCTCTAAACTGCTTGTAGTGTAGGGTCTCTTCATAGCATTTGATTTATCTTTACTCGATCTTTTAGTGGAAAACCGCTTAATAAAATGTGGCACAGCAATTATTCCAAGTTTTTCTAAGGGTTTAATGGGTTTCGTAGTGTTTCTATCGTCAATTCCAAGACAGGAAAAGCCATCTTCATTTGCCAAGTATGCCTCTTCGAATGTATGTCTTACATTATCTGTCAAATACTGATCTTTATAACCCATATCCACCCTGACAGGAGACTTTAGTGGTTGTTCGTCACTACACAAATTCGCGTCGCAATTGCTAATGTATTCTGCACCCAAATATAGTGTTTTTAGGTCTGCCGGTAAAGCAGGATCACTGCCACTCACCGGACTTACCATGGAAAATCGTTGAGTTAAACTTATATAGGAACCTTCCTTAGTATTTTTGTCCACTGTCATTTTGCTTTTATCCTCATCCTTATTATCTCCATCTGTAAAATCTTGACCACTGTTAATTCCCGCAGCAACATTCATGCCACCGCCAATTCTGTTGTCCAGCATTGACAGTGCATGTTCACACCGGCCTCCGTTTATTGATAGTCCACTTAGTGTCAGCAATCTCGTGTAGAATCCATACAGGAAGTTTAAATTTGAACATGGAACATTGTACTTCTTTGCCAGGATAATCGGCTGGTGAAGAAGGATTTGAGCCGGATATTCGAACCGGTGATAAAAGCAATATGGTTCAAAAGGCAAAGATAAATATTCAGGATGTTCATTTGCAGTAGAATTGATAAGTTGCAATTTCTTACTTTCACAATATTTGACAATTTTATAAAAATTTATTTCCTCTTCCCCCTGGCTTGTTACTTGTAAAAATTTAGTCACTTTACTACTACATTGTGCAAAGCAAATTCCAAATAGTTCTTGAACTAGGTCTCTGAAAATAATCTCCGTTGATTTGTTTTCTAACATTTTGTCATAATCAAATTGTTCGTAAATAATGGAAAGAATATTTAAAGAAATCTTTGGAATAATCACTTCCCACATTTTCAAGGCCATTTGTTTTGAATCTAAAATCAACTGAGACTTTATCCATTTCGTAACATTTAACTCCAAAAGAAACCTATTAACATTTGAACGACTGGATCCCTTTAGTTCCAATAAAGCTGCCTTTGTGTTTTCCAAAATACAGGGGTCTGTTTCAAAGTTCTCGTCACAGTATGTTAACCCCAAAGTAATAGTACATTGGTCGTCATTGACCAATGCATAAGAGCCAAGTGATAGCTGTCTGCACTCGACCTCGCATGAAATGGAGAGAACACACTTACATTTACCTCCAAAGTAACTCATAGCTACGGGCTCTAACTCACAACCAAAATCTGTGCTAATGAGTACGGTAGTGTTGTTACTTGTAAAATTAGACAGTAGTTCACAATTTGTCTCGAAAGCCTGAAGGGAAATTGCAGAGACTAGCATGATGTCAATTGAATATTTATTTGTTCCTTTATCTTGTAGTTTGTCAGGTAGTTCGTTGATGTCTTTGGTGAATATGTTTGGCGTATAGAAGTTGGCGCCTAGCTTGGTGGATTTCCAAGCCACCAATCCGTCACTTGACACATACTGTGAAACGAGTATTATGAAAGAGTTGCTCAAGCTTAATCTCCATCCTAAAAACTGTGCTGCTGGCGTCTCTCCGACTGTTAAAAATAAATAAAACAAAAGCGTGTTATCAATTCTACGTTAGTAAATTTGCGTTCCAGTATATTTTCTATCTCTCTTTTGCATACCTATTAAGCACTTTAATTGGGTTTCTTCCATAACCATAAAAAACCTCTAACCTTTGGAATAAAGAAGAGGTCTAAGTGTCCTGTTTAAACTAATACGTACGTACGTAAATGTACTTTGCTGAAGTAATAAGTAGAATATTGTGCACATTTTTTTTTTTTATTCTAAAATTAACAGTTACTTTTTCTTTTTTCTTTTTTTCAGCACCGAATTGCTGACACAAAATGGAAAGCCGCCGATACGTTATAAAAAAGGGTCTTGCCGTGATTGTGATTATGATTGTGATTGTGATCATTATTAGTATTATTATTATTACAGGTCGCTATTCTAAGTCTATATCGTATATAAGCGTCGTATCAGTAGAATTACCTTGCCAGCCTCTATTCCCACTAGTACTTATTAAAAATCTTGAAGTTGGATCGAGGTATAAGTTTGATATAATGCCACCGTGATGACCAGGAACGATGAGGAACGGTACTTTAGAACTCTTGGTAGAGGGATTTGAAGCTGCCACTGCGACATCCACGTTGTACAGTCTAATGTTATCTCTGGATGCGCATAGTATGTGTTTGTTATTGGGCATGGCTTTCACACAGGAGACGGGACCCGAAATGGACGGCAATTTCAAGTTGTGCATTGGTTTCGAGGGCATTTTCAGGTCAAACTGTTCCACGCAAGCGTTTCTTCTCCCTGCATACACATGATCACCATCTACTCCCCAACACGCTGACAGACACCATGGTGGAATGTTTGGGCCTCTTTCCAGGTTCAATGCGGGCGACTGGGTCGTGCGTCGATCCCAAATATGTATTGAGCCGTTCAATCCGGAAGTCATGAACACCGATTCGTCATAGACTGTATTTAAAGACTCTCTGCATATCTGTTCCTTGCTTTGTTCGTCATGAGACGCGTTGTCCGTTTTGGTGGGGTCGTTGTCGGTATCTTGCTTTTCATCTTCGTCTTCATCACCGAACAGCGAATCCATATCGTCATCGGCGTTTTCGTTCTCTTTGCCGTTGTTGACGTTACTGGAAACATCAACGGAAGAAAACAGTGGGCGCATTTCCAAAGACGACAACTCTGACCTTGATTTCTGAAATTCGTTAACGATATCACCTGTTTGCAAGTCCCATTCCAAGAGACGTTTATCCCAGGAACCGCTGAGAAATCTGTCCTCTTGGCCGTTCAGTTTCAGGATATTGACGATCTGGTTGTGGCCGTTCCTGCCCTTGAAATAGTGGGCAATGCTCCCCTCCATATATCGAACGCCCTGCATGGTGATACCACCATTCTGCAGCCCGCTTAGAATGAAAAGACACTCGCTTTGCACTTCAAGGGAGTGAACGGGACTCACTTTGGGCTCGTACTCGGCCTTGTTGGCAGAGAGCTTCATTTCCGATTTTTTCTGCGGGATCTCATTCTCCCAGTACGATTGCAATATACCTGCATTCTGGATAGACTCAGCCAGCGAATGCTTCTGCAAAATCGTCAGGGACAGCTTCCCCTCGAGCGTGTTCAGCAGGTCGTACTTCCTGATGTAGCCGTCGTTGCCGCCCAGGAACAGGTACCTGAGCCCTCTAGACACCGCTAGCGCGTTGACGTGCGTCTGAATGGGGATAGCTGCCGTGGGGTAGATATTGTACGAGTCAGAGATCTGTGCAGCCTGCAACATGTGCTTGTAGTACTCGTACACCTCTCCATTTAGAGAAGACTCCTCAGGTTTCACTTCCTCATCTTTATCTTCAACTTCATCATCATCATCACCGTTACCATCACCATCATCAATTTCACCCTCTTCAGAGCCGTCCGTAGCAGCAGCAACAGCAGATGCCGATGCCGATGCAGCAGCAGAAGACTCTCGGCCAACACGCTGGTCGTCCATAGACGTATCGGTCTTGCCTTCCTTTGCGGTATCATCATCGTTGTCATCGCCTTGCTCATCTTCTTCTTCCTGCTCGTCGTCGTCGTCGTCATCATCATCATCATCGTCATCACCGTCATCGTTCCCCTCGAGGTCCTGCTTAGAGTCATTTTCCAGCCCACTCAGCATCTCTTCGTCGTCCTCCTYTTCGTCCACCACCTGGTTATTGTTCAGAATGTCGTCAACCTCGTCCATCTCAAATTTTTACTCTACTGCAGTAAGCGCCACGGCCCTTCTAGCCTGATTCCTGAAACCCACACTATACCGGGCTGACTGTTGAAGTGCTTATTATGCTAGATCGCAGCCTAAAAGGGCCCTGAATCCGCCGTGAACAATGACGAAAACAATAGGGTATCGTGTGAAACAAACGAGGGCTTGAAATGTTATTTTTGTCTCTTCCCACGGCCGAAAAAAGGCGACGAAAAAACCGCGAAACGACGCTGACGCTGCGATTGYCGGTCATCGTAAGTTACGACGCGTCGTCCCTTGCATTGTCGCCGTGGGTCGCGCCCCACGGCGCTCTATACGACGGAAACGACGGCCCGGGGCAGGCGCCCGAAAACTCCCGGGGGCCGTTTCCGTCGTATAGAGCGCGGTCAGGGCAACCAAGACGTATACGAGGCCGATGGCTGCGATAAACGAGGGCGCAGGCTCGTATAGGTGGCACAATAGAAGGTGAAGAAGAACAACAGGTGCATTGAAACCAGAGCTTCAGCAGTGATCGGGTATTGTTGTTGCTATTATGTAACGGACGAAGGCAGCATCGCGATATATATTAGACGTGCATTTTTGTCCTTTCTTGCTATTTCATTGTCTGTATTGCTTGTTCTTGGTTCTGCCTGCACAAGAGATCAGATTATTGCATATTCAAAAAAAAACCAAAAACAAACTCGTACTACATTAAGATATGGATTTGGTCTTGGAAGTCGCTGACCATTATGTCTTGGACGACCTGTACGCTAAGATCCTACCCACGTCGCTGGCTGCCAGCATCCCTGCCAAATGGCAGAACTGGCTGACTTTGAACAGCGGGTTTACCAACTCTACCATTTTGCAACAGACGCTGAACTCTAAGAATGCCGTCAAGGAGTGCAGAAAATTCTACGGGCAGGTGCCCTTCTTGTTCGACATGTCCAGCACTACATTTGCGTCGCTTTTACCCCGTTCCAACCTGATAAGAGAATTTTTTTCACTATGGGCCATCGTCACCATCTTCGGTCTTCTACTGTACTTGTTCACCGCTAGTGTCAGTTATGTCTTTGTCTTCGACAAGTCCATCTTCAACCATCCTCGTTACTTGAAAAATCAAATGGCCATGGAAATCAAGTTGGCCGTCAGCGCCATTCCATGGATGTCGATGTTAACTGCCCCATGGTTTGTCATGGAAATGAACGGCCACTCCAAGCTTTACATGGACATCGACTACGAAAACCACGGTGTGAGAAAGGTCGTCATCGAATACTTCACCTTCATCTTTTTCACCGATTGCGGTGTCTACTTGGCCCACAGATGGTTGCACTGGCCAAGAGTCTACCGTGCTCTACACAAGCCTCATCACAAGTGGTTGGTCTGCACACCTTTTGCCTCCCATTCTTTCCACCCTGTGGACGGGTTCTTACAATCCATCTCTTACCACATCTACCCATTGATCCTGCCATTACACAAGGTTTCCTATTTGATTCTGTTTACTTTCGTCAACTTCTGGACTGTCATGATCCATGACGGCCAATACTTGTCAAACAACCCTGCTGTGAACGGTACAGCGTGCCACACAGTCCACCATCTATATTTCAACTACAACTATGGTCAATTTACCACTCTCTGGGATAGACTGGGTGGTTCATACCGTAGACCAGATGACTCATTGTTTGACCCTACTTTGAGAGACTCCAAGGAGACCTGGGATGCTCAAGTTAAGGAAGTCGAACAGTTCATCCAGGAGGTTGAAGGTGACGATAATGATAGAGTTTATGAAAACGATCCAAACACCAAGAAAAATAACTGAGTACACAGCCTTTTTTCTTTTCTTTGTTTGCCCCACATATTAAACTTCTTTTTTTTTTTATGTACAAGAACGTTCAAGCAATAACATTTATATATTTATATACACACATACACATGTTTTAACATACACACATTATTATGGTGTATCTCACACTTTATTCCACCTGTTTCATTCGTATAACTACATGTTGCGCCGATTTAATGGCCTTTTCACCCAACTGGTGGAAAAAAAAAATAAAATCGAAGAGCTGAAAAAATAAAACGTGGGTACATAAGCACAAAGGCCAGATGAAGCTTTTAATATGCGCGGAGGCTTGAAAAAAGGTGAATAATCATTGGGAAAGCCGCCATTACCATATAAATAAATCTCATGTCCCTAGCACGGCTAGTGTACTCTCTTTTCAGAAAAGTACGATCGGTCCTTCTGCTATTCATTACCATATCACTATTATTCTATTATACGTTCCAAAATGAAATCGATATCCTAAATTCGTATGCTTTAAACGATTCGCTGCCATCTATAAACAACAACGAGCACGATACGGAGACATCCACGAACTTGGAGTCTGCAACCGTACACTCATCCATTTCTGACCGAATTTCCGCTGATAAGGGCAACAGCAATATTATTCTGGATTTGTCTGATCCTGCTACGTTAAGAGAGAAAAACAAGTACTTTCCGCTGCTAATAAGGAAATCTTCCAACAAAATTGGTTCGAACTCACCAATCTCATCTCTACTGACATTCAAGGAAAAATATGCCGTCTTGTTTGAATATTCATTGCCTTCTCAAACTTCCGCAACCCAGGATGAGGCCCACAAAGTCCAACACAATATGCAATTAACTCCAGATTTTGCCATGGTTCAACAGGTCAAAGAAATTTTCATGAAATCGTGGGAACAAGAGCAATTACTACTGAAAAGTAAATTAAAAAGAGAATCCACATGGCCCATAGATCTAATTGATTCTCTAGATACATTGTATTTATGCGGCGAAACTAAGCTTTTTCAAGATTCAGTTAACCTAATAGAAGATTTCGACTTTCGGATACCTCCACTGGCAGTAGAAGTTATTGATATTCCAGACGTCACTAACCGCGTACTTGAAGGGTTGCTATCCGCATATGAATTATCCATGGATAAGAGACTGCTTACTAAAGCAAAGCAAGTGGCAGATTTCATATTACGGTCCTTCGATACTCCCAATAGGGTCCCTATTTTAAGATTTTTTTGGAAATCTGACTTGAGAAATAGGTTTCCCGATCGTGAGACTCCCTCGGGTCAATTAACTACAATGTCGCTCGCATTCATTAGACTGTCACAGCTCGCTCATTTGAATAAGTATTTTGACGCTGTAGAAAGAGTTTTCACCACAATACGACAATCCTATAATGAATTTGATATGGATTTCATGTTACCTGACGTTGTAGATGCATCTGGCTGCCAGCTGCTGACTTCAAGGGAAATTGAAAAGGGCGTACACATAAAGGGGTCCGGTATCATGAAAAGCATCAATGAAGATTTCAAATTCGTTCACTGTCAACAGCTAGGTATATTTTTGAGCTCTCCTTCGCTTGACGACTCTCAAGAACAACCTCGATATCAGTCTTATGGAATTAATGAAAAGACAATACCGATTTTGGAGAATTTGCTCAAGATTGATGATCTTTTCCAATCCTCTTACGATATTTTGGGCGGATCAAGTAAGAACGCCAACCCTGCGACGGAGGATGCTAACGCCAATGATGATATAGTAGAAGATGGTGAATATATTGAGAAAAGGAATTTGAAAAGCGGTCAGAAAAAGGAATCAGCAGAAAATGCTTTGAATGGTAAATCGGTAATAGACTCGCAAATGTTTCTAACGTACTCAATAAGTCATATTTTTAAATTCATGACTTTCCAACCCATGTTCCCCAAGCAAAAGGGAAATCCAACAGTTAAATTTTTAAGTTCCGTACTGACAAAATCTCAATTTACGCCCGCAACCAATGAGTTGGATGTCACGGTGAAAAGATCATACAACGTTTCATTAAACTCTTGCAGGCTTGGCGGCATCCTGGGTTTAAGTTCACGTATTTCCCCTCAAGGCGGTGTCAACAGCAAATATATCTTACCATCGTCACTATTGGAAATGAGTGAAACAATTACACAGAGTTGTTTTGCATTAATGAAAGAGTTTGACGGGCTGGTCCCTCAAAAACTTCAATTGGACCCTTGCTCTGACGACAAAAATGAGGGTTGCGAATTTAATAGTGAAGTCAAATCTCAAATGATTATCGGTGGTGAATATGAGATCCTTGAAAATGACCAGGATACTGGAATCAAAGTTTGGAACCACGGTACAAATGGAGATAACCATAGAGTAAAGAGAAATATAATAGCAGGGGACGAACTAGTAGAAAACGAAAGCATTAAATACCACACCCTTGGAAAAACAAAGTCTGCCACTGCAGCGAATGATGACGAAATAACGCAAATGCGTAGAGTTTACACATTTGGCAAAGACATCAAACCGCATATAACGAAGGATGATATTGTTGGTTACAAATGGACAAACCATCCGGACTGGCCATTGTGGGTCAACAAAGTGGAATCGAGAAGACTATTGGATTCGAATATTATCGAATCTATATTTTATATGTATAGAATCAGCGGAGAAGAAAAATGGAGAAGCATGGGCAGACAATCGTTTGAAATCCTGCTGAGAGAGCTAATGAAATTAAACAGTGGTGCCAAGGGAATGTGGCAGGTAAAGGAATTTTATGAAAACGGTGAAAAGACAAACAATGACTTACCTAGCTATTGGTTTTCCAGAACATTAAAGTATTACTTGTTACTATTTAGTGGTGGGGATACAATTTCATTGGATGAGTACATCTTAACTCAAGGTGGCCATATAATTAAAAAGAAATGAAATTAACGTTAAAAATCGTACGCACATACATACATATACATATACACATAATGGGAAGAGGAGAAAATGAATACTTATACAGTAATGTTTATTTTTTTTTTATAGTCGGTGTAAGTTTTTTCTTAAACAGCTAATGGGTATTCGCCAGCCCAGTCGTAAACTTCCTTTTTCCAAGTGTTCAAAACATCAGAACCTTCATCGACCTTAGCCTTGAAGTCCTTCAATCTACAAGCATCCTTTGGCAAGCTTTGTTGAACTTCGCGGGCGAATTCGACAGCCTTGTTAATGTATTGAACGATTCTGTGGAAGTCTTCTTCACCCATCCCTCTGGTGGTCATAGCTGGAGCACCAATACGGACACCACCTGGGACCAAAGCGGATTTGTCACCTGGAATGGAGTTCTTGTTTAAGGCGATGTTGATCTTTTCACAGATATATTCAACACGGGCACCGTCAACACCCTTTTCTCTCAAGGATACTAGAACCATATGGGAGTCTGTACCGTTAGAAACCAGTCTGTAGTCTAGGTTCTTGAATTCACTTTCTAAGGCCTTAGCATTCTTCAAGACTTGAGTTTGGTATTCTACGAATTCTGGAGTAGCAGCTTGCTTCAAGGCAGTGGCCAAAGCAGCAATGGTATGATTGTGTGGACCACCTTGGTGACCTGGGAAAACAGAAAAGTTAATTGGGTTTTCTAAATCGTAGACGACTTCCTTACCGGTCTTTGGGTTAATAGATCTCACACCTCTTCTGAAGAAGATCATAGCACCACGAGGACCTCTCAAAGACTTGTGGGTGGTGGTGGTAACGATATCAGCGTATTCGAAAGGAGATGGAATGACACCTGCAGCGATCAAACCAGAAATGTRAGCCATGTCGACCATCAAGTAAGCACCACACTTGTCGGCAATCTCTCTCATTCTCTTGTAGTCGATCAAACGACAGTAAGCAGAGGTACCGGCAACAAGAACCTTTGGTCTATATAGGATGGCGTTCTTTTCCAAAGTGTCGTAGTCGATAATACCGGTTTCTGGGTTAACTCTGTATGGGAAAGATTCGAAGTATGTGGAAACAGCAGAGATCTTTCTGTTTTCAGTAGCGTAACCGTGAGACAAATGTCCACCGTCTGGCAAGTACAAACCCATTAATCTTTCATGAGGCTTCATGATGKCTTGGTAAACTTGCAAATTGGCTGGGGAACCAGACAAAGTTTGAACGTTAACACCCCATTTGTCAGCAGTGACGTGGAAAGCCTTCAAAGCTCTTTGTTGACACAGAATTTCCATTCTGTCAATGTGTTCGTTACCACCGTAGTAACGAGCACCTGGATAACCTTCAGAGTACTTGTTGGACAAAGGAGTTCCAAGAGCGTCAAAAACAGAAGTGGAGGTGAAGTTTTCGGAAGCAATCAAATCGATGGAGTGCTTTTGTCTATCGACTTCATCCTTGATGATGGAGTCGACTTCTGGATCAGTGTCGATCAAGTGAGAGGTGATCAATTTGTGATGAGCGTCGGATAGAGTGTAAGGCATGATGATGGTTAGTCTTAGCTAGTGTGTTTTGCTATGCTGATGTTCTTACGTAGAGACTACAATCAGAATGAATGAGCGAACGTGAAATAAGGAAAAACAGCCCTGCATTATATATGAAACTAAGCTAAAGAAGACTCATGGTTCGGGTCTAAGATGATTATAAATTTCAGAAATTATACAGAGTAAAAACTAGACACGAGCGAGAAACGAGACACTGGAAGAGGTAGAGTCAAACCTCTACCGAAACCAGCCTGAATGGCCATTTTCCCCCAAGAGTCATGTTTCGCTTGAAAACTGTGAAAAATTCCACAGAATGTCTCTAATTTTTTTTTTCTTTTCAAAAATCGGTGCGTGGCCTCTTTAGAGAAGAGGTTGACGAAGACGTTGACTCTGGTTGCTGCGACGCAGTTGACTCGTGGGACTCTGTCTCCTGTGGTGGCTTCAGATAGTTATCCATATACCACTGTAACTGAGCTATACTCTCTTTGATGTCGCTGTAAGCTGTATGGGCAGCTTCTTTCTTGGGGTTGCGTGCTTGCAAGGCCGGGTTGTGTCTGCGGGCGACTTCCATGATGCTACTAACGTCGACAATTCGGTAGAAAAGATGGTCGATGACCTTGGGGAACTCGCGGACCATGAACAGACGGTCCATGTGCACACTGTTGCCGGCCAAAACACCGATGTTCTTGTCTGGAATGTAGCGCTGGATGTAGGCGAGCAGCTCTTCTTCTACCTGGGCCAGGGTCTTCTCGCTCGCCAAGACTTTGGCTGTGAGACCGCTATCGCCGTGGTGCTCGACACACCACTGGTTCATTTTGCCCATCACCTCAGGACCATAGTGGACAACACTCTCGTAGTGCGACTCCGCTTGGCCATCTGGCGCCTGCACGGGCGTTAAATGACCATCGGTGATAATGCAGCAGATTTCGATGATCCGGTCGTTCACGTGGTCCAGGCCGGTCATTTCGCAATCGATCCAGACCAGGGGCTTGAACAGCTTGGTCTTAAGTTCGGGTGTTTGTGCCATTGCGGGCGAATTTTGGAGGGTTCGACGTCGTAAGTACTGTGAAACGGATCTTATACACGGAGATACAAATCTAGGGCGGATATTTGCTATGCGTGTGACCGGAAGTAATAACCACTTCATCTTGATCTCTTCTGTATTTTTCTAAAAGCTCCTCTTCTTTTTTCCCATTTTGTCTTGCAAATTGGAAAGTTCACACATTTTTTCATTATCACTCAAGGGCCAGTTTCGAAGAGAAGAAGGTCGTTCAAAGGAAATTCTATACACGCAGAGCTTGCCTTACATACAAGGGCGGTAATTTGCGGCCGTGGTTGTTCTGTGGAGTGTGAGAATACTCTAGGTGACTGACACCTTTGTATAAAACTACATCTTCTTGATGATTTGTCACGCTGCACGAGGTGACTAATTTCTTAATATTCCGCACCAAAAAAAAAAAAGAAAGCTGTAGAAAATGAAAAATTTTCAATGTATTTCTCGAAAGCCTAGTAGTTGATTCAATGCTCCAAGTAAGGCACAGTAGAATAACACACATCAACAACTTCGAGCCAACATGCCTACCGTCTCTGTGAACAAGCAGCAACTGTTTGACCTTTTGGGCAAGAACTATACCTCCCATGAATTTGACGAATTATGTTTTGAATTCGGTATCGAAATGGACGAAGATACCACCGAGGAGGCCTTGAAAACTGGCGAAGAGCCCGAATTGAAGCTCGACATTAGTGCTAACCGTTACGACTTGCTTTGTATCGAGGGTATTTCCCAGGCGCTAAACGAGTACTTGGAACGTAAAGAAAGGCCCGATTATAAATTAAGCAAGCCAACCACCAAGTTGATCATTGACAAATCTACGGAACAAATCAGGCCCTTCGCTACTGCTGCTGTGTTGAGAAACATCAAGCTAAACGAAAAATCGTATGCCTCTTTCATTGCCTTGCAAGATAAACTACATGCCAATCTTTGTAGAAACAGAAGTTTGGTTGCCATGGGTACCCACGATTTGGACTCCATTGAAGGTCCATTCCATTATAGAGCTCTACCACCAAAGGATATTAAATTCGTGCCATTAAACCAAACCCAAGAATTTACTGGTGACAAATTGATCGAGTTCTACAAGTCTCCAGAACAGAAAAACAACATTGGTAAATACGTTCACATCATCGAAGATTCTCCAGTCTTCCCAGTCATCATGGACAGCAAGGACCGTATTTGCTCTTTACCACCATTGATCAACAGTGACCACTCCAAGATCTCCGTGGATACACGCAATATCCTAATTGATATTACCGCCACCGATAAGACCAAAGCTGAAGTTGTTTTGAATATATTAACCACAATGTTCTCACGTTACTGTGACGAGCCATTCTCAGTGGAACCTGTGGAAATTGTTTCTGAGCACAACGGCCAATCTCGTTTGGCACCAAACTTCAACAAGAGGATCATGGATGTCTCCATCAAATACATCAACTCCTGTCTAGATCTAAATCAATCTGCCGAGGAAATCGCACACTGTTTGAAGAAAATGTCATTGCACGCCGTTCCATCCAAGGAAGACAAGGACATTTTACACGTTGACATTCCAGTGACTAGACCAGACATTTTACACGCCTGTGATATAATGGAAGATGCTGCTGTTGGTTACGGTTTCAACAATCTACCAAAGGGTGAGAAGCTATCCAATGCCAATTTCATTGCCAAACCACTGCCTATCAACAAGATATCTGACATCTTCAGAATTGCATCATCCCAAGCCTCATGGCTGGAAGTTTTGCCATTGACCTTATGTTCACATGATGAAAACTTCGGATACTTGAAGCAGCCTGACAACAATGACCTAGCAGTCAAATTGGCCAATCCAAAGACTCTGGAATACCAAGTCGTGAGAACCACCCTATTACCAGGTATCTTGAAGACTGTTAAAGAAAACAGAAAGCATTCATTGCCAATCAAAGTCTTCGAAACCGGTGATGTTGTCTTCAAAGACGAAACTCTTGAAAGAAAGGCTTACAATGAACGTCACTGGGCTGCGATTTATGTGGGTAAGAATTCAGGATTTGAAATCATCCAAGGTTTACTGGGTAAGATCATGCAGACTTTCAGAACAGAATGGATTGCCGACTACGGTGCTGGCGCATCCGGTAGAGGTTACTGGATCCAAGAAGACAACTCTGTCAAGACCTACTTCCCTGGAAGAGGAGCCATTGTTATGTTCAGATCCAAAGAAGGTGCTAAGCCAGTACAGATCGGCCACCTGGGTGTCTTGCATCCTGAAGTCATGATGAACTTCGACGTCCCATTCGCTGCGTCCTTCGTAGAGATTAATGCCGAAGTCTTCCTATAATGTAATGTTCTAAAAATTTGTTGATTTTATAAAAATATATATATACACACATAAATTTTACTGTTTTTTGCGTGACGCCATTGCTATTGCTATTGTTTAACAGTTATAATAATAGTGTTACTTTGTGGACAGTTCTTGCTTTACACCAGTACACCAGTACATTTGTATTTGTAAAACATCCATACATCTAACTCAATTTTTTGTTTTTTAAGACTTTTTTGACGAAAAAACATGCCGCGACGCATATTCTGGCTAAGGGTTTCCGAAAAGTTTCAACTATCCTTTACCTACATTAATATATGAGACTAGGCTTTTAAACTCTTTAAAGTAATTTTCAAATAAAAAGATATCAAAACAACAGATTAAGAAACAATGGCCCCAAACGTATGATATAACTAATGGAATCCACACCCGATTACGAAGTGTCTGTTTTGCTGTTATTGTAACGATCGATTGCACAGAAATGACAAGAAACAACCAATTGCAAATTATCAAAAGAAAATAAAATGTACGAATGAATAAGCGTCTATGTGTTTAGTTGCTTTTCTGTTTTTTAAAAATTCACTGACTTGAACATTAAACTCGGTCTCCACTCTCCGACTCCTTCCCGTTCGTTTTTATTCAATATCTTCAAATGTCTTTGTTTTGAGTTCTCATATGTGATTGTTAATAGCAGTAGGCAACTTTGTGGTTTTGGGATTGAAATAGAAATCCTGGAATTCGTTTTACTAACAGTACCTCGTTTTGAAATTTATTGTTAATTTCTACCTTTTTTTTTTTTKTATAGACTTCCAGAAAGCAAAAGATCACCAAGACCTTTACCGTCGACGTCTCTTCTCCAACTGAAAACGGTGTCTTTGACCCAGCTTCCTACGCTAAGTACTTGATCGACCACATCAAGGTTGAAGGTGCTGTCGGTAACTTGGGTAACGCTGTCACTGTCACTGAAGATGGTACCGTTGTTACTGTTGTTTCCACTGCTAAGTTCTCCGGTAAGTACTTGAAATACTTAACCAAGAAGTACTTGAAGAAGAACCAATTGAGAGACTGGATCAGATTCGTCTCCACCAAGACCAACGAATACAGATTGGCCTTCTACCAAGTCACTCCAGAAGAAGAAGAAGAAGAAGAAGACGAAGAATAAATTCATTAATATTATTTTAAATAGAGCATAATTTTCTTTTGTATAATTAAATTTTTCAAACCTAATAAATGTATTTAGTGGATCGAATTAATAATCCTTCGAAAAAAAAGAAAAGAGAAAAAGCTAAGTTGACTGACTTTTTTTGAGCTAGAGGGCATCTCATCTCAGGGTCTTTCACTTTTTTAAAATAAGGCTCGAAAAATATTTTCAGTTTCATGGTTCCTTCATAGATAGAATGCCTCGCTAGAATCATACACATATCCAAGACACATCAACGATTACAGGAAGTATGACTCCTAAGAGAGTAGCCCAATTGCCTGTTCATAATGAAGCCACATTGCCTCCACAAGAGATAATCGATCTTTTCAAGATTACATTCCTCGAACAACTGTACCCCAAAGACCAGGACGAAGAAAACACCCCATTAAGTGAGCAGATACAGGCAGTGAAAACTGACCTTTATAATAGAGACTACAGCGCCGCTTTCAGTAATGACCTGAAAAGAATGGCGTATTGTTGTCGTTGGTCACCCTCCAGAGCCACAAGTTATGCTTCTGTATTGGCTCATTTTCCGGAGGTTTTGAAGATCATCAGATGTGAAACTGAAAGCCAAGACTCAAACGTATTATGCGTTGGAGGTGGCGCTGGAAGTGAGCTGGTTGCATTAGCAAGCATATTTACTTTATCAAGAGACTTTTCGTCCAAGTTTGCCTCTGCTTTGAAAATTAGCAATGAGGAAAGGAAAGAGCCTGGGAAACTGAACATCGAACTAGTGGATATTGCTGATTGGTCTACCATTATCGGAAAGCTAACGGCCACGATAAAATCGAAGTGGTTATACGACGGCCGGGAAGCAGAAGCATTCAATGTCAACTTCGTCAACAGAGACTGCCTGCAAATGACACAACCACAGGATATCAAGATGTACCAAAGCCTTAATCTAATAACCCTATTGTTCACTACAAATGAATTATTCACACAGAAGAAAGTGGAAAGTATCAAGTTTTTACAACGCTTGAATGAGAACTGTGCCCCAGGATGCCATCTTCTCATCCTAGAAAGCGCTGGTAGTTACTCACACATCACGATCAATGATAAAAAATTCCCGATCCAATTCCTCATCGATACCATCTTAGTGGGTAATAGAAAAGACAAAAGGACAACGAGCCCATGGTCTTTAATATCAGAAAACGACAGCATCTGGTACAGAATGGATCCAAAGCTCGACTATTCTATCAAATTAGAGAACATGCGCTTCTTCTACCGTCTCTACGTCAAGAACTAATTGAGGATTGCTGTCATTTATTGCTTTCTGGCCATTGATTTTTTCAAAGAATTGAGAAAATTTTTTTTTTCTTTCTCTTCCAAAGCGTAAAAAATACTAAAAAGAGAGCTGAGAGTTCGATTTGGAATCCGAATAAAGAAGGGGCCACGAACAGATCAGCCTCACCCTGGAATTAGAAAGAGACAGTATACACAAGTATGACCGTTCCTAAGAATCGCCCCATGGCACCCTTTGGCACCATTATCAAATCAAGGATAAAACAACCTCAGTTTTACTGGTTTGTTGGCCATTTTTTAACAATCTTTAACTTTATACAATTTCATCTCTCAATCACGTCTAAACAAAACCAATTGTCATGCTACAGGAGGTCGTTATTTTATATAGCCATTACATATGCTATCGTGCTTTACCAATTCTTTAAAAGCGACCAGTTGAAGTTCAATATCACGCTTTTGCGACAAGAGATCAAAAAATTGGACAATTTGCAGTACTTTTCCATGCTATTCATACTCTTCATCTTATCACAGTTCAACATCATAATCAGCGGCTCATTATACAGTCCTGTTATTTTTTCTATCTTCCACTTCCTAAATTACTTCAAGGAAAATCTACTACCATTTCTACCATTGTTACCACATAATCTGAAAAATCTGTTGAACTCCAAAATAACAGTGTTCATTCAGAACTACAACGGGTTTTTCTTACAGATGGCCCAAGTCTTCGAAATTATTTGCGGATTGCGCGTGGGCCTTTTCTTATTGCCCTTTAACCTTTTCCTATTAGTGATAAAAAGGTCAAATGCATCGTTTGAGGTATTTGGTACGATCCTAGCCGGTTTGACGTACCTGTGGTTCTTCAAGTTACGGTACTTACAAAGCGAATCCTTAAGACAGATTTTTAAGCAATACGTTCTTAGATTGGATGCCTACATCAGCCGTACCTTGCCCCCATACTTTTCCCTTTTCTGGAGTGGCTATAAGAATTTCGTCATGGCTGTGTTTTGGAAAATACCTGTATAGAAAATAAGCTCATTAAAGTATACATAACCATATTCTGTATATACACCTCTCTATAGAACACAAACAAGATCGAAATAGCATATACATATGTTTAACGATATTTGTACTTGATTTTAGAGTCATTGTCACCTTTTTTCTCCCTTTTCATCTGTCTTTTAGACTTTGACTTGCCATCGCCGGCATCTGGGCCATCATTTGGTTGTGTTTGTTGTTGAGCGCCAGGCATAATCATATTTTTGAGCCCGTATAGCTTATAGCCTGCGTAAATTGGACACAGTAATAAACACCACCAAAATTTAAAAGTTCTGAAGGCTATTATACCAACGTTACCAAAAAGTGATAAATAAATCAAATCGAAGAAATATGATATCAAATTAGAGTCATCTTTCAAGTCTATACCTTGCTTCACTACACGGTTCCCGTCATACTTGGGTGAACCGGATATCACGATAATATAGATCGCAATGAACATTGGAACATTCAAAATCACCAATTTAATCCATTGTCCAAACGAGGTTCGTTTATAAGAGATTAAAAGACGTACAATGGCCATCCCTAAAAACAGGAAAACTTGTTTGTACAAGCCCTGGATTATCTTCGTATTCGAACTAGCTTGCTTCTTTCCTGCTTTTCCAGCCATATTGACGACTCCAACGCTTGTTTTACTGCTTTTTTTCTTCTTTTAAACACTACATATGTATACCTTTTCCATCTATTATCATTTTTTTTATTTATTTTATTATGCTGAAATTTTTTATTTCAAAGGCGCAGAATAAGATCGAGCAATTTCGTGACAGTTAGTGTACGTATACACATGTTTACGATCGTACACCCAATAAGCTCTATCACAAAGACTCCGCATAGTTGACAAGGATCGCATACACGTATCTGGAACTATGTTCTCCTTTGTTCAAAGATTTCAGAATGTATCGAATCATGCCTTTTCATTAGGGATTGTAATTGTTGTGTTTATCATGGCATCTTCCTACTACCAGTTAATCAATAACAGCGCGTTCTCCCTACCTAGTGATATTGACAATGTGAAGACACTAATCAACGTAAGAACAAGTAGATACTTCGGCTCACAAAGAGGCAAGCCAAAGGAGAATATGAAGATTAAATTCGACCTAAATACAGATTTGACTCCCCTATTCAATTGGAATACAAAGCAGGTATTTGTCTATTTGACTGCCGAATATAACAGTAGTGACAAAATAGCCAGTGAAGTCACTTTTTGGGATAAGATCATAAAAAGCAAGGATAACGCCGTAATTGAGGTAAACGATTTAAGGTCCAAGTATTCTATTTGGGATATTGAAGATACCAAGTTCGACAATAAGGACGTAGTTTTCAAATTACATTGGAACATTCAACCATGGGTTGGCTTGTTAACTTACGGCGAAACAGTAGGTAATCAAACGGTCACCGTAGAGAATCCAGAAAAAGTTTAAATCAATTCTACTATACTTTATCTTTGTTGTTTCAGTTTTTGTTAATTATTTACATGATTTTTGATATATATGCAGTTGATTATACAATATAGCATGCTTTTTAAAAGTTGCTGGCTGGCAGTACTTTTTTAAGTTTTCTTAGTTCTTTAAAGTACGAGGAATGTCTCATTTCAATCTGTTCCCATTTACTAATGTTGTCTCTAGGTTTCAATAAATAATCTTTCATGAAATATCTGTAATTCGATATAAAATCACGTATCCGGGTTTCCAATTCTGTTATGTCATCAATACCATTTAAATATGTATCCAGCTGTTTCACTATACTGTTGTAAGTGTCACTTTGTAAGTATAACTTGGGTTGGAACTTATACGGATCTTTTTCTTTCATTTCTAATGTTGACCAAGATTTATGACTTGAGTGTGTCGTATCTTGGGATAGTTTTGTTAAGAGTCTAAATTTGTGAATCAAGTCATGTCCATGAATTAAAGTATCATCGACAATCTTCAAACCATATGAAATGGTCCTTGAATCTTTAAAAAGTGCGTCTACTGTGCTATTCCAGGACATATTGTCCAAAATGAAACCTTTCTCGTGTAATTTTTTCCACAGCAGTGGTAATTCATCAATTTTATTCATTGCAACCAATTGGCTTACTTTATATGGGAAAAGTCCACTGAACAGACTTTTCATTTTGATATTTGGTGTTGTAGACGATGGTAAACTCTCAATATTTTCTACACGATCCATATACTTAATGAACAATGTTTCAAAATCTTTCCATTGTTCAATCTGAGCCAATAGTACCAGCAAAGATCTCATCATTACGAATTTGTTGTTATTTGATATCCAGTCATGCTTTTTGAAGAAAAGCTCATTGTAGCGATTGTATAACTCCAAGGCCCGCTGTGGACTATCATGCTTCACAACCATCCTCATTGGCCATGCCATGACGGAAGGGTGAAGCTTGTTGTACGTAACATCAAGGGTTCCATTGGAAGCATTTTCCATAATCTCTTCTACCATCTTTATCGTCTCTTTAACTTCTCCATCATTTTGTAAACTTTTCTTGGCAACGGCCTTCAATATAAAATATAAGATCTTGGAATTTGCTGCGACCTTATTTTGAGACATTAACTTGTATAAATTAATTATACCATCGCGATAGCCTATTTTGTCATAAGCTTCCATTATAATCTCAAAATGTGTAGCGTCTACTTTAATCACAGGATGTTTTATCAGTTGATCTATGATACTTAATGCCGTATCATAATCCCGGTTTAACTTGACTAGAAATCTGATCATCATCTTATAAAATTCACTGTCAACAGCTAGGTTTAAATCTGTAATCTTGTGAAAAATTTCTTCACACTTACTGGAGTTCTGTGAACTAATATGTGCTTTTATAGCTTTGTTGTATACTGAGATTAAGCCATCTCTCCAGGATAGGTCCTTTGAGTATTTTTCAAACAGGGCTATTGCGTCTGCTGCCCTGTTACTTTCAATGTATACATCCATCAATGAAGCAACACTTTTGCCAGTGTGCTGAATACTATAATGATCCGTCATAAGATTGAATAATTCTTGAGCAATCAGATAGTTCGTAGATTTGGAACACATTTGTATCAGTAGGGCAAAATGCCCCTCGGTAATTTCCACGCTAGGATCCTCACTTAGTCTTTTCAATACTCTAAACGCACCGTCAAGATCGTTTAGACCACGATACACTTTGAGCATTAAGGTATGGGTTGCTGTTGAAGGCGCTATGTCATATTTCTTGAATAGTTCATATTGATTGAAGCAAGCTGCAAAGTCCYCAACTTTATAATGTGCGTATAATAGAGATTGCAAAACGACGTATGTCGGTATCATTCCTCTTCTCAATAGTTGAGTATATAGCTTATTGACACTATCCAACTCACCAATTCTGGCCATTGTGTACATCAAAATACCATAATGTTGTATTGAGGGCAATTTACCGACACCGAAAAGAGCATTAAACTGTGATTGTAATGCGTCCCAATTATGGAGCTTGGAATGTGCTATCAATAAATAATCAAATTGATTTTGATCGTGTTGAGCATCAGGATATTTATAATATGTTTGTGGAACCAGTGAAAATTTTTGCATGTGACAGTATGTCTTTAGAATGCACGTCAGGTCAGAATCTATTATCGGTAGGTTATGCTCACACTTGTAGTTCCAAACATCTTCTGCCAAGGAAAAGTTCCTAATGTAGGTCAGTAAAAATATCAGCGTGGTTGCAAATTGGGATGCGAGTGCAGGCCCTTGAGTGAGCTGAATAGCTTTCAAGTAGGATATATAATCAGGGTGAACATCAGATCGCCTCATGAATGATAGGAAGTTCCTCAATACTATTCTGTTTTCCATATAATTTGTAAATTGACAATGACCGTTAACTAATTTCATCCACTTGACCCACTTATATACTGCTTCACCATGCATGTTCATTGTAACCATCTTTGAAAAAATCGAGTTAATCAAATCTACAACCATTTGCTTTTGTGTTAGTAGAAACTGAGATATAACATCACCCATTGCTTGATCCAATTGGACACCTCTTTGTAAAATTAGTAAAGAGAGAAGAAACTTTTTCAGTTCAGGTAACGATACATCCTGCCTTAACAATCTTCGTGAATCGATGGTGGTWTAAAGAAAGTTTTGCGCAATTTTTATCACGTTTCCATGAGCTTGATGTCGGTAAAGATACTTTATGAGATACTGCCGTTCAAAAGCCGTGGTAGCAGATGTTGTTGTTATTGCAGATGTCGTCCTCTTTGTTAATGCAGTACCAGCTGACTTCAGAGGCATATTTTCACGCGTCATAAAGAATGAGACTAGATTTCTCTCATCGTGTGAACATAAAGGTGAGGTCGACTTATCTCGAAGTAGTTTTCTTATACGATCGGGCACGCCACTATTCCATATACCTCTATTATAATTGTAAGTTTTCAATATGGCCGGAGCACACCTTTTCATAATGGCCAAAAAGCGTTGTCTACTATACTCCACTGCCCTTCCCTACCTTTACACCAAAGTTCTTATCTGTTGCAGCGTCTTCCCTGAATATCAAAGATACTTTATTCTCACCTGGCGTTTTGACCTTTACTTCACTATATCTTTTTTATTTCGCTATTGGCCCGAAATGTTACTTTTCTATCAAACAATGAAAAATTTCGATACTAACCTCATCGCAAACCACTCAGAAGAAGCTGTAAACAGACAATATACCAGGTGGAGCAGCGAATAATACATCAGATAAACATGGGTACAGCTAAGCAGAGTCAGAATAGAAAGAAGTTTACAAGGGAGTATAAGGTAAAAGAGATTCAGAGAAGTATCACGAAGAAGACCAGACTTAGGAAGGAATATCTCAAAGCTCTAAAGGATGAAGGGTATACGGTACCGGAGAAGGAACCTAGAACCGGTGTGAAAGACTCTGTTAGAAAGATCAAGGAAGCCAGGGCTACGGAAGGCAAGAAAAAACTGGACGAGAAGAAGGAGATCAAGAAACAAAGAAAGAAGTTACAAAGAGATGAACTGAACGAACGAAGGAATGATGAGCTGGAACGAATCAGAGTATCCAAGGAAAAGTTCCAGATGAGAGAGGACAGGAAGAAGAGAATGACCCAAAGAACAAGGTCGGGTCAACCTCTGATGGGTCCTAAGATCGAGGACCTTTTGGATAAAATCAAAACAGATGACACTTATACTTCCTGAGAGATATAATCTTTTTAGATTTTTTCTTTTTGTTGTTATTTTTATATTTACAGAAAGCTCTTTTTATATATGATTATTTAATCAGTATGTATATTAGTTATATTCCCCGTCTTTTCTTTCTATCTTTCTGGATTTGTATTTACAAGGTTCTTTCACTTATGGAGAATGGGGTTAACTATTTTTTAAGTTGTTTCTTTTGGAACTCAGAGATCAATTCCTTCTGTACATGAGGTGCTGTTGGAGCGTAATGGCTAAATTCTAACGAGAATTCACCTTTACCTTGAGTCGAAGCTCTTAAAGATGTAGCGAAACCAAACATTGTACTCAAGGCACATTCAGCCTTTAGTGTAAACTCATCATGTCCATTTTCTGTGTCTTGTATCACTGCTTGTAACTTGTTTAAAAGACCGATGACATTACCTTGAAATTCGTTTGGCGATGTCACTGACACGTTCATGATAGGTTCCATAATCACCGGTTGCGCTCTTAAGAAGGCATCGCGGAACGCAGACATAGTAGCGGTTTTGAACGATAGTTCATTAGAATCCACTGCATGAATAGCACCATCATTGATTAACATTTCAACTTTTAGAACACGATGACCAATCAATGGTCCCTTTTCGCACACTTCTTCGAAACCTTTACCACATGCAGCTAAATACTTATCTGGGATACGCCCACCAACAATCGCGGTTTCAAATATGTTGCCCTTGGTGATATCTTCTACAGGCGATAGAGTACCAATAACTCTACCAAATTGACCAGCACCACCAGACTGTTTTTTGTGAGTGTAGTCAAAATCTGCAGGAATAGTGATAGATTCTCTATAAGAAACTTGTGGCTTACCGGTGACACATTCTACGTTATATTCACGTCTCATTCTCTCTACGTAAATTTCCAGATGCAATTCACCCATCCCAGAAATAATAGTTTCCTTAGATTCAGGATCGAACTTCACTCTGAATGTAGGATCTTCCTTTTGGAATCTGTTCAGAGCCTTTGAAAAATTAGATACATCCGTAGACTTTGGTGTAATCGACAAAGAAACAACGGCATCAGGAACATACATGGATGACATGGAGTATTGAACACTACCATCGGTGAATGTATCACCAGAAGCACAGTCAATGCCAAAAGTAGCACATATTTCACCAGATCCAACTTCGTCAACATCTTCCATTTCATTGGAATGCATTCTAACCAATCTCGCCACTTTCACTTTCTTGCCAGTCTTCACGTTTGTGATATAATTACCCTTTCTTAAGCGCCCTTGGTAGACACGAACATATGTTAACTGACCATATTTGCCTTCTTCCAATTTGAATGCCAGTCCAACGAACGGTTGCTGTACCGCAGGGACTAGGTTGACCGTAGTCTCATTCTTGCTCACGTCTAATGCTGTATTCAACACTTCAGAAGGATTTGGTAAAAAGTCTACAATAGCATCAAGAACAGGTTGAATCCCAGTATTTGCTAAGGCAGACCCCATCAAAACCGGTGTGAAAGCTCTGGCAATTGTGGCTCTGCGAATAGCAGCTTTAATTTGTTCTATAGTAGGTTCCTTTTCTTCCAAAAACATTTCTGCCATCTCGTCATCCACATCAGCCAGCGTTTCAATAAGCAGTTGTCTTTTCTCTTCCATTAGGGGTTTCAACTCTTCAGGAACTGGTCCCTTTTCAATGATCTCCCCATTATCACCCTTATTATAAAGAGCTACTTTATTAATTAGATCAACAACACCAGACAAGGTCGACTCTGCTCCAATAGGTATTTGTACGGCAGCAGCAGGAATCTTTAGTTTCGAGTTAAGTTGTTCAATGGCACGGAAAGGATCCGAACCCATACGATCCATTTTATTAATGAAAGTCACCCTAGGAACATTATATCTACGCATTTGGCGATCAACAGTTACGGTTTGGGATTGGACGCCCGAAACAGCACAAACAACAAGAACAGCACCGTCGAGCACTCTCAAAGCACGCTCCACTTCAATAGTGAAATCAATGTGGCCCGGCGTATCGATCAAATTAAAATGGTAGTTCTTGTCCCCTTTATCCCAAGAGCAATAAGTAGCGGCAGACTGGATAGTGATACCCTTTTCTCTTTCAAGGTCCATGGAATCCATTTTTGCACCCACATTATCTCTACCACGAACTTCATGAATAGCTTTGATCCTTTTTGTATAGTATAAAACACGTTCAGTAAAAGTTGTTTTCCCAGAATCAATATGTGCGGATATACCAATGTTACGTAGCTTCTTGGATAGTTCGATGTCGGCGGGTGTCAGCTGCTGCTTTATTTCATCCACTAAAACTTTTTCCTCCTCGTATGTAGAACGAGTTATTGAGCTCCCGTGGAAAGATCTCCTTGAGAGCCCCAAGCACAGCTTTGAGTTAACAAAAAAAGGGACACCGCCTCGAACCACTCTCCGAGGCACCCACATCATTGTCTGAACACTCATATTAGCTCTATAATCGTATACTTTCTCGCTTTCTAGTCCAGCCTCTCTGCTTAAATTCTCGACCTTTCATAGATATTTTCATCTTGGAAATTTCGGCCACTACTAGAATCCCCCCCACAAATAATAAAAAATCATCAGAATTGAATCGTATATAGCATACAAAACAGAATATATAATTGGGAATGCGCCCATTTTCATTCTGGGCCCTCGATTATTGTCTTAACGTTGTCCAGCGGGTGGTCCCTGTTCTCATCGAATGCCTCAATTGCCTCCTTAAACTGGTAGCGATGTGTAATCAGGGGTTTGAGCGAGAGCTTCCCAGTCGAGACTAACTCGATAGAGTCGCTGTAGTCTCCCTGACAGTACCTGAAGGAGCCTTGTAAGGTTATTTCCTTGGTAGAGATCTTTGAGATTGGAAACTGGATCTCTTCTTGCCCCATTCCAACTTGAACGTACGTTCCACCTGCCTTGCAAACCTCGATGCCTGTTCTGATGCAAGGCTGAGCACCAGAGCATTCAAATATGACATCGGCATCTTTCTTACCAATAGCCTTTCTGATAACAGATTCTACACTGACACCAGGTGGCAAGTCACCTGAGTTGACCGTATGTGTCGCACCAAACTGCTTGGCCCTTTCCAGTTTGGTTTCGGACAGGTCCACGAAGACTACATCAGTGGCCCCAAATATACTGGCTACTTTACCAGTCAACAGACCTACGGGCCCAGCTCCAAATACGACGCATCGAGCGCCAAATCTCATTTTGGCCAGCTTGTTTGCGTGGACTGCCACCGACAATGGTTCCATCAATGCCCCTTCCTCGAAAGACACATGATCAGGTATTTTGTAGACAAAATCCTTGGGAGCCCTATAATACTTTGTTAAGGTTCCATCATAGGGTGGTGTAGCTGCGAATTTCAAATCAGGGTCCAGGTTGTACCTTCCCTCTTTTAATTTTGATGAGAACCTATTGGGGAAGCCAGGCTCTAGTGCCACTCTGTCTCCCACTTTAAGCGTCTTGACGTTGTCGCCTATAAGTGCCACTACACCCGAGGATTCATGTCCAAGCACCATTGGCGACTTCACCACGAAATGAGAAATCCTGCCATGCGTATAGTAGTGAATATCTGAACCACATATCCCTGTGGCTTTGATTTGAATGATTACTTCGTTTGGGTCTGAAATTTTGGGGATATTAACATTAGTTAAGACAATTTTACCAGGCTGCTCTAAGACAACAGCTTGTTGCGTAGTTAATTCTGTCATGCCTGATGGGCCCTCTGTTCTGTAGGTAGTGTGAATATGTCTTTTTGCTGTGGGTTTAAGTATATATATATATATATATATATGTATACAGTTTTTCAATTTTAAGTTCGAACTATTTCAGGGGAGGGGTTACAATCTCCTGGGATATGATACGTCGGAGTACTTATTAAATCATTCTAGGATAAACTGGAGTTAGAATCGACTTTGAGGATGTTGTGGATTTCCATCAGGATAGGCTCTATCTCGCTGGGGTCACAAGCAACACCATTGCCCAAACGGATGGCGTGCGATGCAAGGGTTGGCTTAACAGTTTCTGCAGTCCCTAGTCTCTTTGTATCAAGCATAAAAACTTGATTTCTTACTTGATGCATCATTGGGTAGGCGGGGGACTTCGTGGTAATGTGTGCCACGTCTGCAAAATGAATGTGGAACTGGATCTTGTCACGACCATTATGCAAAACGGTTTTCAATTCTATGCATATTGTGATCTTAGTACCTGCCTGAGGGTTATAATATACTATTTGATACTCGTTTAGATTATGCAATCCGATGTTCACCATGGTCGAGTACTGGCTTCCACCAGTACGGAATTTTTCCCCTCTTTCAACGAGGATTACTTTTAGAGCTTTAAACAAAGATGACGTGAATTGTAGGTAGCTAAAGATAAAATGATAATCCATTTTCGAATTATCTAAGAAAGGCTGTATTATATGTTGGGGGTTCGAAGGTGATAATTGCACTGTTAAATTTTTAATAGAATCGTCATTTGTTAGTATCTTTATTGTGCAATCTTTATCATCCTCGTCGTTGTTAGAGAGATACTTGAAGGAAATCTCGTTGGGTTGTAATGCGATTATTTTGAAGTTTTCGGACTCAAAATTCTTGTGTAATCTTTCCACAACATCTGTCAATATAACCAATTGCATCAATTTTTGTCTAAATTTGGTCAAATACTGAATTATTATACCTAAGCTTGTGAAATTCTCCTCCAAGTAGAAGGCAAGTGGTTCTTCTTTCACAAAGTGGATGTATAGTTTATCAATTTGGCATTGGATCATCATCGTGTTTCTCTTAAACTTGGCATACAATCGTATTTGGGAGTTTGAATAATCTATCCTCAAGAACATGGAACTCTCCAGTATGGAATTTAGCGCCTTAGAACCTTCCAAAAAGGATTCTAACTCTAGTGTTATGATAGAGATGTTATCGTTAGTACTACCTCCCTGAACGATATATTGAGGTAGTTTTTGTTCGTTAATCATTTCAGATGAACAAATCTTATTATGGATTTTTAACTGATTCAAGGAATCAATTAGCATATGGTTAATAATTCTGTTCAAAATAGTTTTCTGCAATATCATGATTTTTTGATACGTTATTGACTCCAACTTAACTGTCATTACGTTAGAATTGTCCAGATATTTTAAATTCCATTTTCCACGTTGTGAGACAATCTTACCAATTCTTTTTTCCACCACACAAGATGTTTTAGAGGATATTATCGACAATATTAGATACCAGTTGAGGGGCCAGTGTGGTAACCTAATGAACAGATCCCTTTGTAACAACAGGGAAAAATCGCCACTGTTGGAGTTATTATCAACAACGGTGCTACTTTCCGTCTTCGAAGTATTGTTGTTGTTGATATTCAACTGAGTCCTGATTGGCTTATTAATTTTGATGATCTTACTACACGACCATCCTGTGTTTTCAAACATGGTAGTCAAAACGTGAATTATCTTGTCTAATTTCAACTGTTGTAAAATTCTTGCCAATTCCTCTGGACTCTCTGCTCTATTGATTTTTGAGGCGTAATTCGATAAAAGTGGAGTCGGATTTCTGAAATAAAACTGCCCACTTAATAAGTCGATCTTTAATTGGATAGGTGCCATAGCAACGCATGTTGTAGGAAGTTGGAATAATAAAACATCCGGATTTTCCTCGTCTTCTTGAAATATATCCCTTGCTAACAGCTCCGATCTGATAATTCTTGAATGGTTGAACATGATCTCGTCCAGGATACCTTCGATATTTGATACAATGTTATTATAAATTACAGGCATATTTTTGGCCCTTGATGCACTTTGATTATCCCATTTCAAAACAAGACTCTCTGTGGTTCTTTGAATACCAATGGTTATCTTACCTTTACTGTCCATCTTACCATTTAACCAATATCTAACCGTAATTACACTTTTTTTGGAGTCATAGTTATGGATCAGGTTACTTTTGGAAAATTTCCCACCACTGGCTAGCTTTAAAAATTCTCTATGAACCATGTATAGTTGTAGTGTCAACACATATTTGTGTAAGAAATTGTAAAGAGATGATAAGGGATCATTACTTTTCAAAAGAATCTCATTAATTAACTTCTCCAGTCTTGGCTTATTTAAAGGTAGGCTATTACCGTTAGGGTTGGAGCCATCATCGTTGTTACCGCTGCTACCGTTGGGTGAATTGGATTCTGTTACGGTTGAAACGCTCTGCTCAGCTTCTGTGCTAAATAGGAGTTTCAAATCCACGAAAAACAAGGGCGACTGTCTATTTACAGTGGATAACTGAATCTCAAATTCATTGGTTACAGCAAAGTATATTCTGCCGTTCTTAATACGATAGTTATGCAACGGTTTAGGAACGTTCATTAATGCAATTTTGATCGAAACAGTTAAGTTCAGATCCTGCAATCTTTGTAAAATCAAACTCAGGGGCACTTTAGCCATTCCATCTACTGCATCCGTGGAGTCACCGCCACCACTCAATTTGAAGTTGTGCGTAGGTAAATTAGGTCTGCCAAGACTCAAAACCTCCAAAGCAGTGACCAAATCCACATTTGGCAATTTAGCATTGGTCATGGAATCAAGGCTACTCTTCAAAGCCCAGATACAATTGTTGACATTCATATTGGTCATTCTAAACCAGTTCAAAAGATCGATCAATACATGGAAATTGTTCTGTTTTATAGTACGGGCCCATTTTACAAGCACATAAAGTTTTAAAAATTGTGTCCTTAAGAATATAATCAGTTGCAAAAAACGTATTTTCTTTGCTGAATTGGGCTCATTCATCTGAGTGTGCACGTTAGTCTTCATGTATTGAGCAATCTCCTTCATGGTAAATACCGTCAAGTTCCTTACTACCAATGCTAAACTGACCTGATTAATCTCAACGTGTGGTAACGAGGGCGGTGGTGTGCTCGTTACGGCTCCCGCTGCAGCACTTGTACTGGTCGGTACCATTTCCAGAGACTCCTTCTGAGCAGTTGTGGTCTCCGGGACGGTTGCTGAGGGACTATGCAGTTGAGTGTTCTTAACAGGACCCTGTTGCTCTTGTCCATTCTGCTCAGAATGGTCCTTCAGCGCGGGCATCTCGTTAGAAAGTCTATCCTCATTAGCCAGCATATGTGGGGAACCTATCGTGGTAGTCATTGCCCAACCGAGAAACCCTATACTTTCCTACCCGTTTTTAGTTCTCTTCCTGATGATCTATCACAACACAACCCATGTTAAATGCCTGAAAAATTCACCGTTTTACTTGCAGCAGCGGCCGTGCGATGGGACAATCGTTTAGTTAGCATTAAGCGGGACAAACTAGTTGAATTTAGTGGCATCAAAGAGGCAGTGAACCACAGGGAAGAGAGGGTGGTGTGATTAATTGCAGGATGTGGGGGGACAGTATGCGCGAGCCTGGTATGACCATGGACAATGAATTGAAGGCAGTGAAGCCGCTGATGGAAGAGGATGGTGTGGACGGTGCGAGGAGAATAAATAAGGGTATGGGCTTCCAGAAGTCTTCTACCGAGCACCTATTGATTTCGCCTGGCAGAGACGGCTCAGTACCGTTGAATGGGTTGAAGTCATCGCCTGCAGATCCGCACTTGTCAGATGTGAACTCTATTCTGGAAAACTCCCGTATTGGTGATGGGACGGCGTTGACGTCTGTCAATAATCTCATCATGGCCACGTCGGCGAATGGTGATGGTGATGGTGATGGTGATGGTGCTGATGGCGATAGTAAGAGACCGCCTATCTCGAATTCTTCGTCCCGGTCGTCATTTTTTGACACAGTTTTAAGCACATTTTCCTTGAAATCAGCTTCACAGGATACAGTTACCAATGAAGCCAGAGATACAGAGGTTCGGTTCGCCTCCAAGGAGGCTAATGAGAAGTTCCATCAAATTTTCAAATCGATACCTTCTAAGGCAAAGCTTGTCGGGGACTATTTCTGCTACTTCCACAGAGAATTCCCCTACCAAGGCAGGATTTTCCTTTCGGACACACATATATGTTTCAATTCTACTGTACTAAATTGGATGGCAAAGGTGCAAATTCCATTGAATGAAATCAAGTACTTGGACAAGGTGGCCACGAATTCAGGTGCCATTTCTATAGAGACGTTAACAAACAAATATACATTTTCCGGATTCATGTCAAGAGATAAGGTTTTCGAATTGATTACACGCATTTGGTCGAAGGAGAATTTGACCAAGATCAATGATGTTATGGAGGTGGATGAAAGGATCTCCAAGACAAAGGGCATGTCGCCGGCGCCCTCCTCCATATTCAACAGTGTTTCTACAAATGCATATAACGATTTCATATCGACAACGACTACAGAACCCACAAGCAGAGCTTCGTACATGAGTGAGAACGACATGCTCATTGAAGAAGCAATCAGGTCTGTGGACGATTATACGGGGACGCCAAAAGCATCTTCATCTTCACCATCATTGTCGTCATCGTCGTCGCCACCATCAACATTTGGTTCTTCAACAACATATTATCGCAGGCCCGTGTATAGATTGAAGCAAAATGCCCCATTCCAGTATGACGGGCCCTTTCATGTGGATGAAACAATGGACTTCCCGTATAAACCCGAGGTAAACAACGAATATGTGCTAGTAGAACGCCAATTCAATGTTCCACCAGGCCTGCTTTTCATAATGATGTTCAATGAGGACAATCCAATTTTTGAATTGAACTTCCTAAAAGATCAAGACTCATCGAATATTTCGCATATTGGGACATTTGAAAAAGTCAACAAGGACGGACAGCATTACAGAAATTTCCAATATACCAAACAATTGCATTTTCCCGTGGGGCCCAAATCCACTAACTGCCAAGTGACGGAGATTCTTTTACATTGCGACTGGGAAAGGTATATAAACGTTTTAAGTATAACAAGAACACCGAACGTCCCGAGTGGTACAAGCTTCAGCACCAGGACGAGGTACATGTTTCGCTGGGATGATCAGGGGCAAGGTTGTATATTGAAGGTAAGCTTCTGGGTGGACTGGAACGCGTCCAGTTGGATTAAACCGATGGTAGAGAGCAACTGTAAAAACGGGCAAATCAGTGCCACCAAAGATCTTGTAGAGTTGGTCGACCAGTTCGTAGGAGAGTATGTGGAACTAAGCAAGGAAAGAACGGATGCACTCAATGCGTTACCAAGTGTTGCGTCATTTGGGTCACCAAGGAAAATTGCGCCCGAGTTGGTACTGGCACTGCCCGAGACGAATACTGACGCTGCGGGGGAAACCCCAGAAGTGAGCAACGATAGATGGAGGTTCAATTGGGTGAACATAGTGATACTAGTGCTGTTGACGCTGAATCTGCTGTACTTGATGAAACTGAACAAGAAAATGAACAAAATGACAAAATTGATGACGCATAAGAACGACGTTACCGTGCACCGGAATTTATTAGATATACCTGCCGAGGTGCAATGGTCGAAACGAAGAGACCGCAGTAGATTGTAACGAGTGATCACGTATGTATGTATGTATGTATGTATGTATGTATGTATGGTATGAAAAACGATGCTATGTAGAAAACGTGAACCGTGGTAGTTCTGGGTAATTCAGTCTGTAGGCTTCGTCACGGGCGGTATCCTGACTCGGTGAGTTGGTTGTGGCGTTTAGTTGCGAATTTGATATTTTCTGGAAGAAGGAGATTGACTGGTTGAATCTGTATTCGTTGAACGACTCCTTCGGCAGCGACTGTTGCTGCAGTTGTGCGGGCATTGTGTTTGTGTTCGTGTTTGGTTTAGCTATATTATTGGCCAATGAAGTCTGCAGCTTGCTATACTGAGAGTCGATTTCCTTGCGCAGACCTTCAATTATTTTGCAGACCGCGGGTACCTCAAGTTTTATCAGCTGCAAGTATTCTCTTTTATAAATAGACGACGGGTCCATCATGGACAATTCAGGGTGCTTAGACAGCTTATTAGTCAATAAATCCACGTATCTAAAGTAATAAATAAACGCCAGCGACAGATCACCGGTCTGGAACGCACACTGCGCCTTTTCCAAGATGCCGATGCATGTTTTCAAATATATCCTCAGCGGTATGGACGGATTGAAGCGGTAATCCTTAGCGTCCTGGACCAACAGCTTACTAGACTTCATGACCGGACCGGAGCCAGAGAGAAGTGGGAGAAAAGTAGTGGGCAGTGAGCAAATGAAAACAACTCGTACTGGCACTTTGATTGCAGCAAATTTCTTATTCTCGTGCAGTATTAATATTATCTATCTAACCATTGATTTACCTATAAAGCTGTCGATGCTCATCGCTCCAGACTGAAAAAAACGAAAATTTTTTTTGTTGCGCATTTTTTTTCATTGCGTGTCCCGCAAGAGCGACTCGAGAGTGATTGAGTGTGTATAATAATATAAAAAGAGTGTATATGCCTATTTGTTATGGTTGTTATGGTTGAGCAGTAGGCTCGGCTTCTACTGGGGCAGCAGCAGCGGCAGCAGCCTCAGCGTCAGCAGCCTCAGCGTCTGGGGCTGCCCACGGCAGAGTGGGTTCTGTCGTGGCAACGTTCGCCAAGGCGTTGTCCAAATGCTCTTTCAGTAAGACCTCGTTGGACTCCTTCTCTGGACCCACAGAGTGTGTGATATCTTTCACGCGGTCCAAGAACTTGTTCAAGTTGTAGCCCGCAGCAGCGTCAGACACCTCCTGCGTGTAGGGGACACCCTTCAGTTCCCTAACCCTTCTCTTGTGCACCTTCCCCTTCAAATGCGTCTTCAGCGCTATAGCAGTCTCCATGTACTTTGCACAGTGTATGCAGTAATGTTGCCCCAGCCCCGCCTTGGTTTCGTCCAATGGCTGGTTCAGAAGCTTCTGCACAGACTCCTTAGTGGCCAGATCGTTGTAGATCAAGTCCAAGTCCCTTGTTCTTCTCTTAGTCTTGTACCTCTTTACTGAATATCTACCCATGGCGTGTTCCTTTTGCTTAGTGTTCTTCTTGACTTACAGCACTGTTCACCTCATCTCATCTCACACTCTTTGCCATATATATCCGCGACTAAATTTGCTTTTGGCCCTTACCAGCAGAAAAAAAAATTTTCCACAGAAAATAGAAAAAAAGAAACTAAACGGAAATAAAAAAAGCGGAAATAACGATCGATTTACAGGACTTATATTCATTGCACCCGTACCCCATACATCCGTACCTTTTATTTTTTAGATTTTTTTATTTTTATTTTTGCTTTTCTGCTTTGAACGTTGGCGTCCGAAATGACTTCGCGCACTAATGCTGACTAAGGAACTTTTCACTTTCGGTTTGGTGGTGGGATTCTAGTGAGAGTTTATAAGAAGAAGAAGATTTTAGAGGAGTTGATATACCTTTATTGCTAGTGTTAGTTATTTCGTAATTGCAAATTCAAAAGAAGTATATCAAATAACCTATTCAAGATGGCTAGAAGACCAGCTAGATGTTACAGATACCAAAAGAACAAGCCTTATCCAAAGTCTAGATACAACAGAGCTGTTCCAGACTCCAAGATCAGAATTTACGATCTAGGTAAGAAGAAGGCCACTGTCGATGAATTTCCATTGTGTGTCCATTTAGTTTCCAATGAATTGGAACAATTGTCTTCTGAAGCTTTGGAAGCTGCCCGTATTTGTGCCAACAAGTACATGACCACTGTCTCTGGTAGAGATGCTTTCCACTTGAGAGTCAGAGTCCACCCTTTCCACGTCTTGAGAATCAACAAAATGTTGTCTTGTGCCGGTGCGGATAGATTGCAACAAGGTATGAGAGGTGCCTGGGGTAAGCCTCACGGTTTGGCCGCTCGTGTCAGCATTGGTCAAATTATCTTCTCTGTCAGAACCAAGGACAACAACAAGGATGTTGTCGTCGAAGGTTTGAGAAGAGCCAGATACAAGTTCCCAGGTCAACAAAAGATCATCATGTCCAAGAAGTGGGGTTTCACCAACTTGGACAGACCAGACTACTTGAAGAAGGCTCAAGCCGGTGAAGTCAAGGATGACGGTTCTTTCGTTAAGTTCTTGTCCAAGAAGGGTTCTTTGGAACACAACGTCAGAGAATTCCCAGAATACTTTGCTGGTCAAGCTTAAATTCTTCACTGAATTTGAACAGACAAAAAAAAAATTTTTCTTTTTACCATTTTTTGGCTTTTGAAAAAAAAATGCTAGTTTTTAAACAATAAATATATTTATACGTGATTGTAATACATATAATTATGTGTTTTTTTAGAGATTAATGTTGAGGATTAAGTGGGAAGAGAGGGAGACACCTGCCAGCTTTTTTGTGTCAACAAAAAAAATTGGCGGTGACATCGAAATCATAAGGTGAACTAGACAAAAAGGTAGCAACCGTTAGAGGGACGTATACCGGCGATGTCACTCAGATTATTAGCGAGAAGCCACCAACTTCTGCCCCGTCGCAACTGGTTCTTCCCCGTCAGGCAGTATGCTAAAGAACCTCAATACGATGAAGCTGACCTATTTGCAGAAAACATAAACCATGGGGCGTATAAAGCCAAGAAAAGATCGTCTCAAGACCAGTTCCAATGGCCTGAAAAGTCAGCAGAACAGGTCTCGAAGGAAGCAGAACGGCAATGGGAAAGAATGGCTAAATTGTCTGCTGTTGGGCAGGGGATTCTTATCATCCTGGTAGTGGGTGGGTTAGGATCCGCCTACTTGCGTTGGCCTGAATTGAAATCCTGGTGGTTGATCAAGATGAATGGAGGTCGTGTAAACACAGTCCAAGAGCAAAATGGACAGGACTCCTTGGAGAAACTGGCCAGGCAAAAGGCCAAGAATCTTCTTAGGGAGATCCCGCAGGTGCCCACCTTTCAACACGGAATAGACTATCCCGGTGTGTACATATGGGGGAAATGTCATTCTAAAGATTCGTTGTTCCCCATCAGAGTCCCCAACTTGGATAACCGTAAATTTAGAGACATCCTACTGGCCCCCTCCGACGACTTCAACTGTAACTTTGCACTTGACGAAAAGGGCGATTTGATATCATGGGATGACTTGGGCCAAACGAAGACGTTATTGGCAGGTCAACATCTGACTTCAATGAAGTACTCAAGCGACTATCTGTACGCACTAACTAGAAAAGGTGAAATACTGGTCGTACCGATAAGGACTCCAAATCTGATTGCATCGAAGCTATCGTCAAGAAGATCAAAGCTGTTGCCATGGAAAACCAAACAAAGATATGATTGGAAATTAGAGACAAAACAAGTATTTGATACTAAAAAGGGCGAAAATCGCGTAGTACAGTTCGACACTGGTAGCCACCATTTGGTATTGCTATCCAATCTAGGTAAAGCCTATTCGTGTGCTACTGGGAATGACCAGAAACAGCCTCAATTATCAAGAGGTCAGTTTGGTATACCAACTTTATCTCAATTTGATGAGTTTCCGCCTAACAATGAGCTGTTCGAAATTGAATTACTAAACAAATACAAAAATGAAGGAGAGAACACTATTCAGAAAAGACAAATCGATAAGATTGCGTGCGGGTCTTACCATACGCTAGCATTGGACCATAATGGGGAGCTTTACGCCTTTGGTTGGAATCGGTTTGGGCAATTAGCTTTGCCCATCTCGTACAATTTAGAATATGTTTCATTCCCCAGATCAGTCACACATGCATTCAAACCGCATTTCCCCGGGTTAACAAACTGGAAATGTGTGGACATTCACTGTGATGACGAAACCTCGTTTGTTAACATTCGTAGGCCGGGTGTAATTCCAGATCATTATTATTTCGCATTTGGTAATGGACTTTTCGGTGAATTGGGTAACAACACTTTCAAGAACTCACAGTGTGAGCCAATTAAAATTAAATTAAATAACAAGAAAGTGATCAATTGGAGTTGCGGTTCACATGCTGTCTTTGGTGAAACAGATCATGAACGTGAAGTGATTGTTTGGGGTAATAACGACCATGGTCAATTAGGTATAGGAAAGAAAACCATGAAATGCGCCAAGCCAATGAATATTCCAGACGTCTTGAAGCCCGGACAGGATACCACAGACCTAAAGTCGATATACGACAGCAAATTCCGCTTAACAAATCAACAACGTATTGTCACGAATGGAGATAAGAGTTGTATATATTGGCGAGTTTGATGATGAGGAAGAAAGGACGAGGTTCGCAATTATCTGCAGACCCTTATAATGATGCATGTATATATGATATGTTTTTTTATAAATAGAAACCAAGATTACATTGTTGTTTCTACCTTAACCATTTTAAGACAAAATAAATACCTATGATTAAAAGGATTAATGCAATCCAAAAGACAAGTTTGTCTTTAAAAACTCTCTTGTTAATAGAAGAAATGGTTTGTTCCGAAACACCCAACGTTCTGAGGCCATTTGACATTTGGTCTTGTACTTTGGATAAAATCTTGTTTTGCTCCATGATATCCTCGAACGATTGTTGACCCATTTCCAGGATGTAGTCCAGTTGAGCGTTACCTCTTTCAAAAACCGTCTGCTCCTTCTGCATCCCCTGATATAGCGGTAGGCCTCCGCCGTTGCTGGACCCTTCTCTGCTATTCGCACTCGCTCCTCCAACGTTCCTTTTATTCATCATTGCCTCTGATGTGCTGAAGGGGTTATCAGATTCCATCATAGAAGAGGCTCCCGTACCAAACAATTGGGTCCTGGAATTGGATTCGTTGTAAGACTGCTTTAGATCTTTGAATTTGGTCGTGAAATCTTGAAGATCCTGTGTCAAGGTTGCTAATCTATTGGCAAACTTAGGATCGATCTCTTCCGCATTGCTATCTTCTTTATATCTGTTTAGATGCTCTCCATATTGCTTAATTGTCTTTTCCAAAGAAACTAATGTCGCAGAGATAGACCCCTGCAAAGAAATTGGGGCAGTTAAAGAGTTCTTTTCAAACCTAGCCAACTCTTGCTGGAGTTGACTTTTCTGTTTCACAGCATGATTGTAAAGAGCGTTCTATTTATAAACGATAATAACAATACCGGTGTTAGTAAGTCATATTTCGCAAAACAAAAACAAAAAACATCCATCGATCACAACATACCATTCCCCTAAACTAATTCGTCTTAGTCACAATACTATTCGCACTATTGCCGTGTCTTCTCCCTTCATTAAGAGTGTCGATCCTTTCTATTATAGCCAGCACACTGAAAAATTTCAATGGCTGGCTCATTCTTCGCGTCGCAACTTTTGGCATTTATAAAAAGAGAGAGGCATGTTCAAAGAACCTGATACGGATACTGTAAATCAAACATACCTCGACGCAGTTTTGACCCCAGAATCAGGGACGACTACACAAGCAATGACACCTTCCACCCCACCCAGATCGAGAGGCACTAGGTATCTTACACAGTCCAACGCCAATGCTGGCTCTAACGGGATGATGCAACCGCAAAGGACCCCTCAAAAGCCTTCACAGAACTTGGTCCCTGTTACTCCATCGACAGCTAGGCCGTTCAAGAATGCGCCATTACTAGTGCCTCCCAACGCGAGCATGGGTATGACCTCCCCATTCAATGGACTTACTTCACCTCAACGCTCACCTTTCCCGAAATCTTCAGTCAAGAGAACACTATTTCAATTTGAAAGCCACGATGATGAGATAATAAGGGAGGAACAGAAACCGTTGGGTCGTGTGAATAGAATGTTGTTTCCCACTGAAGGTGTGCAGCAGGATGAAGAGGAGGAGGAGGAAGTGTTGCTCCCCCCCAGCAGACCCACCTCTGCCAGGCAGTTGCACTTATCACTCGATAGAAATGAACTTGATGAAGCGTACAGAAAGAAGATTATTAAAGATGTACCCGGTACGCCCAGCGACAAGGTGATAACGTTTGAACTGGCCAAGAATTGGAACAACTATTCCCCACAAAACGGAACCAGTAGCCAAGAAAGCGGAGATGAGGAAGAAGTCATCATCAGATCAGCACAAGTAGGTAAAAATCCCTTTGCATCGGAAGAAGCAGTCACTCGGGAGATTAGGAGTGAACGCAAGAAAGCATTATTAAGAGAAAACCCTGATATAGAAGATGTGATAACTTATGTTAACAAAAAGGGCGAAGTAGTAGAGAAACGAAGGCTCACTGATGAAGAGAAACGAAGGTTCAAACCAAGGGCATTGTTTCAAACTGGGGATCAAGAGCATTGAAAAAGAAATTATGGAACTATTTATTAATTCACTTACCTATTCTACATTTTTCTTCAAAGGGGGCATCAACATTAACATTTTACATATTATAACATATACAGGATATTTTATACTTCAACATTAACAGGATTTTACGTTTTTTCTTTGATTTTATCTTGCCATTTCTTTTTACCTTTTTTGGATGTTTTACATACTATTGTAATATTTGCCAAAGCGAGTTAGGGGAGGATGATTACAAGAAAGATAGCTTCTTCTATATACAGCGTTTGGAAGCAACGGAGACAATAGCCCGGAAATAAACTCAGAGATATGAATCTGATCAATGGTTTAATATGGCTTTACATATGCATATGTATAGTGCAGGCCAAAGTCACATCCAAGGATGCATTGAAATGGAATAGAGAATTTTCGTTGCCCAACTTACTAGAATTGAAAGATCCACAAAAGGAACTCTCGCAGTGGTCGTTAACGGACAAAGTCAAGCTTGAAGAAGGCAGGTTTATCTTGACCCCTGGGAAGAATACAAAGGGCTCGCTTTGGATGAAGCAAGATTACAAAATCCAGGAGGCAGTGACAGTAGAATGGACGTTTAGAAGTATTGGGTTCAGAGGCAGTACCAGGGGTGGGCTTGCGTTTTGGTTCGAACAGGGGAAGTCAGGAGATGGTACGGAGGTGTTTGGTGGAAGCTCCAAGAAATTTGATGGGTTGATGATTCTGTTACATTTAGATGACAAGTTAGGCGAAAGTGTGACAGCATATTTAAATGACGGAGCCACCGACTTCGACGCTAAGAGCGCTTCGCATTTTGCGTCATGCCTATTTCAATACCAGGATTCCATGGTACCATCCACATTAAGGTTGACGTATGACCCGCAAAGCGATCACTTATTGAAGTTGCAAATGGACAATAGAGTGTGCTTCCAGACAAGAAAGATCAAATTCATGGATAAGACCCCGTTCAGAATTGGGGTGAGTGCTGTAAACGATGCATCCAAAGAGTCGTTTGAAATTTTGATGATGAAGCTTTATGACGGAGTCATCAAGGACTCGCTTATTCCCAACGTGAATCCGATGGGCCAGCCAAGAGTGGTCACAAAAGTGGTCAATACGCAAACGGGCGAAGAGAGTTTCAAGGAAAGGATGCCCTTCGATGGCAAGAGAGAAAGCATAACGAGCAACGAGCTTTTCGAGAAGATGAACCGGTTGGAAGGGAAAATTATGGCAAATGACGTCAACCCACTGCTCGCCAAGATGAACAAAATTGTGGAGAATGAGCGTGAACTGTTTGAGCACTTAAGACAGGTGCTTGATCTTAAAAAAGCGGGAGGAAGGCTGGACCTGGGCGATGACAGTTTTCAAGATTTCCTGTCGATGAACGCAAACCTAGACAAACTAATAAAAGAGCAACAAAGATTCCGGCTAGAGTCCAAGCTGCACGGCGAGGAGGGCGGCGGCCATAACGAGATCTTCTCTAAGATATTCATTTGGCTGATCCCGTTGATTTTCATCATGCTCACGTTGACGTACTACATGTTCAGAATAAACCAGGATATCAAGAAAGTTAAGCTTCTATAGACCTTTGTTTTTAACGGTCTATACAATTCATAAAAACATATCAAGTAAATATATATGTTTAAATAAGAGTAGTTTTAATTTGTTTAGGGGACATTACACAAAAAGCGACAATAATGGGACAAAATATAAATGTTATATTCCGCACATACGATGCCTTCGGAGCAATGAGCATTGCCATTACGTGCAATACTGGCTCATCAAGCGCCATTCATTGCGGGTTCTCCAACTGGCAGGCACACTCTCATACATGACCTCACCAGATCCGAAAGACCACAGAGAACAGGAGATTACAAGATCCAGATCACCAAAATGCCGGAACACAGGCTGAAAAACTCCAAGCAGCCGCACACCCGATTTTTAGCCAGCAGATTCATACCTAACTCCAATGAATTGCAGCATATATCCTGCAATAACACATTAAGGATCGGGCCTTGGACGGCCGAATATATGATTATAGTCCTTTTGTCGCCAAAAAGTCGCCTCGAGGTCACGTGCATCCGAAATCACCCCCTGAGCACTTCCCGCCCAGAAAACAGGGAAGGGGCGGCACCAGCAGGCACCGGCATTCACTCGTCCGTGCGGCGTGGTCTGTGCCGTTCAGGGGCCTGCGTGCCTGTGATGATATCGCTGCAGGGCACCGAGTCGGAGAGGACCACTCCGAGCCGAGGTTAGTTAAGCCATTCTCTACGCTAAAAAATAAATAATGTGGATTAAGCTCCTACTGGAAGGTTAAGTGTTTGTACACTTTCAAACATGCGCAACGCACCAGGCAACTATTGTTCTGAGGAGGGATGTGATGCGGAGTAAAATGTGGAGGAATTACGGGGCTTGCAGACATATATAAACTCTAGCCATTCGGCTGAATATAAGCTAGAAACCACTTCTTCTCTTTCCATCTACATCTCCCTCATCTATCAATAAGAACTATAATATCAACAATACTATAATATAATATATACACACATTTACAATGGCTTTTGAAGAAAAAGCAAAGCCCATTGTCCCACAGCAACCCCAAGCTGCTGAAGAACTGGTGTCTTCATTAAGTAATGACTCCCACTTAAGCGCACCATCTCAAAAATATTCCAATGACGAAATGAAGGCCGGCGAGATTGAGCCTGAACTCTCTCACACTGCGCCAATGGAGCTGCCATTGAAGCCCATGTCCGAATACGTCACAGTTTCCCTACTGTGTCTATGTGTCGCCTTTGGTGGCTTCATGTTCGGTTGGGATACCGGTACTATTTCAGGGTTTGTTGCCCAGACAGACTTCTTGAGAAGATTCGGTATGAGACATAAGGACGGTACCTACTACTTGTCTAATGTCAGGATTGGGTTAATCGTCGCCATTTTCAACATCGGTTGTGCTTTCGGCGGTATTATTTTGTCCAAATGTGGTGATCTGTACGGCCGTAAGAAGGGTCTTTTCATCGTCATTATCGTTTATATCATTGGTATTATCATCCAAATCGCTTCGATCGACAAGTGGTACCAGTATTTCATCGGGAGAATTATCTCTGGTCTAGGGGTCGGCGGCATTGCTGTCCTGTGTCCTATGCTGATATCCGAGATTGCTCCAAAACACTTGAGAGGTACCCTGGTTTCCTGCTACCAATTGATGATTACGGCCGGTATCTTCCTAGGTTACTGTACCAATTACGGTACCAAGAACTACTCGAACTCRGTGCAATGGAGAGTTCCATTGGGACTGTGTTTCGCCTGGTCTCTGTTTATGATTTTTGCGTTGACTTTAGTTCCTGAATCTCCACGTTACCTGTGTGAAGTCAACAAAGTCGAGGAAGCCAAGCGTTCCATTGCTAAGTCCAACAAGGTGTCTGCCGAAGACCCAGCTGTTCAAGCTGAATTAGACTTGATTATGGCCGGTGTTGAAGCTGAAAAAATGGCCGGTAATGCATCATGGAGTGAGCTGTTCTCCACCAGRACYAAGGTCTTCCAGCGTGTGCTGATGGGTGTCCTTGTTCAAATGTTCCAACAATTAACTGGTAACAACTATTTCTTCTACTACGGTACCATTATTTTCAAGTCAGTCGGTTTGAGYGATTCGTTCCAAACAGCAATTGTCATTGGTATCGTCAATTTCGCCTCCACTTTCTTCAGTTTATGGACTGTTGAGAAACTAGGGCGTCGTAACTGTCTRTTRCTGGGTGCCGCCTCTATGATGGCCTGTATGGTTATTTACGCCTCAGTTGGTGTGACCAGATTATATCCAAACGGTAAGAGTCAACCATCGTCAAAGGGTGCTGGTAATTGTATGATTTGCTTCACATCGTTCTATCTTTTCTGTTATGCCACCACCTGGGCCCCAGTTGCCTGGGTCATTACTGCCGAGTCGTTCCCATTGAGAGTGAAGTCCAAGTGTATGGCTTTAGCCTCCGCTTCTAACTGGGTGTGGGGGTTCTTGATTGCATTCTTCACTCCRTTCATCACATCAGCCATTAACTTCTACTATGGTTACGTTTTCGTTGGCTGTTTGTGTGCCATGTTCTTCTATGTGTTTTTCTTTGTTCCAGAAACCAAAGGTTTATCGTTAGAAGAAATCCAAGAACTGTGGGAAGAAGGTGTTCTACCATGGAAGTCTGCTGGATGGGTTCCTTCATCAAGAAGAGGTGCTGATTACGATTTAGGAGATCTGCAACACGACGAAAAGCCATGGTACAAAGCCATGTTATAAGAATAACTATTGTCTGTTTGATTCCGTTCTAGGAAAAAAACACCAGTATTTTTTAATGACAACATTATGATGCCTACGTTTAAAAAAAAAATATAGAAAGGAATTATGTTTTTAATGACTTTTTTTTCTTACATCTAATATCGCTGTTTCTGACATGAAACCTAATTTAAATTCTATGTACTACTTCTGTATATAAAAAAAATAATCAATTCAATAATCTGAAAAATAACATGAATTGGATGGGAATGTTTTCCCGTTACTTGGGTACTTTAGGAATGCTTTAAGATCGGAATGCCCTCAAAGATTTACGGTAAACTTTAAATGAATGTATGACCGCTTCTTGCTAAAGGCTATCCATATTAGTAGCGCTAGTTTTATCTGCCTGCTTAGGTAAAAGTCAGTTCAAGCGCACTTATGAAGGTCTACAGCTTTCCTCTTTCTAATATGAGTTGTACGGCTCGTTTGAGTATATTCATCATAGGTGGAAATAATAACAGATATTTATATATGAATATCTGTTCCACAATTTCAAAATGCCGATTCAAGATAAGCGCCTCTCACAGTAATTATTTTAGCCTTCTGGCAACCGCCAGGACAGTAAATATGTATACAAATGTGTGTCCAAATACTATACACTCGCTAGAACTCTGCAACGATTAAGAAAAACCACGAAATTTTTTCACTTGGAAGAGAGAAAAACACAAATCATTTTATTCAACGGTACCACTAGCAAATAAATGGTCACTTATTCACCAAACAAACTAATAAGACATACAATAGATTTACAAGAGAGAATCAGAATCCTAAACCCATTCACCGAACGTCTTTTCACAGTTAAGCAAAAAAAACATTCTTAACTAATCATCGCTAGGTCTATAAGGTTTACTGGTGTCATCCCTGTTCTATCGCTTGCCCGCCAAAGAAGAGAAAGACGACACGGCATGAAAATAGAAAGTATGTTCCCTAAAGCGAAAATACCTTTCACATCTACTGGAACATTGACCAACCCAGGGAGTAAACCCTCTCAGTTTCGAGTGGCTACCAAAAATACGGAAGAAGGGGCTCTCCATAAACCTTAAATTGTTGCCGTAGTAGGACGTGTTTTCCAGTTGGCTAATGATTCATATGCTGAAGTGAAGTGTCCCTAAACCGTTTGCAAGCTAACAAGGACAAGCCCCCACGAAAACCCTGGGAGGCGAGAAATTGTACGGACATTCTTCTCTTCTTAGAAAGATATCTAAACTGCTCACAGAGGTTAACGCTCTCCATATGAATTCGTCCAAGGACGGCAACACCATCCTTTTTCCTACTTTTGCAAATGGATCTTACATACTGAAGAAGTTTTACTCCTACGCGTATTCTGTGGCCGCAGTCCTTGCCGCCCGGGCGAAGATCTTCCGAGCGGACGTCTCTCTGCCGAAGCGGCCCCTTAGTAGGTAACCGTCCTAAATGTTCCGGTACGCCGGTAGTGTTCCTGAAAAACGTGGAGTTTCTCCGGAAAGAGATATATTCTTTCGGGAGACAGTGCTGCGGCGACATGAAATAGTATCACATAAGCTCAGGATGCCTATGCAAGCGTGGACTTTTGTTGAAGCATTGAGTGTGTGTGGGGGAGGGTTATGTCTGGCTTAACGTTGTTTGATATAAAACGAACGGTCCATGCTGTAGTCTTGAGCTTCTCTTGTTTATTCAATTCTTGTTCTAATTGGTAAATAACCATCAAGGAAAATACAAGATATTCTCTCCTTTTAGTAATTGCATTATTCTAATTAAATCAAAAAAAAGATTTTTTGAAGATAGGTAAAAAATGTCTACAGAAGTAGCTGATCATGCAGCCAACGTTGCTGCCCCCAAAGGTGATAATAGCTCTACATTATCGAGTCCATCTCATATATCTGGTTCCTCCAATAAAGTATCCAATGATGAATTGAAAAACGAAGAACTCGGTCAAGGTTACACTGCTCCAATGGAGCTACCCAAGAAGCCCATGTCCGAATACGTCACAGTTTCCCTACTGTGTCTATGTGTCGCCTTTGGTGGTTTCATGTTCGGTTGGGATACCGGTACTATTTCAGGGTTTGTTGCCCAGACAGACTTCTTGAGAAGATTCGGTATGAGACATAAGGACGGTACCTACTACTTGTCTAATGTCAGGATTGGGTTAATCGTCGCCATTTTCAACATCGGTTGTGCTTTCGGCGGTATTATTTTGTCCAAATGTGGTGATCTGTACGGCCGTAAGAAGGGTCTTTTCATCGTCATTATCGTTTATATCATTGGTATTATCATCCAAATCGCTTCGATCGACAAGTGGTACCAGTATTTCATCGGGAGAATTATCTCTGGTCTAGGGGTCGGCGGCATTGCTGTCCTGTGTCCTATGCTGATATCCGAGATTGCTCCAAAACACTTGAGAGGTACCCTGGTTTCCTGCTACCAATTGATGATTACGGCCGGTATCTTCCTAGGTTACTGTACCAATTACGGTACCAAGAACTACTCGAACTCRGTGCAATGGAGAGTTCCATTGGGACTGTGTTTCGCCTGGTCTCTGTTTATGATTTTTGCGTTGACTTTAGTTCCTGAATCTCCACGTTACCTGTGTGAAGTCAACAAAGTCGAGGAAGCCAAGCGTTCCATTGCTAAGTCCAACAAGGTGTCTGCCGAAGACCCAGCTGTTCAAGCTGAATTAGACTTGATTATGGCCGGTGTTGAAGCTGAAAAAATGGCCGGTAATGCATCATGGAGTGAGCTGTTCTCCACCAGRACYAAGGTCTTCCAGCGTGTGCTGATGGGTGTCCTTGTTCAAATGTTCCAACAATTAACTGGTAACAACTATTTCTTCTACTACGGTACCATTATTTTCAAGTCAGTCGGTTTGAGYGATTCGTTCCAAACAGCAATTGTCATTGGTATCGTCAATTTCGCCTCCACTTTCTTCAGTTTATGGACTGTTGAGAAACTAGGGCGTCGTAACTGTCTRTTRCTGGGTGCCGCCTCTATGATGGCCTGTATGGTTATTTACGCCTCAGTTGGTGTGACCAGATTATATCCAAACGGTAAGAGTCAACCATCGTCAAAGGGTGCTGGTAATTGTATGATTTGCTTCACATCGTTCTATCTTTTCTGTTATGCCACCACCTGGGCCCCAGTTGCCTGGGTCATTACTGCCGAGTCGTTCCCATTGAGAGTGAAGTCCAAGTGTATGGCTTTAGCCTCCGCTTCTAACTGGGTGTGGGGGTTCTTGATTGCATTCTTCACTCCRTTCATCACATCAGCCATTAACTTCTACTATGGTTACGTTTTCGTTGGCTGTTTGTGTGCCATGTTCTTCTATGTGTTTTTCTTTGTTCCAGAAACCAAAGGTTTATCGTTAGAAGAAATCCAAGAACTGTGGGAAGAAGGTGTTCTACCATGGAAGTCTGCTGGATGGGTTCCTTCATCTAGAAGAGGTGCTGATTACGATTTAGGAGATCTGCAACACGACGACAAGCCTTGGTATAAAGCCATGTTATAATAAGGGCTTTATATTTAAAAAAATGCTCCTTGTCCGTTTGTTCCTCTTATAATCAATGTACATTACTTATCTTTATAATTCTAATAGTTATTGAAAGGGAGCTCAACTTAATGATGTCCTTAAAACCATAAATTTTTAGTTGTACTTACTTTTATGTATGTCATAGTATTACATATCCATTTTTTTTAAAAAAATATTAAAACAAAAAAAATGAAGAAACGCAAAAAAAGAAAGGCAATAGTTTCTCTCCCTTTCTATCTGCTTCACCGAGCAGATCCATAAGAAAAAAGGATTGTACCTGACTAATTACCAGATGACGATTCCATTAAGTTTTTTTTTTTGCTTGCACCCACTGGCGATAATGAATAGTTTAGTTTAAACTTTTCCTATGTCGCCTGTTTAATCATACAATTAAAAAAGTCCGTGTATTTAAATAAATCTGTGTCTGCGCATATTTTCATCTATTTGCTAGCGCAGTAAGCATTTCCTTTATTTCTGTTATATCAACCTGAAGCCTATTAATACTCATTTCAACATCTCGAAGTTTCTCTCGTACTGTTTTACCATCGTCTATTTCCATATTGACTAGTTCTAGGACTATTGTTACATACTGTCTCAATTCTGGTTCATCAATAGAAGATAAAGTTTTCATAACGTTTTGGAAAAAATCCTCATCATTTAAGTCCAGAGCCAAAATTTGATTCCTAATCAACTCTCTTCGATCTTCCTTCATACTCTTCCCAGTCGTGACTGGGCCAACTTCATCAGTCGTATCAGCAGACTCTTCTTCTGGTTGAACCGCGCTATCGTTTACTGCGTTTTCCTCTGTAGAAGTTTTGTCCTTGCTTGCGATAAAACGTCCGTCTTCTGCACTTTCATATAACTTGACAGTGGCAAAGTTGAATTGCTCTTGTAAATCGCCAGTTTTAGCGCTATTTATCCAGCCCTTTTCGTGTAATTCTTTGCCCTGAGCCATCCAAGTGACAAGGTTATCTCTGATGTATCTCGAAGTTATAGGAACCCTTGACTTTTCCTTATAAACTCTATTGAAAAATTCAGCTATGACCTGATGACACAATATTGGTCTTCTCTTACTTGCCCGCTTTGTTGTGTTGAGTAAGAGAGCCCAATATATGACTGTCAACTTTTCACAAAAACACTTGTCTTTATTATTCGACCATCGGAATTTCCTCAGCTGTCTTGTTTCCGCCTCATCATTACTATTGCCTCCCAAGTCTGTTGGTGCTCCTACATGAAGCAAATCATTATCAATGTCGCTGGAGGTCTGGGCCTCCATATTAAGCTTTGTGTCAGCAGTACCATTTTTCTTGCTAAAGCAGATAGTATGCGTCGACTGAAGAAGGTCAAAACTTTTCGGATTAGCAAATTCAATATTTTGCTCTATGATCTTTATTGGTTTTAACGGTGCCGCTTGCACTACCCCCGTCATCGAGTTTCTAAATATATTCTTCTGGTCATATTTTGAGGTATTCTTTTTACCTTTGTGTACCTTTTTTAGAGAAGACACATTCAGGTTAGTCGCTTCCAATTTTTCCTCCTCCATTCTTGACGGTTCAGGAGTCTTTCCGTAATAGTCTTCAAACGAATTTAAAGTAAAATTTTTGAAGTTAGACATCCAACAGGATCCTCACGGTAAAGTCGAATCGTGTGTCGTCTCTTCATCTGCTTCAGCCAACTGTCAGTATTTTAGATTGTTTTTATCTCAATAATTGCTTATTTATCCATTTCCATTGTTTGGCCTTAAATATCCCATAACCCGGACTGAAATAAAAATGTCAGTGTCAGTAATCACAATAAAGAATGTACAGTAATAGAAAAGAGATCTTGTCTAATGTGCTTGCTCATCGCAGTAGATTATTTCGATTTGTAGAATTGGTTTTCGTTTTGCACTTCCTTTTTTCAAATTGTGCTTAACCAAGAATACCGAATCTTAGAACAGAGCCTCTCGAGCCTGCGCAGTTACCTGATTTGCAAGCGTGGTGTCAAAACTAGTAGTATCATTAATCTATTACAGAAGATTACTAAAAAACCTATGTATCATACCCGAAGACTATATCGTGTCGCTGATAAAGAAAATGAAACAGTAAGAATAAACAAAATTATTCCACTGCAATCGTAGCACCTTTTTGTTAATTTAATCAACTTTGATAGATGAGTAAATCTTTCTGATAAAGAACATGCTGCTAATGAAACCAATTGATCCAGTCACTAAACAACATAGCAATGAAATAATAGAAGAATATCCCAAGTACAAAACAATGGTAACGAATCCACCTAACTTAAATTTAGTGAATAGAATGGAATGGATAAATACATACAGAGCGCAACCGACACCTCCGACGATAAATCCCCTCCATTGCCACTTCCAGTTTTCGAGGCATAACGAATGATAAGTGATCATTACAGTGACCAAAGAGGTTGTCAACGTCAATAAAAGGAATGAAAAAAATAGAAACCCGAACATGTAGAAAATCTTATTGAACCACAAACTTGTGTAAATAAAATACAATTCAACGGCAATAGAACCGAAGGGGAAAATACCAGCAATTAAAGTAGCCGGTAGAGTTTTCAGATACCAAGGTTGGAAGGGGATTTGTCTTGCAATTTGGTTCGTTTTCGTTGGATGCTCATCCCAGTGACATCTCTTTCTGGCAACCAGAGAACCAGCAAATGATAACGGAATGGAGAATAAAAACCATAAGAATACCATAAAAAACAAAGTACTTGCTGGAATAACACCAGAAGAATGGACAAACATTAAGAAAAAGTTCAGTGCAATGATTACTAGTAGAATAGCTCCAGGAATTAAAAGCGGGGTCATGATCACATTTGCCTTCCAGTATGGACCATCGAAAAATTTGTAGATACCCATGGATGTGTAAGAACCAACAAATCCAAATAAGGCATATAGAATGAACATAACCGTGGCTAACGAGCCTCTAGAGCTAGGTGATAGGAAACCTAATGCAGCAAAAAAAATACTACAAGTGACCATCAAAAATAATTGAACACCTGAACCAACCAAAATGGAGAGCATTAGTGACTGGCTTGGTGAACGGAAAACATCACCGTGGTTTAATTTCCAGCCTGAATCTTCTTGGAAGTCATCGTCTAGGTTTAACTCGTTGTACCGAGCGAAATCACTTTTCAAAGCACGCAGTAGTGAGTGGATAACGACGGATGATAATAGCACAACGACCAAAGAGAAGTTAATTAAGGAGAACCATTGGATAGAAGGATCATAAACGTGTAAATATTTGTCCCATCTGGTAGCCCATGAAGTGGCGGATTCCTCGAATTTAACCGAATAGGTAAAATAAACTTCATTATCATTTTCTTCATTCAGTTCTAATAAGGAGCCATTTGTTTCACAAGTACCTGGGGAGGATCTTTTTATAGACACTGGATTAACGATGACACCGACTACACGATAGTTACCTTCACCACGGTCATGGTATTCGATTTTAATATCGAAATGATTAGCAAAGTATGAAAACTCACGAGTTTGCACCATGTTGTGACCTTGATCACGGGCATCCAATTCTATACCTTCATTGGTGGTTTTTGGCTTTTCCAGTTCAGTCTCACCACTGCCCGTTTGTGTTTGTTCAGTGTCACCATTTACCACTTGTGTTACATCAACGAAACCAAGTCCGAAGCCAGCGCCATAAAAATCTGTCTTAGTTCTTCCATCATGGACTTTTCTAGCAGCAGGTAAACCATCAATAAGCCAATTTTGGGAAAATCCGTTCTTGATTAACTTGTTGATAAATTTGGCATCGTTCCCAGGAATAATCTTTTTACATAAGGAAACACACTCTTTTTCTTGTAACATGTTCAATTCGAATGGTGAATTATATATTCTATCACCAAATATAATGGAACCCAAGGATTCAGGTTGCTTTTCGACGTGTTCGGGCTTGCAAAAATGAAATTTGTCGTAGTAATAGTCATAAGAGTATAGGAAGTGTTCCTTATCTCCGGGAATATTATTACCATCTTCATCTTGGTGTTGGTAGGACATGGATGGGGTTAGATGATTAACGAGTAATGGAATCTCATCATTCTCCCTATAAGTAGTGGGCGCCACACCTGGCAAGTAAAATGCCCTGGTTACAGAAACAATAAAACACAGCAAAAAAAGCTGTATGTATGCCATTTTGTAGATATTTGTCTTTCTGTTTTCCTTTCAGTATTGACTGTCTGCTTTTGGAATAATTATGTAGCAATCACAGCAGCAGGTAGGAAAAAAAAGGAAAGAAGGAAACAAAAGTGAGCCTAACTAACCAGCTGGAAAAAGGCAAGGAAAAAACAACCTATTCAATACAAAAACCTTGAATTGTATTTTTGTCTATTATTATGCCTATTTTTTTTTAAACAAATGTCATTTTCCAATACTTTTTTGCCAAGTGAAAAAAGCGAAAAACTGCCGTGAAAAATAGCTATCCGTGACCCGGCCTCCAATATTAGAGTTAAATCACTCATTCAAAGCAGCTTGAGTGCCTCTTGACCGGTTGTAGGCCCATACTATACCAGACAGACAGTAACAGAGGATGCAGTTTAGTTTATTATATGTTAACCGACTGCGACTTTTCTTTTTTGATTGTTTTATTAAGTGTTCATTATTTAAGTAGTTATTTATTATAATACAACCCCGACTAGACAAACTTCATGAGTTTTTCGGGAGGAACGGTATCGAGCATTTCATTCTCATCAATTCGTGGTTTAATGGGCTTGTAATCGCCCTCCGGATCTTTGAACACGTAGGCAAGAATGACGCCTGCAATACCGAGAACAGAAACTGTTCCTAATGCTAATGCCAGCCCAATTAAAACGACAAACCCACGATCTATATTCTTCTTCTTTGATTTCTTGTTCGACTCACTACTGGCCGATGAAGATGGAGATAGGGGCGATGTTGATTGAGGACTTGTCACGGTCATGTTTGAATTGGAGAGTGGGATTTGAGAGTTAAATTCGGCTGACACGTCTCTATTTATAAAAATTGTTGGATTGTGACCGGAAGCTTCCGATGCTTCTGACGTAAAGTAAGGTGTCCAGTTCTGGGAATCAAACAGCAGCCCTTGCAAATTTCCGTACTGCGGAATGCTAAAATTACCGTTGAGGAGCAGGATACTCCCCTTCTCAACATTGTCAGTAGCTCGCTTACTCAAAGTATAGGAGTCTGCGTTTGTGTTGATCGTTGTCACAGAGCTAACAGAGCTGCCATTACCTGGTAGTGAGGTAATATTCCATTTTTGATCCCTGTAGATAAGCAACGAGGTGTCATTCCATGCCACAATGGAATCTTCGGTAACGGTAAATGACTTTATTTTGCCTCCCGAACCTGTTAATAATGGAATCATGGTCGAATTGGTGAGATTGAAGGACCCCAAACGTATAGACTGATATTTTTCTGTAGCAAAAAGACCTGAAATAATTAATTCTGATTCATTATTGAAGGTTAATTCAGTGATTTCGCCAAAAATAGTATTATTGAGGAATGCAGACCAAATTTTGCTTTCATAGTTGTATAGGCACAATCCGGAGCAATTCGGCTTGCTCATTTGGAAATCTCCGCCCACCAACAGACTAGAATTTTTTTCGAAATTGACAAATGCATTTATCTTTGCATTGGACCCAATGGTTTCATTAGCAATTGTTGTGAAATTTTTTAGGTTGAAAATCGATAATTCTGCTGTTGTCGAGGACTCAGAACCGACAGCTAGCAACGTTTGATTATTCGCATATACCATTTTAGTAATGTTATTAGACCAATTCCAGGAAGGATTAACGTTGTTAGAAAAATAGATCTTGCTCAAAGAATCTGTTTCGTAAGCATAAGCTATAGTGGACTCATTCAAATACGCACCCAAGTACGGTACAATACCTTTATTTAGGTTCAACGCTTCTACTATATCCTCATTTAAGAATCGTGCAGATCCACTCAAGTCACTGAACTGCATTTGTGACACTGCACCTGAAAATAAAACATCACCGTTACCGTTATTACCGGCTGACCAAAGCGAAAGACTAAAAGAGGAGGAGTTCGATATTTCTGAGTTCGAGGATGTGTTGAGTATGTAATTGTTGTTAAACACAATCAGGTCGTTATTTGCTAAGCTTATGTTAATGGCATTGTCCACCGTCTTAGAATAGTTTGATAGATTTTCAAATGATCCATTGAACATAAGAACTGTTGGTTTATCATCGGAAGAACGGAGATCTCCGAATATCAACAGACCTTGGTTAGTTTGCGTCATACCATACACATCACCCTGAATGGTTTTGTTTTCACTTGCGGTTACCCTCAAACTTTCATTGAAGTCTATAACAGAAATGTGGTTATCTGCTCCACCAAGTATTAATTTCGTATCGTAAATGTCAGCGAATATGGAAGAGTTCTTTGGGTAGTTATCCACTGAGAAAAGGTTCAAAGTAGTATTGGCTATCTTCATTTCGTTTGACGTGGGGGCAGTAAAATTTGATCTTTGGTATTGAAGGACACCATTCAAGGGAGTATGTCTTTTCGTGGTCGTAGTTTCTGAAAGACTGCTAAAAGAATCCAACGAATCGGTGATGATATTGACTTGGTCTGCCACCATGATCGTTGCAGTATTACTTGCATATATTCCAGAAACGTACTCCATGACAATTTCCGGTGAGAAATCCAAGTATCCCGAATAGATCTTATCATACTTCAAATTGTCATTGTTTTGGTAAATTAGGTAAGTCTCCATCATTGTGTTATTCTGTGGATTCCACATAGTAACGTTTACAATACCTCTTGAAGAGCACGTGTTATCCTGGACGCACCCAGGTGTGTATGTATTAATGGTATAATGACCAGGGTGAATGATACTAGGGTAAAACGTCACAGTTGGAGTTGGCTTATTTTGGTTCGGAACGTAGTCGATGGCTATATAACTTTGACCTGTTAAGCCGTCATACCACTCATTGTCCGATAATGTGGATGACGATGAATCGTTGGCGAGTGCACTGCAACCATATTCGTTTAGTGAATTGTTAGCGTAGGTCGAAAACGTATCTTGATAAAGTTCCAAACCTGATAACGCAACGTTATCTCCGTATGAGTTTAAAGCGGTGAGTTTTAACGATGTAACGGCAACTTCGTTTGCAAATGCAAAATCTTGGAAGTCCGACGACCATTTGACATCTGTATTGTTATTGTCAATGAAGGAAATCATATCCAGGGACGAAGACACATTTTGGCTTGCTGACAGTAGAGTATCTCGACTATATAATGGACAGAATTCGTCGCAATTCTGTAGTTCCCCACTTATTGGATCCAGATATGTTAGATTCATTATACTGCGCGATGGATTGGTCAGTATTTGAAATAAGGAAATTTCGTTATTAGAATTTGGAGAGTTATAAAGTCTTATCTTTGTTGGTGCGACTTCATAAGGCAAAGTGCAAACCAAAGATCCTGATGTACCCGGATATGTCCATGCGTCTTTATCCGTATCAGGGCAGACGAGGTAACTGGATTCAAACGTTGTACTTCCCTGCGACTCCCACGAGGCGTATCTCAATGGGATCCGTTGTCCCAATTCCAAAGTTGTGGCATTCAACGCGGAGGTTGCACTCGTAGTGTTCTTGGAGCTGGTGGTGAGGATCGAAGAGTCATCCAACGTATAAAACTTGCCCGCAAATAAAATGTTATCATCATTCAATTTGACAATCGAGTTCACGTAGGAGTCTTTTCCGAACCCTCCAAAAGGTAAAAGCTGGGTGGTATTTGACGTAGATTCCCAAACAAGGGCGCCATGGCCCGTCATTGAACCGTTGTTATATGAAAAGTTACCCCCGAAGTAAACAGAAGTGTCATTTACAAGAACGGCCTCCACATGGCCCAACGGCTGGGTGAATATGCGCTCCATGGATAGTGTTGACAGATTGTAGAGTATCTGGTTTCCCAGAGGTACATCCTTTATGGAGCCTGACCCGCTAAGAATGAATGAGTCGGTGCCAAACGGCGTGATTCTGTCTATTCGGGTGTCGTCGTCGGCGTCTTCCAATAAAATATAAGTATCATTGGAGTAATACACTAGTCCACGCGAGTTTGTTTCCGGGCCTATCTCCTTGGTAAAATTCTGCTGCCCTATGTACTTGTACAACGATAAGGCCTCCACGCCGCCAAGAATTTGTACCGCGTTGTCGTTATCTTGCGATATATTTAAGTTGGGCAGTACATTGTCTTCGATATCTAGCAATGATTTGATACTCTGTAATTGTGATGCTTTCGAACCCAGTGTAAGAAGAGGAAGGACGAGTGTCCAGAGACGATGAACAAACATTTAAATTTCCGTTATCGTATCGAAAAACTGGTGTGTTTTTATTGTTGGTCTTGCTTTTCTTTCGTTTCCCAGTCGACCCACTGTATAAATAAATCAAAACGCTATGCCAGTTCTTACAAGATCTAATTCGGGGTGGATGAACCACAAGACTTTCTTTGAGACCTCTTCTGGTGATGAATGATCGCATTCTCGTATTTTCCATATTCTATTTTTTTTTTTGTATCGCGAAAAAAAAAATGAGAAGAATGGCGTTTTTCACCACTTAAAAGGGACAATTTCCTAATTAGGAGAATGATAAACAAAAATGTAAGCCCTATAGAGGATTTTTTCAAAAAATGCATACCCTAAATGAAAATGCTTTGAAGACCTAGGAAAATTAGGGCTATCTTTTACAGTGGTTATTGATTGTTGTTGCTGTTGCTATGTAAGTTTATAATTGGCTATATCCAGTTTTGGTAGCCGAACCTGTGCTTAGTGCACCAGTCAGGACCGTGCTCGTAATATTCTTCCCTCGTGACCCTGGCTCTCCGGTAGGACTCGGTCTCTGTAAACTGCGACATCACTTCCCAGCCGAAAAGTGTGCAGTCGCCCTCTGGCACTGACACATGGCAAGTCCAGTCTGTAGGCAGTTGCCTCTGTAGTTCCCTGGCAAGCCGCTGCGAAAAATTAGGAAGGTTGAAGTTCCCTCCAGTGCACACGATGTTTCCTATCATGAGGGGTCGTACTATTTCCGGCAGCATGGACAGACTCTCCAGTATTGCCTCTACGATGCCCGGTTTTATTATTTGAGAAATTTCGGGATGGAAAAACGTCTCTGGAATTGTGAACAGCTCGTCTGTCAATGCGATGGTCTGTGCATCTGCCGGCAGCGGGCTGTCTTCCTCTCTGGGGTGCCTCACGTAGCCTATGAAACTAGTTTGAAAATCAGGCAGTACGTATTCCACTATGTGCTTATTCTTTGACTTGAAACTATCGAAATAGGAGACCGGGCTTACAAAGAGACACTTTTCCTTAATGTTATTAACGAGTATAGTTTCGTCCATCATATTGTAGTGTCTAAATGATAGTGTTTCCTTCAACAGCCCAGTTAGAAAACGCCCCCCAATGTCCAGTTTTTTTACTGCCTTATAGTACGGTATGCCTTTGAGAACGGGGATGATCCAAGTGCAATCAAAGCCAGAATCAATGACCAGTTGGAAATCGTGATAATCGTTGTTCGAGTTCATTTGATTTATAGACTCCTTGGACGTAAACGTTTTGTCGTCCGGGTCGCTAATAGCAACGTCAGCATCTTCGTCTTTGCCTGAAATAGTTCTCATTTTGCCTTGATATGACTTGGTAAATGGTACAAATACGGCTACAGGAGACTTGAATAGACTATCGAATTCGTACTCTTCAAATATCACTTGATCCGCGTGTTTACTTAGTTCTGGCAGAGTCATACAGCTCTCACTAGCGACCAAATGATGACCCTTGCCCTCCTTTAGATCAAACCCATCAAACTCTGATGGATTGAAAAGGCAATAATCCCATATGCAACTCTCCAACTCCCATAGTGTCAGTTGTCCCAGCTCGTGTGGTCTTCTAAATGTAACTGAGGAGATATCCTTGATATTTTTGATGTGGTTGGATAAGTACGACGTACCAAATTTATCTTTGGCCAATGCATTCAAAGCTCGAAAGGGTACTTTGTTAGTGGAAGGTCCAAACTTAATCTCGTAAGAGCCATTATCAATGACGATGGGCGGGTTTTCCATAGTTAGTTGCCTTGTCCGCGATTCTAGATTTTTTTCTTGTTTACAGACGTGTTCGCTGTTCTTGTTCTTCTTCTAGCATCTCTTCTTCTTAATTACTATAACTAATACTTGTAATTTTGGACGGGCCGCCATTGTTTACAACGGTCGCGAAATAAGGAAATAGATCATCACTTATAGAGAATCGAGGTTGTTCAAGAGAACAAGCTTTCAAAGAGACGTCACGTCATTTACCTTAAGACGCCAATCAGGGAATATATTTGATGTGCGATAGTCCGTTGAGCAAAAGACAGAAGAGAAAGACTGCCGAGGAACCAGAATTATCTCTTAATCATGGTAATAGCGAACAAGAATCCAAGGCAGAAAATCAGAATGATCGCACCGAGAAAACACCAGATCCAGATTCACTTTCGCTAGAATCATCATATGCTAAATCCCATACTCCCAGAAAACTTGTTTTGAGTTCTGGTGAAAACCGATACGCCTTTTCCCAACCCACGAACTCAGCAACTTCTTCACTACATGTACCGAACTTGCAACCACCGGAAACATCTTCTAGGGGCCGTGACTATAAGGCTTACTCCCAATCGCCACCTAGGTCTCCGGGGAGGTCCCCGACTAGGAGGTTAGAATTGCTTCAACTATCACCAGTGAAGAATAGTAGGATTGAATTGCAAAAACTATATGATAGTCACCAACCATCGAGTGAACAACAAGGCAGGCTGTTTATTGACAAGCTCGTTCTCGATAATTTCAAATCTTATGCTGGTAAGCAAGTAGTGGGGCCCTTTCATACAAGCTTCTCAGCCGTAGTGGGCCCCAACGGTTCTGGTAAATCAAATGTCATCGACTCGATGCTATTTGTATTTGGGTTTAGAGCAAACAAGATGAGACAGGATAGGCTATCCGACTTGATTCATAAATCTGAAGCTTTTCCGAATTTACAATCATGTTCTGTAGCAGTGCATTTTGAGTACGTCATTGATGAACCTTCAGGAACCTCTAGAATAGATAAAGAAAAGCCCGGATTAGTTATTACAAGAAAGGCATTTAAAAACAACTCCTCAAAGTATTACATAAATGGAAAAGAAAGCAGTTATACGGAAGTGACAAAGCTTTTGAAAAATGAAGGTATCGACTTAGATCATAAAAGGTTCTTAATCCTACAAGGTGAGGTTGAAAACATTGCTCAAATGAAGTCAAAAGCGGAAAAGGAGAGCGATGATGGATTACTAGAATATTTAGAGGACATTATTGGAACGGCCAACTATAAACCGTTAATCGAGGAGCGACTGAGCCAAATCGAAACATTAAACGAAATATGCCTCGAAAAGGAAAACAGATTTGAAATCGTCAATCGAGAAAAAAATTCATTGGAATCAGGAAAGGAAACTGCATTGGAATTTTTGGAAAAGGAGAAGCAATTAACGCTTTTGAAATCAAAATTGTTTCAATTTAAATTATTGCAAAGTAACTCTAAATTAGTTAATACTTTAGAGAAAGCTTCCTCTTTGAATAAAGATTTTGAATCCGAAAAGATAAAATTTCAGGAATCCTTGAAAAAGGTTAATGAAGTTGAAAGTCAACGTAAAGAAATCAAAGATCGAATATCATCTTGCGCTTCTCAAGAAAAGACGCTGGCTCTGGAAAAGAGAGAACTAGAAAGCACCAGAGTTTCTTTAGAAGAAAGAACAAAGAATCTGGTTAACAAAATGGGGAAAGCAGAAAAGATTTTGAAGTCGACCAACCAATCAATATCTGAAGCTGAACATCTTCTCGAAGAACTTCATGGGGAGCAGAATGAACACGAAACAGAGGTTAAAGATTTGAACCAATCGCTGGAAGAGGAACGTCGAATACTCGATAATATCAAATTATCTTTAAAGGATAAAACTAAGGACATTTCTGCAGAAATTATTCAACATGAAAAGGATTTAGAACCTTGGGATCTCCAACTTCAAGAGAAGAAATCGCAAATACAATTAGCAGAATCGGAACTATCTCTATTAGAAGAAACTCAAGTCAAGCTGAAAAAAAATGTTGAATCTTTGGAAGAGAATATTTCCGCAAAGAAAGCACGCAAGCAAGGGCTACAAGGGTTTATTCTCGATCTAAAAAAGAACCTAAAGTCACTCATAGATGGAAGATCGCAAGGTGAAAAAGATTTTAATACTGCCAATTTAAAGTTAAAAGAGATGCAAACGATTTTGAACGCCCATCGTCAACGTGCCATGGAAGCTCGCTCTTCCCTATCAAAAGCTCAGAATAAAAGTAAAGTTTTAACAGCTCTATCAAGGTTACAAAAGTCCGGACGTATCAGTGGGTTCCATGGACGCCTGGGGGATCTCGGTGTTATAGACGACAGCTTTGATGTAGCTATTTCTACAGCCTGTCCAAGGTTGGATGATGTTGTTGTTGATACTGTGGAATGTGCTCAGCACTGTATCGACTATTTGAGAAAGAATAAACTAGGTTATGCGAGGTTTATTTTATTGGACAGACTACGCCAATTTAATTTGCAACCAGTTGATACACCAGAAAATGTACCAAGGCTGTTTGACCTAGTTAAACCCAAGGATTCAAAATTTTCAAACGCATTTTATAGTGTTCTTAGAGATACTTTAGTTGCTCGGGACTTGAAACAGGCTAACAACGTTGCATACGGGAAGAGGAGGTTCAGAGTGGTCACCAAAGATGGTAAGTTAATTGACATTTCAGGTACAATGAGCGGTGGTGGAAACCATGTTGCGAAAGGTCTAATGAGAATAGGCAAGAACCAATCAGACGGAATGGATGATTACACGGCTGAAGAAGTGAACAAGATTGAGCAAGAATTGTCTGAAAGGGAGAAGAATTTCCGTGTGGCTAACGATACAGTTCACGAGATGGAGCAAGAACTAAAAAGAGTGAGAGATCAAGAACCGGATATAGAATCGCAAATATCAAGGGCGGAAATGGAAGCTGATTCTTTGGCTAGCGAATTGACACTAGCGGAACAACAGGTACAGGAAGCGAACATGGCGTACGATAAGTCAGTCAATGACACAGCGCAATTGAATAAAATCATGAAAAATTTGGAACACTTGAGAGGTGAATATGATGACCTTCAAGCAGAAACTAAAACTAAAAAAGAAAGGATTAAAACGTTGCAAGACCAAATCATGAAAATTGGTGGTACCAACCTGCAAATGCAGAATTCAAAAGTAGAATCACTTTGTCAAAGGATAGATATTCTAGTTGCTAAACTTAAAAAAGTTAAGTCTGGAATAAGGAAATCTATAGGAGATATCACCAAGTTTCAGAAACAGCTCAAAAATGTTGAAAGAGATATAGAACTATCATCCAACGAGTTAAAGGTCATCGAGGAAAAATCAGAACAAATTAAAGTGGATTTAGTAAAAAATGGTACAAACGTGACTGAGGTACTGAACCTAAAAAGTGACTTAGAAGAGCAAAGTGAACAATTGAAGGAAAAGGTGACTGTAATGGAGGAAAACATTGATGAATTCAAATCATTGGAAATGGAAATGAAGAACAAGTTGGAAAAGTTGAATTCTTTACTAACTTATATCAAAAGCGAAATAAAACAGCAAGAGAAAGAATTGAATGAACTCTCAATTAGAGACGTGACTCATACGCTCCTAATACTAGACAATAACCAAATGGACATCCTCGATGAAGCAGTTGAAGATGGACAGAAAGCCGATCAAGAAGACGACTCCAGTGAAGTTCAAGGTGAAAATCCAAGAGAAGAGGGCGATAATGATCATCACTGTTCTATGAATATTGACGAAACCTCCGATGAGGTATCAAGAGGAATACCAAGGCTTTCTGAAGATGAACTAAAAGAGTTGAATATAGAGCTTCTCGAAGGTGATATCGGAGAACTAACCTGTTATCTTGATGCCACTAATGTAGATATTGGAATTTTAGAAGAGTACGCTAGGCGTTTGGCCGAGTTCAAAAGAAGAAAGCTTGACTTAAATCAAGCTGTTCAAAAAAGAGACGAAGTTAGAGAACAATTAGAGATACTCAAAAAGAAAAGATTTGATGAATTTATGACWGGCTTCAATATCATTTCAATGACCTTAAAAGAAATGTACCAAATGATCACCATGGGTGGGAATGCTGAATTGGAACTTGTAGATAGTTTGGACCCTTTTTCGGAGGGTGTCACATTCAGTGTCATGCCGCCTAAAAAGAGTTGGAGGAATATTACAAATCTTTCAGGTGGGGAAAAAACTTTGAGTTCCTTGGCTCTGGTGTTTGCTTTACATAAGTACAAACCTACTCCCCTTTACGTAATGGATGAAATTGATGCTGCTTTAGATTTTAGAAACGTCTCGATTGTGGCTAACTATATCAAAGAAAGAACAAAAAATGCACAGTTCATTGTCATATCGTTAAGAAATAACATGTTCGAATTAGCACAGCAGTTGGTTGGTATTTATAAAAGAGATAATAGGACAAAAAGTACCACGGTCAAAAACATAGATATCTTAAATAGAAATTAGTTGGTATGTTTGTTGTATGCAAATACTAAATAGTTACAGCATTGATAAAATCTAAAGTGGAAATAGGGTATAATTTTCTTTGCGTTACAATAGGAAGTGATGCAGGGTCAATGCGTATCGTCCAGTATTTTGACATACTGTTTTTCTGCAAGATACACCAGCTTTTGGACGGGGATCACTGCAGTTTGATGAGTGAACTTAGGCAATCTCTTTCTATTAACACCAAACCATTCCATAGGCGGAGTAGCCTCTCCCAGATCCCTTATTTGAGGCACTTCAATCCGTGGCTCTTCAAGCGCAATATAGTTGAACTTAGAAGCGTTTTCTTCTCGCTTAATTGATTCTTCAAGTTCTTCTTCTGTCTGCCCAAACGCAATATTTGCTGTTTGCGAACGACGAACTGCCAGCGCTTTGACATGTGTAGTCCACATTTCTTTAATAAAATTCACAGGTCCTAGATTCCACCTGACGGATATTTTGTCTGAAAAAGAGCATGCGAAAAGATACTCTAAATTGTTGGTCTTTTCTTCTTGTAGAGTTGTCATGTGAACTGCAAGTTTTGGAACGTCAACAATGGTACCGCCAACTATTTTGGATGCATAATGCATATAATCATCAATAGCAATAGAAGCTCCAATTTCTTCGTCTAACTCTTCTTTTGAAGTAGAAAGTGCTGCTGAGACATCCAAGACTCGAAGTTGTAAATCTGTCTTTAATTTCTTCCCCGAATGTGTTTCAGAACGTATAGAAACCTTACCAATCCTTACTACCAAAACTTCCACATCAAATAAAGATATTGGCGAGATTTGGACCTTCAAGRAGGAAATATTCACTGATAAATCTGTTCTCAATAATTTTAGGGATCTCAAAATATCCTTATACAATATCGGTTGCTTGGACTCACTCGGATTAGAATCTCGCAGTGTTTCCATATACGATATCTTATTATCTTGCCTCATACGTACAATGGTATTGTATATATCCAAAATATTTGCGGCAACCAGTGCAGTAGAGCTGAGAGTAATTTCATCGGATGAAAACGACACTTGCAGTAAATCAGGCAGGACACCCTTGGAATCTTTCTCATTATGAAGATGAAAGCGTATGTTGTTTATAGTACCGATTAAGAACATATGGTAATCGAAAGCAGCTTTAACAGCTACATCGTCAATATTCAAAGAGGTAGAGACTAACGGGTGAGTATTTTTACTCTTTTCGAGTGGCCATTTGACTTCAGATACCCAACTTGCGTTCGCAACTTCAAATAAACCGCTCAGTCTACCTTCTGAAGTCAAGCTAATACCATCAGTAAAAGCGTGCAATAGTTGCCGCTTTTCGTCATAGTGATCCGTAGCTAGCCATGTTCTTTGGGACCTTAACGAAATAACACCAAGAGAAGGGCCCAAGTCCACGTCACCGCTAAGGTTTGTAAAAATAAGCGTAAAGCACCATGGTATTTCAGCACCAGCATCGAGATTGCTGGTCGGCGCTAGTGAACTCATATTAATTTCCTTATTATTAGGCCTTTGCGAAGGTCGTGTATGCAAAATGCTACTGAATCTCCATATATCTAGAAACAGATACAAGTTTTGAAGCTGTTTCACATTAAAGAAGACGTTTACATCAGACACCAAACTTGTTCCATACATGCTGATGACATCAGGATGTGTGAATAAAAGCGTTAGGTCCATAAAGCCAACCTCAAAAGATGTACTCACCTCTCTTGAAAATATATGCTTAATAGATGCTTTTGTTTGTTCTAAAGTTAAAGAAAATCCCAGTGGCTGTTCAGAATCGAATTCGTTGGTTGTCATGCTAAACAAGAACGATTCAAATCCAACATCAGCCTGGACCTTAGCTTTCGGTTCACAGCTCAAACTTAACTGTTGCTTGGCCGATGTAAGTTTAACACCTACATCAAATTGATCCAAAATTCTCTTATAATCGACATTTTGTGTAGAAGATTTTGTAAAATTTGGTTTCTTTTCGCCGGTACTATGTTTCTTTATCATATTTTGTAAACTTTCAGAAAACTCCATCAGTAAAGGAGCACAGCCTGCGTATAATGTGTTATGTGTTGGATCAACAGTGATTAATGTTCTGATCCTATGTGGTTTAGCTTTGCTTTCATCGTGCTTATACGTGCAATTTATGGTGACAACTGGACTTTTGAGTTCAAATGACGGCTCACTTTTAGCTTCAATGTCGTCATATGTATATACCCGAAAAACACCACCATCATACTTGAAATTACAGTTAACAGATCTAATGTTGTCAAGAAAGGGAGCCAAACTATTCGAAGCAGTTTCAGTATGTGGAGCGGCATCAGGACTGCTGTTTTCCATATCTGACCCGTGGGAAAAGTCCAGGATATTTTTTTTCAATTCTTGAAATGCTCGCATGGATTGTAAAGTAGAATCGATAACATCCATAAATGAAGGAAGAAAATTTACGTCTAATGCTTCACCATGAAATCGGAAGAACCAATCCTTTAGCTCCCCACATCGTTTGAACCAGTAAGATATTTGCATATTCGGTAAGAAACTTCTATTGTACTTCTCCTTCTCGTTTCCTTCAGAAAAGAAGGTGCTTGAAGTATTACCATTTGAAACAGAGAAGAATGCGTCAACAATTGTAAACTTCCCAAAATCCTTTTCATATGCAGAAAATAATCTATTATAGCCAAACATTAAACCCGGATCATCCCCTGCTCCATACTGGAATAACCAACCTATACAAAATTTGTAAGATAAAATGTGTATGGAACGGAAATTTATAGGTATTTCTTTTGGTTTGTTACTGTTACCTGTGAACATTTTAATGTTCCAAATATTAGGTGCATGGCGTTTTGAATAGTACTGAACCAAGTCCAAAACTTTATACGCTCCCCACATTAGCCTTAGCAAAGAATCGGGAGATAAGCAGACTCTGAAATGGGAACTTTCAACTTGGAAGGACTGTTCCGTGTCAGCCGTCCTTTGTAAAGTAGATACCTTTATAGAAAAATCAAGCAACTTGGAGAGGCCAATAGGTAATGACCGCTCTTTTATCAAAAAGAGAATATTTTCAATAGACAGTTGCCCCGTCACTCTAGTTTGTTCTGGAAGTAGACCGTTGTTCGTATTAGTTAATGAGAGTAGGAGCATGTGCAATTCAAAAACAAAATAAGTGGATGCCACTGGTACCAGAATACCAAAATAACTAATATTGGTATCCAATGTCCAGTTTATCATTTTTGTAGGCGTTTCTTTCTTCGTTTTTGTTAGGTCTGTGGTAGAAAACAAGGAATTCAAAGAGCTCAAAAGATTTATACCTTGAGAAGCAAGCTTCTCGTCTTGTAAAAAACTATTAACAATACGACGCGGTTCAGAGAAGGTAAGTTTAATCATAGATATTGAAACATCAACATTTATCAACGAATAAGCTTCTTTAGAAAATCCTCCTTTGATTTCAATATCGCCAAAAGAAAACCTCAAATATTGTTCCTTGGTCTGATGTGATGTCATGAAAAAATCAGTATCCCATATACTTAACAAAATCTCATTTGAACCGAATTTATTGAAGTAGACATCGAGTTGCTTCGCCTCATGACGGATATAAAACGGTGAAAGCGGCATGATTTCTGAACTAACATTTGAAAAGTAACATGATAAAACAGTATTAATTTTTGGGCCGACAAACTGCGACTTATTCTTTGCCTTCGGCTTGAACGTAATTTGTTCTTTAACCTTCAGAACGCTTTCTTTGATTTCAGTAATAGCAGTTACCATTTGTTCAGTAGTGCTCATTGCTCTGAAATGAAGATCAGCACATTGATTGTTAACCAAGATCGTGGGCTTATGCGACCAAGCTTCTGTAGTAGCTAAAATTGAAAAGTCACAAAGCTGAGCCTCACCTAAAATGGTGGACGCATGCTTTAACCATACTTCTGATTTTTGGGAAAAAATAACCAATGAACCTGCTTGACTTGTTGAGTCTTTCAGGTTTTCCCATAGCAAACTGACTCTACCACCTACTGTCCTACTCATTACTTTCGTCTGATCCATAACCAGTTGTATTTCACTTTTATCTACTAATAATACGGTATTCATTTTGAATTGTTTTGCTAATTCGGCTTTTGGATCACTTTTATCATCTTCAGTTACTGCTGCAACCAGCGGGATGAGATCTTGCAATTTGAGCAGTTTATCACTAAACTTGCCTTTCACCGAACCAACTTTTCCTGTGATTTCAATCGTTTCTTCTCGGTTTGAGGACAAATTTGTTACAGGAGGTGTCAAATCCACTACTAAGTTGGCATCCGCAACCACAAAGTTATGTTCGACCTCATATCCCTCACCATAAACGGTAAGATAAAATGATCCCATGGTACACTTTAGCAATTTCTTAATTGAGTTTCTTTTATGTTTCGCAGGGTCTGCCAAAAACAATTTACCATATATATATGACCTTGCAACATCTGAAAACTCCCAGTTCCTCCAAGCTGAAAATACGGACATGAAGATGTTTTTAGCGTCTTTGGCAAAACTATATTTTCTCTCTTTCAACACCTTATCAATGTTATTTTGCCAGTCATCCGGAAGATAAGTTAGAATATGTCTCAAACGTGTGATAATTTTCCAACTACGATTCTCGCGTACATGCCCTTTAGAAAGTCTCATAATGAAAGCAGGCTTTGTTATGACGTAAGGATCGTGACTAATTTTATAATATTCACTTGCAGCTGTAAGTTTTGATATAAGCTCTGTCTTCGTACTAGTTCTCGTATTCTGGATGGCATTAAACGATGTGAAAACTTCCTGTATGAGATTCCCCTGATCACTACAGTACTCAAACAGCCACTCCATTTGGGATTCATCTATGGTTATGTCCGATGATGTCAGATTTAGTGAATTGACCTGTCTATCCTCAGTAGAAGACCATACTTCAAATCCTTCAAGGCCTAATGAAAGCGCAGGTGGACGATCCTTAGACAACTCTGGATTTTTCTTCTGATTAATGGTTGCTCTCACAGTCTTTACCTTGGCCAAGACTGCTAAGTCAAGTGATTTACTTGTTCTGTTTTTCTCGAGAGATTTTTCACTCATTTGGTAGTTGATACGGTCCAAATAGAGCTCAAAACCTTCCTCACCTGTCTCTTGCCAAATTAGATTTAAATAGGCAACGTGGACATCAATGTTGGAAATAGAGATGATTCCTTCTTGAAGATTGCTTAACCGTTTAACAATCCCAATTTCGATATCGTCCAAGACTTGTACCATATCTTCAGAATAAAATTGTTCTAATAGGCTCTTGGTAAAGACAAATAGCAATGGGTCAATATCCAGGAGAATATAAGATACATCAATAACATAGTTGTCCCGTTCATAATTTATCTCTTCTGTAAAAGCGACAGGTTTGAATTCTAAAGGGTCTGCTGCTTCGTCATCATCATCTTCAGTAAAACTAGCTTTCAAAGGGTCAACAGTTGATGGAGTTTCAGCAAATAAATCCTTAAATGGATTTGTAGCCTCTAGAAGTGTTGCGTATTCGCCCACGATATCTTCGATAATATAGTCTATAGTATCAGGTAAAGTAGGAAGAGGTAAAGTTGGAATCGAAGACGACGGAGCAATAGCCCCATACAGTTTTTGGTATGTATCAGAATCTTGGTAAAATAGCGGAAGAAGAAAAGGACATCTGTGATAAGGTGAATCGTTCATTGTAATGTATCTACGCTGTTCCGATCTTTTTTTATTGATATCTTTATACTGGCCAAAATTTGTAAACCTCAATTTCGTTTCAAATTTGAGGAACGAGGTGTTTGTACCATCTCCCATGACACAACTTAGAGAAACGGTCAATTTTGGAACTTTTATATCTATTCTCTGTGAATATCTTTCATTTTCAAAGTCAATCAACGTAAACAGTAGCGATTCTGCACTAACGATTGATTGCGATTTCATTACTGGATCATTTAGGCTTATTTTTATTCTTTCAGCATGCACGGTTAGTGAGGTCATATCATTGATGGTCTCGGTATCGTATAACAATATATTCTCCAAGTCATTATATCCAAACCCCACCTTATAGAAAGAATTAAAAAATCCTTTTAAAAACTCGATGTCAGAATCAATGCTCAAATCACCAAGATTGATATCCCATTGGCAAAAATAGGTAGGTTCCGTTGGCGGCAATCCGTACATCCTATGTCCGTGAATGGTAAGGTCAGAAAGCACACCATGCTCTTGTTCATCGGCACCATTGTTACGCCGTATAAAGTCAAAAACTTCATTTATTTGCCTTGAAACATGTCGTTTTATTGATGTACCATTTAGCACGGCCATTATGTCCATATAATAATTGCAGCTCCTAAAATCAACAACGAGCTCAGTGAAATGTAATGCAATACAGGGATCGAAACTGTATATTGTTTCCGGTAATATCAAAGCACCGTTCCAAACCGAAAATGTGAACCAAATATCAGTTTCGTTGGTCGTTCTTTTCAGATCAGATCTTTTCACAGGCCCATTGTCTTCAGCATCATTCTTCATACTGTCATCCTGACACTCTGAATCCAAACTAGGCGCTAAGTCCACCACCGAGCTCTTTGTCACGACTTCTCCAACCTCCCTGGCACCAAGGACACCTGTATATTCCTCAGAAGTCACGAAATTAAAAAACTCACCAAAATAATTCATCTTCACATTTATTAAATATCTCATAACAAACCCGTAACAATGAAGTACTGTACTGTTGCTTGTACAATTTATAGTTAGCGTATCAACATTATCTATATCTAGCTCTGAGTACAGAAGATACGAACCCTTAATCGTAAAGTCATAGGATCTTCCTACTTCTTTATGCTTCATAAATTCGTTCAAAGTATTCCATGGAGGTGTATTTAACATCATTCTAAACATCGGAGTTGAAATTTCGTAAGACATATCCGTGTACGTACCCAAGATACTCTCTTTAGGAACCGTGATATCAATGGTTAATTTATCCCCATGAAGTGACAAGTAACAATTTTCGTTGAAATCTAAAGGATTATTAACGATATTGTGATCATTAACGTTCAGGTAAATAGAATAGCCGTCCATTTCCCAGTTCATCTTGTAGACGAATGGCCTAAAAAGTTCATATGGCGTAGGGTCGCCAGCGGAAAAGTCTGAAAGCGTATCTGCGACTAATGTGATGTGCTCTCGTAGTAAAAAGGCCTCTAACTGTTCAGATTTCATATTGATTATCCATATAGCTTTGCTATTCCAACCTAAGGGGTACCCGATGTCCCCATTAAGATCAAAAACTTTACTCTTTAATAAAATGTCATGATTAACACTTGACCTGATTTCAGTGTCCACGAAATGAACATTAAAGTCATTTTTAAAACCTTCTACCGTTGGACACACACTGATGTTGAAGTTTGCGTACGTGTCCTTACAAAACCGGAGGTCCATCCATCCAAAAGGTCTATACTCTTCACTAGTTTTTTTGTAGTGTTGTAAAAATTGAGGGTCTTTGCTTGATTCTCTGGTTGGAATACGCCAAGTGGTATCTTCCATTATTAAAATATTCATTCTAAAAAGAGTGTACACCCTTCTCGAACCTGGCGGGAGTTTTTTGATAGGTTTAGCAGTTCTTGATACTACAGGTGATAAGACTCGCTGTAGATGACTTACCTGTCTTTGAGCCCAGGGTCCATAACAGATGGAACCCCCATGAATTTGAACATCTAAGGCAAAATCTGGTGGTGCCCCGTTATTTCCCACATCTGGCCCATCAATATCAGGTATTGTCGGATGGGCGCCATGTGGCACAACACCAGGAACATCTACATCATATGCAAGGGTAACTTTTGGACACTTTAGAATAGATGTGAATTTAGCATATTCATGACTCGTGAAGTCGAATTCAATATCGTCTAAATCACTTGTTTTAGCATCGCCTGCAGAGGCTTTATAAAGAGAAAGGCCTTTCCATTTCTGAAAAAAAGCATCATCTGACGGGCCTGTCTTTTTACGTCGTGTCGGTATAACAGGTTTGGCGACTACTCGTAGCACTCGTACAAATGTTTTCCATAGCTTTGAAACCTTTCCCGTATCCAATTTGAACTTTAATCCGATAGCGTCATCGTAGCCAATGTTTTGTTTAATGGAAATTTCGAAATTTTTGAGTTCCAAGTGTGTTTTGTTTCTGTACAAGTCTAATCGCTCTTTTGGAGGTAAAACATCTATTATACCTTCACCATTTTCATAACTTAAAATCATGACTGAAGGCGTGAATTTATTTCCTAGTAATAAAGAACCACGATTTAATTTAAGCTCAAGTGGAAAAAAATTTAGACCTTTGGGATATTTACCAATATTTGTTTCTTGGTAGTCCCTATCGTTTATTATTGATGAATCAGAATTTGATGTATACGCGGATTCGCTCAGATCCTCATCTAACTTATCGGCACTACTTCCATCACTAAAAGGCTCAGGAAACGAATGTTCATTAAGGTATTTTTCAAATTTATCTCGTTCGTCCTTGGACAATAAGTTTATAACATTATCATACGCCTCTGTTCTGTTATAGATAAAATACTCCAAACCTTCACATTCCAATAAGAATTTGCATGGAAGTTCTGAATTTTTTCCGGAGGAGTTCTTTTCATTTTCTATCAATTCTGCTTTTCTGCAATTTAAAAGCCAGTATTTCCATGTTAAACTACCTTCTAAGATTGAAATTGTATAATCTTTGTGAATCACGGAAAGATGTTTAAAGTATATTCGGCCACCTAGCAAGGAAACACGTACTGTCTCCACGTTTACCTTAATTTTCGCTCGTTTCCATAATAACCACTCCAATATAAAACTTATAAGATATGCATAAATCCTTCCCATGTAGAATATTGTTGTTAAACACGCTACCACGGTTAGAATCCAATCCACTAGAAAGACCCAGCTAAAATCTTTTTGATGTGTCAGAGGAACACCACGTAATTGTGAAATAGCTTCCATGGTCGCCGCTTATTACCTCCAGTAGAAGACTTAGGTTGAGTGGGCTTGATGGTCACTGATTCTTCCTTTTCCTTTAAAAAAGAGCACTATGACAAATAACACACTATGAATCGATTAAACGTCTCCTGTAGCTCAGCACAAGCGTGTCTGAAAGCGGTACCAATGGTTTATTTGTATGGGTCTGGCTTGGGCTTGTTTGTATGTGATCGCCATCCCTACTGAAGTCACTGAAAGCGCATCGTGAAATTCTCACCTTAATGCCAGCGGTAGAAAAAAAAGTCATATACAATACACGTTAACTACGCAAAGAAAGACGATAAAGTTGGTGACTTCTGGAAGTTTCTTAACGTGCTGAAGACATTCAGAGTATAGTAAGGATGGCCTTATTGGAGAAATTGCATCGAAGGGTTGTTGACATGGGACTTGTCCCGCGTGTCATTGCTTTATTGCCTGTTATTTCCACGTTATGTGCCCTGTTCGGGTTCATATCTATTGCTATTCTGCCAATGGATGGGCAGTACAGAAGAACTTATATTTCTGAGAACGCTTTAATGCCATCGCAAGCGTACAGCTACTTCAGAGAAACCGAGTGGAATATTTTGAGAGGCTATCGCTCTCAAATCGAAAAGACGGTAAACATGACTTCTACGGAAAGGAACAATATAATGGGCTCCTGGTTGCAAGAATTTGGTACCAAGACTGCTATTTATGAGAATGATCAGTATGGAGAAACGCTATATGGTGTAATGCACGCACCCAGGGGTGATGGGACAGAAGCAATGGTGCTTGCCATTCCGTGGTTTAACTCAGAGAAGGAATTCAATGTTGGTGGTGCATCGTTGGGTGTTTCATTAGCTAGATTCTTTTCACGTTGGCCGGTATGGTCTAAAAACATTATCGTTGTATTCAGCGAAAATCCTCATGCAGCTTTGAGATCTTGGGTTGAAGCATACCACACTTCTTTAGATTTGACTGGTGGTTCCATTGAGGCTGCTGTGGTACTAGATTATTCTAGTGCGGAAGATTTCTTTGAGTACGTAGAAGTATCCTATGACGGGCTAAACGGTGAGCTGCCCAATTTAGACCTGGTTAACGTYGCTATATCTATTATTGAACATGAAGGTATGAAAGTTTCTTTGCACGGACTACCCTATGATCAACTAGGTAACAATGATTTTTTTTCAAGGTTTAAAATACTATGCTTAGGAATAAGAGATTGGGCGTTGTCTGGTGTTAAGAATCCCCACGGTAACGAAGCATTCAGCGGATGGAGAATCCAATCTGTGACGCTGAAAGCTCATGGACATGGTGGTCATGATATTACCACATTTGGACGTATACCGGAAGCGATGTTCCGCTCGATTAACAATCTTTTAGAGAAATTTCACCAGTCATTCTTCTTTTATTTGCTGTTAGCTCCACGCCAATTCGTTTCCATTAGTAGTTATTTGCCAAGTGCTGTAGCTTTATCGGTCGCATTTGCAGTAAGTTCATTGAATGCATTTATCAACAATGATTATGCCAGTATATCCCTATTTTCAGAGTATAATTTGATAGCGGTATTGGTTTGGTTCATATCAATGGTTGTGTCATTTGTTATATCGCAACTATTTCTTTCGGTACTACCAGCTGGGTTGTTGATGACTATTAGTTTAGCAATCTGCTTCTTACCTATAGCACTATCTGGAAAAGTCCATATATCAGAACCGCTATCATACCGATTAAAAAACGTTGCATTTTTATATTTCAGTTTAGTATCAACATCCCTTTTGATGATAAACTTTGCTATGGCTTTACTGATCGGTACTCTAGCATTCCCAATGACATTTATCAAGACTATTTCTATTAAAGCATCCGCTGAGTCCGAAACGAGCTTAGGATCAAACATCTCAATAAAAACCGAGCCTAACGATGAAATGCAGCTCAATGAGCATTATAGAGAAGGAATATCCGGGAAAAACCAACAAAGACAAAAATTGAAGAATTTATCGCTATTAATCTTAACAAACCCATTTATTTCGATAACCGTATTCGGGCTGTTATTTGACGATGAATTTCAGGGATTTGATATAATAAACAAATTGGTCTCGGCATGGATAGATTTGAAGTGCTGGAGTTGGTTTGTTCTTTGTATAGGATGGTTACCATGTTGGCTATTGATATTAGCGTCATCATTCGAATCAAAAAGTGTTGTGATTAAGTCCAAAGAGAAGCAGAGTTGAATAGCAATAGTAGTGAAGCGAAGGAGATGACCGAAATGTATTAGACACCTGTGAGCTATATATGATGGGTAAAACCATAACAAAACAAAACAAAATAAATTATATATTATATTAAAGTATTAAAAGTACGTACATAATAGAATAGATGTATTGATGTAGAAAAAGGGTACAATATAATTGAGAATGCAATAAAAGAAAAAAATCGGAGGTGTAAAATATGAAAAGATTAATGATCACATCATTAATATAATGTAGTAAAAACTTATAGTGTTTGCTATTTAGGTTGTTGTGCGATTTTTTTAGTCACGATATTGGTCAAAAAATTCCTTATGAAAAATTTCCCATTTCTTCATCCATTCAACACCAGGTGCCAAGAATGTTGTTCTTAGATGATAAGTACCGGGTTCTTGTCCAAATCCGGAACCAGGAACTGTACAAATACCAGTAGTTTCTAGCAATTTCTTACAATAAAATTCATCAGGCGTCAATTCCAAATGATGGGCTTCCTGAATTGCCTTGAAAGGTAAGTCTATCTTGGGAAATAAGTACATAGCACCTTGGGGCTTTTGGCATTCGATACCTTCTAAAGAATTGAATGTCTCGTATAAAGTCATTGCTCTTGTATTTAACTTTTCATGAATGGAATTCCGTTCTGATTGATCCGATTCAAACGATTCTTCCCCCTCCACTGGTGGACGAACCATCAAATCTACCAAAGCTTGACCAGTGACGACGGGGCATAATGAGATTGAGGCTAATTTCAAAATGACTTGTCTCATTTCATGACTAAAGCCAGTGAGTTCCATGTAACCACCTCTTTGACCACATTCACCGGAAACACCTTTTGAAGTGGAGTGCAAAGAAGCCAGCTGGACATTATCAAATTTACCTGGGTGGTCTCTTTGTAAATGTCTTAGAATTTTTTTCATTGAATTGAATTCGGTGCCGGGGAAGATGTTTTCTTGATAAACTTCGTCAGCGATTACTACCGTACCATACTTGGCCGCAACTTCAAAAATTTGGGCTATCGATTCAGGTGATAGAACAGCACCTGTAGGATTGCCAGGATTGATGACCACTAGCACGGTAGGTTTGATTTCGTTTTGTATAGCTTCTTTGACGACAGTTTCAATTTCTTCTGGATTAGTAGACCAACCTGAATTTTCGTCCAAGTAGTATGGCAGGGCCTGAGAATTGTTTAAGGCCAGAGTGGCAGTATATAGTGGGTATTGTGGAATAGGTATCAGGACACCTGTTTCTGGACCTCTACAGAAGATGGATAGCAAGTAAGTCACGGCTGCAGATGCACCAGCGGTTAAAAATATATCTTCTGGGTAGGCTGTTTCGCCGTCATCTCTTTTAGTAATGAAGTCAGCAACGCTTCTTCTTATACCTTCTACACCTTGAGAAGAAGAATAAGCACCAACGGAACCACCGATATCTTTTATCAAGCTTTTGGCACGTTTAATGGCATCGATTTTGAATAGTTTAGAGTCAACTAGCTGTTGTTCGTTATGATTTAGTAGTTCTGGGTATTGTAAAAGAGATAAGACTTGTCTGTAGTAAGTCAAAGGTTTTTGTTGTAGTTGTTGAGGGTTACCGATATTGGCATTGATAATTTTATTGAATGGCAAAGATTGAGGATCTTTCTCGAGCTGAGTTTTTAACTCTTCAGCTCTCATGGGGATGGCACCTCTAACCGCGTACCTAGCCTTCAAGACGTTTTCATTTACGTCATCCAAAGTCAATTGTTCGGCAGGATAAAATTCATCGTTGGCGGTTTTCAACGTGTGATGTGGGAAGCGGTTTAAATGGCGCAGGTCTTTTAGCGAAGATTGGCCAGATATTGACCTTTTTTGGCATTGGGAGGCCATCCATGATGAGCTATGCCTCTGCAGAACAGGCCTAACTTGCCTGAAAGCCTTTAATTTTGTACTGCTAGCAGTAGTGGTAAAGGATGTAGTGATATGCGGCATTGTCTTTGCGTTTGTAGTGAGAGTCTTTATATGATATGACTTGACGATATGGGTTATCGAGTTATTCACTGTGAAGTGATTCTTGGCGGACAGTGATAACATCATGGAAGAGGAAAACAAATGTAGCAGGGTATACTTATATGCACGTAGTTTAAGAACAATTGAATGTGGGGGAACGGCAATGAAAGACTAACGTTGGTTCTCGAGAAACGTGTGACTGGTATGAACAACGGAACAAATATGGCGAGGCAGAAGCAGTACAGCAGTAGTTGCAGAAAAAAAACCCTTTCCTAGTATGGCAGGCAGGTCACGATCGTTTACAAAGGGCACAACAAACTCTAAATACGTCAACGGCAGCAGGAGAGAACAGTAGCGTGGTGTATTTCAACGAGAGGTCGAGGATCGTAAAGCTCTTGGCTTGGACCCCTTGAGAATGAAAAAAAAAAAGACGCAAGAATAATGAAAAAAGCCAATAGGGAAAAAGTGGAAACCCTCCAATGGGTAGCAGTGTTGTAGAAGAGGTTTGCAGTGTAATTATATATGAATTCTGTAACTGTGGTTATGCGGTAAATAAATATATGTATATATGTCTGTGGGGGCGGCCTGTTGCTGGTTAATCTTGTTTCTTGTCCTTGGGTCGGAATTTGAGTAGCGACAAGCCATTCTCTGCAGGAGCAAAGAAGAAACAAAGGCCAGGCTTATCTTATCTTGAGGGACATGCGGCTTCTGGAGTTGAAGGGAAAGGGCAAGTAAGTACGCAGCTGTAGTTCTGAATGAGTGGCAGTGATAGTAAAGATCGTTTATATGATGTTTTGGGGGTGACGAGAGAGGCAAGCGTACAAGAAATCAAGACGGCTTATAGGAAGCTTGCCCTGAAGCATCATCCAGACAAGTCTGTGGATCAGGACTCCAAGGAGGTGAACGAGATCAAGTTTAAAGAGATTACTGCAGCCTACGATATCTTGAGTGATCCGGAGAAGAAGTCGCATTATGACTTGTATGGTGATGATAATGGCACCGGTGGTGGTGGCGGTGATGAGTTTGGAGATGACGATTTTATGAATTTCTTTAATAACTTCTTCAACAATGGGGCCCATGAGGGAAACGATTTTTCTCATGAGCAGGAGATGTACGAGGAAGACGGAACTGCGAGCTCCAAGAATATCGACATTAATTTATCTTTTACGATGACAGATTTATATATGGGTAAGAAGTTGAAGTTTGATTTAAAGAGACAGATTATATGTGGCAAGTGCCAAGGGTCTGGTTGGAAAGCAAAGAAGAAAATACATGTTACGCACGAAATGGAATGTGAATCCTGCAGCGGGAAAGGTTCCAAAGAGCGTCTCAAGAGGTTTGGCCCCGGTTTGGTAGCATCACAGTGGGTCGTGTGTGAGAAATGTCACGGCAAGGGGAAGTACATGAAAAGGCCCAAGAACCCTAAGAACTTCTGCCCTGATTGTGAAAGTGTGGGGCTTCAATCTAAGAAGGAAGTCATCACTGTAAATGTGCCACCGGGCCACCATTTCAACGATGTTATCATCGTTAAGGGAATGGCAGACGAAGAAATCGACAAGGCTGTCTGCGGAGACTTGATCTTTCATCTCGTTGAGAAGCAAGAGGACCTGCAACAGAAGCAAATCTTGATGAAGATGTTCGGCGACGAAAACCTGCAAGATTTATACGTAAGCATTACGGTATCACTAAGTGAGGCGTTGACAGGTTTTGAAAAGTTTCTAACAAGAACGTTCGACAACAGATTGCTAACGTTGAGCATTAAACCGGGGAAAGTCATAAGACCTGGCGATATCATTAAAATCACCAGCGAAGGTTGGCCCATCCTGGACAACCCTCGTGGCCAATGCGGCGATCTGTACGTTTTCGTGGATATCGAATTCCCTCCAGATAATTGGTTCAATGAAAAATCAGAGCTACTTGCAATAAAGACGCACCTACCGTCGTCATCATCTCGCCCCTCCAACATCACTGCAAATACCGGGAGCGACAACAGTCCGATTAACAACGAAACCGTATCGAACTTCCAGATCATCCACACAGATGATCTTCCTGAAGGAATGAAGGCGTTCAATCCCAAACCGCAAGCCTCAGCGCACCAGAAAGCAAGCAGTTCGTACTGCCCCATGCAATGATAGCACTACAACGTCAGTAAACAACTATTTAATGTTTTTTTTTCTTCCTATTTAGAAGGTTGTCCCACTTGTATATATATATATATTTGTAGCATGCATTAAAGAATATAATCTCTCGCACCTTTAATGAAAAGAGAAAACGAATCCCAAAAGGGCCACACAGCGAAAAAAGGAGAGGCGAATCCTCCTGCAATAGAAACGGACCTGGATCAGGAATAACGATGATATCACAGGCCAACAGCCTGTTGCTGCCGTTCATAGACTCACTGCCGCTGCATCAGATAACTAAGACCGCGCTGACAACAAAGCTTGCAGAAATACACAGTGATTTCAAGTTCAAAGAAATAGCCGTGCCGCTAACCGAATCGCTGCAAGTGTACGAAAGGGCCCAGAGAGCGCAAGACCTGAGAACCAGTTTGAAGGCATTGGAGAGCATCGTCTATCAAACGCATTTCCAATGGAACAATCCCCGTCCAAGACATGCTCGCCTTTTTCAGAAGCACTACCATTTCCTGCTGAGCCATTGGCCCTTTGAAAACCACAGGTCTCTGGTTGATTCCATTCCCGCACAGAGCGGGAAACTGGTATCCATGGCCTCAAAGGGCAACTGGCTGAAGACAGACTGGACCACGCTGTTTCAAGTGAGAAATCCCTGGGTCCGCACACCACCACGACCAGCGTTGCCATCACCTTCATTAGTACAACACAGCATGGCAGACCTCGACGCTTTCACCGCAGAGAGGACCTTTCTGGTCAATTCCCTTGGAAACCACTACAAGTTCTTGAGAGCGAACAGTCAACTAAGCTACAACCATAAGAAATACCCCTCCCCTGGCGTCCAAATCCCCATTAGAAATGCCCTGGGCGAGATCTCCCCACCCAAGCAAATCTCTAAACTCTTTGCAAGACAATTGGCTCACATTTACACCAGTCTGTTTGTGGAGAACCCGCCGTTATCTGCTACGAACGAACTTGCGTTGATGACCGTCTTCCATGACGCCACCTTCGAGCGACGCCATACAAGATTCTACATGCGTGCTTGTGCAAGGGCATACACGATTTCGAACGCCGACTCTACTAGTGAGCCGTTGACGTTTCGTTGCACCCACTGGGGCGACTAGGGTGCCATAAGACTGCGAATACCATGGCACGTGCTACTGTGGCCGTGTCAGGTCACGTGCGCCGCCAGGTTTCGGCCACAGTTGTGGTTTGAAGCCAGAATTGAAAAAAAATATCGTTGAAATAGTTACGGTCGGATAGCGTTTAGCGGTATAGTAGGAGCAGTTTTAGTCATAGTCCGTCGAGGGATGATCTGCCGTTTAGAGTTTCTCCGGCTCAACACTCTGCATGCATATATATACCGAGACAATGCTTGAAGAAATTAGGCCCAAGCCAAGCCTGAAATTTAATGTCTTTTCTATTATTCTCTCCTCTTGCCTTTATGTACACACACAGTAACAAAAAGTTATCCTAGTTATGCCAAGGGAAACACATTCGAGTATCGAAGAAGAGGTGGAAATCCCCGATTTTCAAGATAGCGCAACAGTTCCTGATCTTGATGACTTAGAGCTGGAGTACGACCAATACAAAAATAATGAAAACAATGGTCCCTTCAACGATAATGATCTGGAAAGCAATTCCGTTGCCAACCACAACACGGTGAGCAATTCGAAGGGCATTAATGGCTCGAAGGTCGAGTATTTTAACGCTTCGGATATCTCGTTGTATGACAATTCTGTTTCGCAGTTCGAAGAATCTACTGTGTCGTTCAAAGATTACTACGACCATAGTATACGTTCTCATCTTACTTTGAAAGGTGCTAGCGATTATCTTAAAAGCGTCTTTCCAATCATTAACTGGTTGCCACACTATAACGTTAGTTGGTTTATTGCAGATCTGATCGCGGGTATCACTATCGGCTGTGTTCTTGTGCCACAATCCATGTCGTATGCGCAAGTCGCCACATTGCCTGCACAGTACGGGCTGTACTCTTCATTTATTGGTGCCTATGCCTATGCGTTTTTTGCAACCTCCAAGGATGTTTGTATTGGACCCGTCGCCGTCATGTCCTTACAGACCGCCAAAGTGATTGCAGATGTCACATCCAGATACCCAGAAGGTGACACTACCATTACGGGTCCCATCATCGCCACGACATTGGCGTTATTGTGTGGGATTATTTCTGCTGCTGTTGGTTTCTTACGTTTGGGGTTCCTTGTCGAATTCATTTCTTTAAATGCTGTCGCTGGGTTTATGACCGGGTCTGCCTTTAACATTTTGTGGGGCCAAGTGCCAGCTCTTATGGGGTACAACAAATTGGTCAATACAAGAGTCGCCACTTATAAGATCGTGATAGACTCTTTGAAACATTTACCGGACACTACACTGGATGCTGTGTTTGGACTTATCCCACTTTTCATTCTTTACACTTGGAAATGGTGGTGTGGTACATATGGTCCAAAGTTGAATGACAGATTCAATTCTAAAAGGCCAAGATTACACAAGATTGTCAAATGGACATATTTCTACGCACAGGCTTCTAGAAATGGTATTATTATCATTGTATTCACTTGTATTGCTTGGGCCATCACAAGAGGCAAATCTGCAGCTGACAGACCAATCAGTGTCCTGGGATCCGTTCCATCCGGTTTGAAAGAGGTCGGTGTCTTCCATGTTCCACCCGGACTGATGTCTAAATTGGGTCCAAATCTGCCTGCTTCTATTATCGTCTTGCTATTAGAGCATATTGCTATTTCCAAATCATTCGGTAGAGTTAACGATTACAAAGTTGTCCCTGATCAAGAATTAATTGCTATTGGTGTTTCGAACTTATTAGGTACCTTCTTTAATGCCTATCCAGCCACTGGTTCCTTCTCGAGATCTGCTTTGAAGGCTAAATGTAATGTTCGTACCCCACTATCTGGTTTATTTTCAGGTTCTTGTGTGCTTTTAGCATTATACTGTTTAACTGGCGCATTCTTTTACATTCCAAAGGCCACATTATCGGCTGTTATCATTCACGCAGTGTCTGATCTTCTGGCCTCCTACCAAACAACCTGGAATTTCTGGAAAATGAACCCACTGGACTTCGTCTGTTTCATTGTTACAGTCTTGATCACGGTCTTTTCCTCCATTGAAAATGGTATTTATTTCGCTATGTGCTGGTCATGTGCAATCTTCATACTTAAAGTGGCATTCCCAGCTGGTAAATTCTTGGGTCGTGTCGAAATCGCCGAAGTTACTGATGCTTATGTCAGAGCTGATTCGGACAGTGTTAGCTTCACATCTGAAAACAACAATCGTATTTTAACATTGGAAGAAGATACTACTGATGGTGAAAAGGAGGGGCGTACCGGTTATATAATTAACTCCTCTAAAAAACTAGACACAAAAGTCCAAACGAAGGGTTTCGAATCCCCATCCCCTTCAATTGGCCAACCAAGAATAAAGTATCACACCAAATGGCTACCATTCGACCACAAATACACAAGAGAATTAAACCCGGATGTCCAGATTCTCCCACCTCCAGATGGTGTCCTCGTTTACAGGCTATCCGATAGTTACACGTATATCAATTGTTCAAGACACTATGATATTATAATAGACCGAGTCAAGAAGGTAACGAGACGTGGTCAACTAATTCGCCACAGGAAAAAATCCGACCGCCCTTGGAACGATCCTGGTCCATGGGAACCACCTACTTTCTTTAAGAATTTGAAATTCTGGAAGAAAAAGGAAACGGATATCGAGTCTGCCGAAAATGCTGCCAACAACCCAACTGATGCTGACCGAGATGATAGACCATTACTAAAAATCGTGTGTTTGGATTTCTCGCAAGTGGCGCAAACAGATGCCACTGCTCTTCAGTCACTGGTTGACCTAAGGAAAGTCATCAACCAATATGCTGATAGACAAGTTGAATTCCATTTCGTTGGTATCATTTCATCATGGGTGAAGAGAGGTTTGATTAGTAGAGGTTTTGGTACTCTAAACGAAGAATATAGTGATGAATCCATTGTTGCCGGTCATACAAGTTATCACGTCGCAAGAGTACCTCAAAACAAAGAAACCCCAGGCAAATATAGCGTTTACACTGTTTCAGGTACAAACTTACCTTTCTTCCATATAGATATTCCAGACTTTGCTAAATGGGACATTTAGTCAATCACCTTACAACATATTTATAAATCTTATACACGCACATATTTTTTTTTTCTATATTCCAAAAGTAAAAAACCGTTTTTGCCTTTTTCATTCAATATACAATTAACATCATAATAAGATAGACATTATTCGAACAATAAAAATAACAAGTACTATGGCGCTGCCACAAGTACACATATATGTATTTACCAAATTTTTATTTTTCATTTAATTTATTTTTCTATTTCAAGAATAAAAAGAAAAAACCGTCAATGTTATACTGTAATGAGAGTTCCCCTATTTTGTTACCATAAATAGAAAAACATAAAAACAGCGCTAACAAAAAGTATAATCGTAAAAGTCAGCAGCGTAATATTTTTGACTTTTTGCCACCACATTATTTCCTTTATGTTGACGGCTTTACGTCTAAATTTATTACTGCTGCTATTCAGTTGTGAAGTCTTGTCCACTAGTAGAGACACTCGTTCTTGCCTCTCCAAAAACTTGTCGATGTTATCATTCATTATCTGGATAACATCTTTTATTTGATCTTCGGTGGCATCTCCAATGTCACTAATGGTGTCTTGCCCATTACCACTACTAGATTGGCCATTTCCAGAGCTATTCAAGGTTTGATTGCGGTATTTCACTAGCTCTTCATGGAAACAGTCTAGTATCTGGCCTACATGCGAACTCAATAATTCGTTCGTGGCGTTGGAGTCATAGTCCTGTAGCCCACTCAGTACTCTGATGGGCAAGATCTTGGGTATATCCACTAGCGTGAAGCAAACATACACAGTTTTCGGGTCGTGGTCGTCCGTGGAGTAGAAACAGTCAAACCCGTCAATGAGGTTCATTGACACTTTCGTGACTTTGTTGCCCTTGATGGCGACCACCTTGGGCAACACCATGTCCATGATCAAATTATGAAAGATAACCGGTGTTATCTGTTCGTTTGCTGAAGGTATCGTACCGTAGTTTTCATTCTTATGGAACGGCTGGAAACAACTAGAGATTGTTTCACCATTCTGGATCACTTCCACGTAACTTACTAAGAGTAGCCGCAAAATCAAGCAAAGAAATTCGTTAGTCCCGAGAACATAGGAAATGTAAAGCAAAAGAAGAAACTGTAGGGAATGCTTATGATATTCACTCAATCCCTTTTTTTCTCATTTATCGATTACATTGAAATGTTTATACGTACCATTAAAGCGTTTCATTTGGTAAAAAGCTTAAAAACACAATTCAGTGATGGTTGAGCAACTCCTCCTTTTACTCCCCGTTATTCAACACTTGCTGATTACCTATGTGCTAGTTAGCCCCATAGAGGCTTTTTTCGTCACTATTGTGCCCCAAATTATCTTTTTTGTTAAGCTCGTTAAGACGGAAAGGCGCGCATTACCCGGGAACAGAATGCCAATGAGTTCTTTTAAGGTTATGTAATGTGATGATGGAATATATATTATTTATTTTTGAAAAAAATGCAAAATGAGAAGGGTAGAAGGGCGGTATCGATCACACAAACCTGGCGTCGCACCAGCCCTTTACGACATACTGGATATCTCTTGTGGGTGCAGTAGTCTTGTTTGAGACTTTACCCAAGCTTAGTTTCCCGCATGGTTTGAGCATTGTACCGCGATTGTTGAACCAAGGTTTGACGTCCGAGTGCACGCGAACCAAAGAGCTCTTTGGGTCCATCGTTCCGGGTTCGTTTGCGGGTTCGTGGTCCGGCGCTGGCGGCACCGTGGACGCCGTTGCGATGAAAGGCAGGTTCCACGGCGTGGAATCACCAAAGAGATCGTTCCTTGTTTCGTGGACCATGTCTGACCACAGTTTTTTTCTGGTGATGAGGGCAATTTTGATGTCCCGTGTGGAGACCTTGGGTTCCTTTTTTATCTCCAACGACCAGATATCGGAGTATGTGAGTTGCTTCAGCAGATGGTCGTCCACCTCCACTTCTGGTAGAATATTTTTTCTTTTGCAAGATGTTTCGATGGAATACAATTTTAAGAAGTTTGTGTTCAAACTTTTCTGTCTTATTCTTTTGTTCGGTAGAAGCAGGTCGTTAGGAGCAGCCGCGTCCTTGGTCTCGGAAGATGGCGTGGTGGAAGGCCACTGTTCCAGTTCAACCAGGTCGTTCTCGTATATCATGTTTTCTGTGGTGGACTTGCTCTTGCTCTTCCTTCTCGAGGCGCCGCCCGTTTTGTTGACAATCTGGAAGTCCACAGAGGTTGGTCGAGGTTTTGCACTCGCATCGGACAGCGACGGTACCGGCGACAGATCAGACAACGGTTGCGAATGTCTTTCGTATACGGGTGGGAACAGGTCTACCAGATCCTTAACCTCCCAGTCATCGAACAGGTCAAGGTCCTTCATGTTTAGTATTTTTATCTTGGGCGCCTCCGCCTCGATCTGGTTTTCGTCGTCGATGGCGGGGGTCTGCGCATCGGCAGCCTCTGCAATGTTATCTGTCAAGGGATGGTCTTTGGACGAGCCCAAAGAAGAACAGTCACTTTGCGTCTCCTCCGAAAACTTCCTCTTAATGCTCTGTGTCAAGAGGTTCTCATGTATCGGACAATCGCCCGATACTGTCTTTACAGAATTTGATTTCTTGACCTGCGACAAAACCGAACTTAAAGACGGGGTCATGAAAGATGAGCGATTTTCGTTTGACATTTCGGAATCGACTCGAGCCTTCAGTATTCTGGTCCGCTTAAAGCTCTTCCTCTTGGTGGGTACATTGCTACTTCGAGAACCCGCTGGCCCATCGAGTGGTGCTCCAGCAGAAGAACAGAAGTAGCTCTGGTCGCTTACTGTTCTTGTACTCGCGATCGTCTTGTTCAAGCTGGCAGTGGCCAGCTTGTTGTTCTTCTTGTTGGTAGCAGTGGCGTAGAACGACTTAGGATAAAAGACCTTCGAGGAGTCGTTCCATGAATGCAATGCGCTGTCATTGCGCATGCTTCCGATGAGGCGGTGTTCATGACCATGCATTACTGAATGATTTGTCTCCACGTTCAGCAGCATTGTGTGTGTATTCAGTGCGATGTGTCTTGTGTGTTGTATCTCTTCAAAAGTAACTAAAGAACAGGAAAATCTGCCATCAAGTAGTTGCGAAGAAAGCTGTTTCCCATTCGCTGTCCCAATCCCACTCGTTTGGCGTTCTCGCCATCCCACTTTTATCTCATTGGCTTTTTAGCACAATAAGGCGACTTTAGTACATTTGCCGCGCTTTCAAGGATGACAAAGATAAAAACCGGATAAAAAGGCAAAAAAAGTGCCGTTCAACCCTATCCGCGGCCGTTTCACGAGCCCTGACTATTTCTGTCCTAAGCCCTGTATGTTTGCGGTTACCCGGTAGTCACGTGCCTTGGGTTCTAGGGTTGCACGGCTGCGCAAAAATGGAAGCAAGAAAAAAAGAAAAGAGGTAAAGTTATACACTGTGTATGGTTCGTTTTTTTTTCTATATATGGGTTTAGTTGGTGGGTGGGTATTGGAAGTGAAAGTTTTGTTGTTGGGACTGTTGTTGCGGAGGTTGTGGTTGCGGTAGTGGTTGTGGTTGTGGTTGTGGTTGCTGTGGTAGTTGTGGTTGTGGGATAGTCTTGCCCCCCATTTGCTGTTGGTATGCGATTACAGGGCGAGCAGCATTGGTGTTCAGTCCTGGAATGGTGCCAAGGTTCGGTGTTCCGTATGCGGAGATGCCTGGCAGTGGGCCGCTTGTCATGTGGGGGAACGCGGTGCTGAATGCAGGAGGTGACATGGACTGGGTCAGTTCCCTTTGTTTGGCGAGTTGTTCGAGTCTTTTCTTTTCCTCCTTCATTTTTTTCCTTCTTTCCCGGTCTTCTTGCTGTTTTCTTTGCTTAGCCCTGATTATTTTCAACTCAGGCACGAAAATGTTACGCAGCTCAAGTTCCAGGTCTTTCATGCACCAACCACAGATGAAAGTGGAGCATTCTCCCAGAGGTTTGCGCTTATCGGTGGGTCTCGTGGACTTGGAACTGGGTTCGGGCGTGGATTGGGGTCGGCGCGAGGACCTTCTGTTGCCATGTGAGTTGCCCATTATGATGACGCCAAAATCGCGTTGCGACAGCATGTGCTGTGGGGGCTTCGTGGTCAAGGATATCAGCTCGGTGATCTTTGGTGGTTGGCATTCCCAGTGCTGCCATCTGTAACACTGATCGCAACATACCAATGGGTGATTATTGAACAAGTCCGTCTCCGAATCCTCCGTGATTACCATGGGCGCCAACTCTGGTTCGCCGGGGCATTGGAAAACGGAATCTTGGCTGTCCGGCTCTTGCTGTGACGTGAATATCCCATAGTTGGCCAGTTCGTCCAACTCCTCCTTGGTTATGCAATAATCGGAGGGCAACTCAGGAACATCGGCGGTGGACAGCAAGCCAAGGCTTTCAGGAGTCGGTTGCTCCAGGGGGATGATACTCGACTGAAAGTTGGGCCCGTGATCAAGAACTTCGTTATCGATTTCATTCAGTGGGTTGTTTTCGTCCTTCCCCAAAAATGGTTCGAGAGATGGAGTGCCGGAGCCACTTCTGTCCGTGAGCTCGTTACGCTTGGTCAGTTTTGCGTCTCTGTAATCCTGGTCGTATAATTGCCACAACTGACCCCATAGTAGGTCCTTGAGCTTCTTGATTTCCTTCGACACCAGCTTGTTCCTGTGTCTGATAAACTGTTCTCTTTCATCCAATTTTTCAAACCATTCACTTTCCAAATCCTTTTTCTTGCTCTCCTCTTCTTTGGCCACCAGCCTCGAAGATCTTTTCCTTCTTGTCATCAGCTCAGCAATGGCTCTCTCCTTTTCTCGGTTGGTCAAGATCTTGGCTGAATACAATCTATGCTCTGCGAATGTCGGTATCAAACTCGTTATAAACTCGTCAATTAACTTCGAGTCCCTGTTCTGTGACCAGTATTCCAACATGGACTCCCAACCAGTGGTGACCACTTTATAATCGACAGTGATAGATTGCAGGTATGCGTCAATGTCGTGAGAGTACTCCAGATGGATCAGTTCCACGGAATCCGGCATCTTGGGGTCCATTTCTTTTATTGTACAGTTCTGTAGCTTTATCGGGATATTCAGAGTCTGAGAGACTTGAGAAGAGGGGTCTTCTTTGACTCTGTGCATAGTTTTCTCAACAAGAACACCAACATTGGGCAAGGCAAACAGACTTCGCGTCCCCCCCTCTTCATTGTCGTCATCTAGTATAATTTCGTTGAATGTGAACAAATGCAAGTTATTCACTAAATAGTTCTTGAAGAACATATTCTTCACTTCAACTAACTTTATAATGCCGTAAAGAATTTCAAACTGACGCGCAATGTCCAGCTCCAGAAATGGGGAGGTAGTAACCAGATCTGAAAATGCGCTGGAATTTTCGAAATGATGATTAACAATAACATTCCAATCTCTCAATTGTCCGCTCTTATTGCCTGCCAATTGGTGTAATAATTGCAATCTAATCTGATCATACAAATTCTGCGAAGCACCATCGACGTCTACTTCATCGTTGTAATAGTTTGAGTCCTTTCCATCAATCTTCGAAAAGACATCCGTCACGAAAACGCCTTCGTCGAACTTTATACTCTTCCATAAGCACTTGGTAGAACCACCACCGTCTTGCTCTACAGTGTATGACGTGGTAGTGTAAGATTCACAGACATTAGAGAGCCAAGCCACCACGTACTGGAAATGCCATTGTTGCGCCAAGCTCGCAGCCTTCTCGTGTAGCAATCCTGAATGCGGCAGTTGGTGCTTGCTCAATTGAGCCAGTACATCGTCAGAGACGTAATCATGCCATTCTTCRCCATTCGAGTCCGCAGCACCCATGGGCTCACTCACCTCGGTGTTTCTTGTGCCTCTAGTCCTCTTCGATCTTATCATATCCTGATTCACGCCTTTCTGATTCTATGCTAACCACTCTGTGCACTTGATTAATCAAATCAAGTGATCTGGGTCCTTAATCGTGACACAATTGAACAAATAAACACTACTGGGAAGAAAAATCACGTGTCACCTGCGACGATATCTATGCCGTGCGTGGTGATAGCGGTAATATGGCCTTGTAGCGAAAATAAAAAAATTTGGAAAAGGAAAAGAAGAGCTTAAGTGGACGACAAAGCCTCGGTTTGCCACCGCCCAACTAGAGAGCACAGCACGCTATTGACCTAAATTTACAGTCAAGGACGGTCCACGGAGGGGTTACTACAAGTTACACTGCATTACACGACATTCAGTGGGGTTCCAGGGCGCGAACAGGATTAGTTTTAAAAGGAAACACTAATTAACACATTTCTAGGGTTTACTGTGCTATTTATAGTGTGGCTCAATTATTTAAATATTCTACTATGCCCGATCCAAACACAGCCGATTATTTGGTGAACCCGAATTTCAAGACGAGTAACAGGGACTCCGTATCACCAGCACCCGAAGCTTTCAATGGTACACGAATTGCCGCACCGGCTACGTTACGCATGATGGGCAAACAGTCCGGATCAAAACATGACCAGCAACAACCGCCATTGATGCCTCCTGCGGATATCAAACAGACTAATGGACAAGCAGATCAAAGACAAAGCGACGCAGCCGTTTCTGTCGGCAGTAATAACAATAGTACGAATGGGAACATGGAGTTCAGGCAATTCCATAGAAAGTCTCTGGGAGACTGGCAGTTTTTAGAAACCGTCGGCGCAGGCTCTATGGGGAAAGTCAAATTAGTCAAGCACTGTCAAACAAAAGAAGTTTGTGTAATAAAGATTGTCAATAGGGCTTCCAAGGCTTATTTGCACAAACAACACTCTTTACCTCCACCAAAAAATGAAAATGAACTATTGGAAAGACAAAAAAGACTGGAAAAGGAAATTGCTAGGGACAAGAGAACCGTTAGAGAAGCCTCCTTGGGCCAAATTCTCTATCATCCTCACATATGTCGTTTATTTGAAATGTGTACCATGTCGAACCATTTTTACATGCTTTTTGAGTACGTTTCCGGTGGGCAACTGTTGGACTATATTATCCAACATGGTTCATTAAAGGAGCATCATGCGAGGAAGTTCGCAAGAGGTATTGCTAGCGCCTTGCAATACTTACATGCTAATAATATCGTTCACAGAGATTTGAAAATTGAAAACATCATGATTTCTAATTCGGGTGAAATCAAAATCATTGATTTTGGCCTTTCCAATATTTTTGACTCCAAAAAAAAATTGCATACGTTTTGTGGTTCATTATACTTTGCGGCACCGGAATTATTAAAGGCACAACCTTATACGGGACCGGAGGTGGATATCTGGTCATTCGGTATAGTTCTTTATGTTTTGGTCTGTGGTAAAGTACCCTTTGATGATGAAAACTCAAGCATACTACATGAAAAGATCAAAAAGGGTAAGGTGGATTACCCATCCCATTTATCCATCGATGCCGTTTCTTTACTGACTAGGATGATCGTTGTGGATCCGTTAAAAAGGGCAACTTTAAAAAATGTCACTGACCACCCATGGATGAATAGAGGTTACGATTTTAAGACTCCATCATATGTTCCTAATCGTGTTCCATTAACACCGGAAATGATAGACAGCCAAGTCTTGAAAGAAATGCACCGTTTGGAGTTTATTGACGATATTGAGGATGCAAGAAGATCGTTGAATCAACTGATCACTGAAAGAGAATACATCCAATTTTCACAGGAGTATTGGAACAGATTATCCAACTCCAAAGGATTGAGTTCAAGCTTAAACAACAATCATTTGAATTCCACTGCAAACCAAAATCCAATTCAAACTCAGCTTTCAAACAGCCAATTGACAAATGCTACTCACGAACAAGATAATAGTTTTGATGATCCCACTTCAGCATATCATCCATTATTATCAATTTACCATTTGGTATCGGAAATGGTTGCACGTAAAATAGCTAAGTTACAAAGAAGACAAGCGTTGGCACTGCAAGCGCAGTCACAACAAAGGCAGCAGCACCAATCAGTATCTAATAGCAAAGCTGCTTTGACGAATACGTCACCTGCGGTTATGAATAAACTGAGAAGTACACAAAAGGAATCACTTTCTAATACTGGTATTTTCCAAGTACCTGCAACCCCCTCACCAGGAACGTCAAATAACTCTAATTCACCAAAGAAACCCCCATTACGTGTTATGGTTCCTCCCAAATTAACAGTACCTGAACAAGCGCATACTTCGCCAACATCTAGAAAGAGTTCGGATATTCATACCGAATTAGCTGGTGTCTTAAACTCTAGTCCCGGTCCTAGATCTGTGGAGTATCAACAATGTTCGGCGTCACCAGCTTCAGTTGAAGCCCAAGAGAAAAATCTAATCGGTGGAATCTTTAGAAAATTATCTCAAAGTGGGCAGTCCCATCAGCAGAGGCAACAAGAACCACTTTCCGAAAGACAACCACCAACTTATATGCCGAAATCAAATGAAAATTCTATGAGGGTACCGAAAAGTCATACTCGTACTATATCAGATTATATTCCAAGTGTTAGGAGGAACCCTTCCTATATGACAAACTCTGTTGATACAAAGGAGCGCAATACTGTTAAAAGTACCGTTATAATACCTCCGGCAAGGTCTGCATCACAAAAGCAAAGCAGCAATCTACCTGCTCTACCTCAGGACGCGGAATTGATTGTACAAAAACAACGACAAAAAGTCCTAAAAGAAAATCTCGATGAATTGCAAATCAGTGACAATAACAATAACAGCAACGTGAACACTGCAAATATCGAAACAAATACCGACAACGGTGACCATTATTTATCTGTTCCAAATAACCGTAAATTGCATCCTAGTGCAAGAGCCAAATCAGTGGGGCATGCTCGTCATGAATCTTTGAAATTCACAAGACCACCTATCCCAGCTGCTCTTCCGCCATCGGATATGACTAATGATAATGGATTCTTGGGAGAGGCAAATAATGAGAGGTACAATCCTGGAAATAGAAACTTTTTGGCCGTACCAGAAAACTCTATGGTGCATAACGATAATAAAATTGATGATGTCAGCAACGGGCCCTTTCCTATCTATGTCCAAGAATTCACTGAAAAGCAAATCTTGGAAGAAGCATCAAGGGCTCCTCCTGGATCCATGCCATCTATTGATTATCCAAAATCAATGTTTTTGAAAGGGTTTTTTTCAGTACAAACCACCTCCTCTAAACCGTTACCTATCGTTCGTCATAACATCATATCTGTTTTAACAAGAATGAAAATTGAATTCAAAGAAGTCAAAGGAGGGTTTATATGTGTCCAACAAAGGCCACCTATTGCGACTTCGGTAGTACCTGCAATAACAACTAGTGATGTGGGCTATGATTCTGGAAAATCAGTGAATCTCCAAACCAGTTTAGACAACCAATTATCAAGCAGTTACCATAGTTCAACATCCACAGCATCAAGAAGTAGCTCGATAAGGCGCCAAGGCTCTTATAAAAGGGGACAGAGTGGTATACCATTGACGCCTCTCGCAGGTAGTACGCATCAAAGGAACTCATCCATCCCTATGTCTCCAATTTCTGGAAGTCAAAGCAACGGTATATCTGAAGAGCTCTCATCCGCATCATTGGAGTATATTCAACAGCAGGATGATATCTTAACGACGTCAAGAGTCCAAAATATAAATGACATAAATGGTCAATTCGAGCAAAACAACGTTTACGATAATAAAGAAAGGCCTCCAATTAGATTTGAAATTCACATCGTGAAAGTGCGTATTGTTGGGTTGGCAGGTGTGCATTTCAAAAAGGTTTCTGGTAATACCTGGTTGTATAAGGAACTAGCATCGTACATCTTGAAGGAATTAAATCTATAGATATTGTGTGTTTTAAATATTTTTAGCGCACGTTCTTTGTCTTCTTGACATTTATTTTGTACATTTATATTGTTATTAAGTATTTATCGATCCTGAGTCCCACTCGTTCTTTACTTTTTTCTGTATGAGGATATTTGAATGTCTGCGTAAATCTGTAACAATGATGATAAGGATGATGATAAAATACAACAGCTACAGAATTTTAAATAAAGGCAGCGCTCACCGATTTGCGTTGACGCCCTTAAAAGATTTAACTCTTGAAAAATAGAACGATTTCTCATTCCTCAACGAACAATCAGATGCATTTCCCTCCTTATCCACAACAGTGGAACTTAGCCATTTCAACTTTTGATACCTTTTAGTGTCTTGATTCTTGATTTGAAATTCTTCAGTAAATGTATATTTTTCGTCTGACCTTGTAATCTTCAAATGACCAAAATTATAATCAAACCCAAGACTCCAATAACACGTATCACTATGTTTAGGTTTATTATCTATGGCAAAATGTTTCACGACAAAACTAGGTTCATCTGTAGTGAGTAATCTTAGACATTGGCCGTTCTCATAAAACCTCAGATATCTATAATAGGTGATCATGTGAACCGGGTTTAAAAGGGACGATGAGCCCTCTGCATTGGAACCATACCTCAGGTAATTTACCACACTAATATAAATACCTTCAAATTTGATATATGGTCTTTCCTTTAACATACAGATATCATCCCCTTGCCACATTTCTTGTTCAAACATACTTACGTTGCTTATCCCATTAAGGTCCATTGCCATTTGATCATACTTCTGTTTGGGATATATGTACTTCGCAAAGGTTTTGAAAGGCATAGAGTCATGGAAGCAAAGTCTATTGAAAGTGGAACAACTCATCGACAAATTTACCCATGATTCACCGGACATCAACACAACCTTTTTGATAATTCTCAGTAAAATATCATTGGGCAGCATTTCCAAAATCCAACAGGGGGGGAGTTCGACATCGTCAGTAGCACGAGCACTGTCTTTATCTGCTGTGTCCTGGACATTTGAGCTTTCAGAAAGAACGGATAATTCCGACAATTTTTTGTGCAATGACCACTCATCGTGCAATTTTTTCCTATAAATTCTTTCTACGTTGTCATGGATCTTCAATGCACTTCTATAAAAGTTTATGGCATCTGACATCGACCCATCTTTTTCTTTCAATACACCCTTTTCCCAAATACTAACAGCTTCTCTAGCCCTGGGGTCCTTCTCGTAATCCACAGTCATTAGCTTGATGAATTTATGATATGGGGATACATGTGTCGTCACCAAAAGCAATGCGGTATCCTTCCTTTTCCCTTACGTTCGTTCGCTGACCAGTTCGTGTGATGATTTTACATATATATATATAATTAAGTTTGCTATTTCGTAGGCTCTTAAAAGCGCCGAAAAAGATAGAGAAGGGGAAGAGATAAAGAAGTTCTAAACAAAAGTTACTTGTACACGTATATAAAGATATCTACTCTTGCGAATGTACATTTCGTTAAATCATTATTTGGTGACACCGTCGTTGGTGTTCCCACCGATTAACATATCAATTTCATTCAGTAAGGTGAAGTCAAAATTATATTCTAATGCAAAATCATTACCGTGAGATAAGGTACCCAATAAATCCATTGTTTCAGAATTATGCAAAGTGTCTTCGGAGTTTTCAATGAATTTTCTGGCGAGTTCATAGTTCAATGTAGGTGCGTCTAAGAAGTTCAAAAAGTCTTGTTTTCTGTCCTTCTTAATCAGGTTCGACTTCATGCATTGGATGGCTAAAATCGCAGAATAAATCATGTAAATCGTAGCTTTCTCAAAAGTCTTGAACTTATTTTTCCAAACTTTCAAGAGGTAGTACAATTCATCAACATATCCTTCCACTAATTCTCTACTCTGTTCGATTTCGTATATGAAAGGTTTGTTATAGGATATCAATACGATATAGTAATGAAACCAAACATAAGCAATGGTGGGATTGAAATCAGACATTCCCATTAATGATCTCTTGGTCCATTGCAGTTCAATTGGTAAATCCCTTCTCCAATTGTAAACTTCGAGGTTGAATTTAGATAAGTACTCGCTTCTCTGAAGTAAAGTTTCGTTGGGACTGAAAATCTTGGATGCAAAAATTTCAGTTATTCTTGACAGCACAATCAGTTTTTTCAAAGGGTTTGCTGTAGACAATATAACTTTTGGATCATATATATACTCTTCGATACCAGTCTCGATTTCAGGCAATTCATCTGTTTCTGGAACAGTAGAATTGGACAAACGTAGAGAAGTTGATCTTCCAAATAAAATGGCTATCAAATGATCTGCGATGTAACAGCCCCAATATATTCTACTTCTCACTTCAAAATCCATTATTGATAATTCATCCTCATAAACATTGCTCCATGCTTCTGGATTCAAATGCAGGCCGATTTCATGAGCAATCCTAAATGCTAACCCAGAAAGATACCAAGCCATGGGGTTTTCACCGCCTCCAATGTCGTAGAACGCCAAACATAGTAGAGTCTGGATGATTGCCAATTTGGAAGAAGATGAGGATTCAGCTAACGAAGAATCTTCGAGTTGAAAGATTTTTTTCAATACTATTGTCTTGGCTCTTTGATAAAATACTTCAGATTGTTGGAAAAGTTCAGTTTCCGATTTGTAAGAGATTAAAGACCCCAACGCAGCAATGGCAAATACCAATTCTTCAGAGCAATAGTAACTCTTAGTGTTTGTATCACCGAAAAAAGCACTTAGGAAAGTTTCCCTATGAATGAAAAGGTAGTGACCTGGGTACAACCACTTGAAAAACAGCGATAATGACCTCAAGATGAGCGGGCTTCTTGATAAATTTTTCAAGCTGACCTGTTGTTGCTGGTACCTCGTGCCATCTGTCTTTTTCTTTGTTATGGACAGTGAATTTGATGGATATATACTGTTTGTACCGACGGGTGGAGGACTTTCTGAGGGCAGTTTCTTGGTAAACGTATCGGATTCGTTTTCGCCGGTGCTCTCAGAGGACGTTAATGCTGGTGAAGGTGATTGACCATACTTTAAAATTTTCTCATTGGAGATATCATCACCGTCATCGTCGCCGTCGCCGTCGCCGTCGTCGTCATCTTTCAGTGGAGACAGGGAGTCGTTGGCTATAGTGGGAGTTGAAGACTTTAGCATTTGTAACTGCTCTTTTAGAGTGCTAATTTGGCTCTGTAAGGCCTCGACATACGTCGTGGAGTATCTTTTGTTTCTCAAGTCTTGTTGAGCAAATACACAATCGGTACCGAACTTGATACAGTTTGCGCAAGGCTTCTCCATGTTACATTTTCTTCTTCTACGACGACAGTTCTGACACGCCAGTTTCCTCTTTCTGGTCCCGCCATTATTGCTCTGGTCATCGGTGGCAACAGATCTTTTCAAACTGGATGGAAGAGACGGTGTCGCTGTTGCTATTAGCGGTGGAGGTGAAGGCTCCAGCACCATTCTTGCCGATGAGTTAGGGTTTTCTATTTTCGAAGGGTTTCAGTCAAGTCACTGGAGTGGACTGCCTTGTGAGTTTTGTTTTGTTTCGTTCGGAACGGTCGGAATCCCCGCTCCCATGTAAGTTGTTTATGTTTTCTATTTATGTTTTCTTGTATGTATATATATATATATGTATATTCAGTATAAAGATGGTTTTCCTTCATACGCTACGAATGAGTGGCACTATTTCGATAGGAAGGAGACTAAAGAAGAGGTGAAGTGGTGAGGGTTGTCCAGAAATAGGTTGTGACCAGCATCAGGAACCTCCATGTAGCTAGCCTTTGCCTTGTTTTTCAACATCGACTCAGTAGTCAGGTAGCCTGCGTATTTATCCATCCAGTCGTGTTCGCCGTACATGAACATGACGTGCGTTGCTGGATTCAAAAGACCGACGTTGTTTATGATTGGATCTCGCGCAATCAGGTTCCTTTCGAACAGTTGTGTGAACACCTTGATCGTTTGTGGCTGCACGCTCTGGTTCTTGCCCACAAATGAGTGCAAGAGGTAGTCTTTGTACAGTTGGTCGGGCACCTTGACGTAAGCGGTGGAGATGTAACTCGAGCACAGCTTGGAGCCTATGGGCCCCATCCACTTCAGAACGTTCAGTTGGTTTTCGAAGATGAACCGAGGAACGTTCAGCTTTCTGGTGTAGTAGCGGGAGGACGGGTCGGTCAATGTGACCGGATAGGTTGTGTTGGCGTCCCACTTGTGGGTGATGGCGTGTATGCTGTTTTCTACGCCGAGGGGAGATATGAGGCACAGTTTGTCGATGGATTTTGGGTATTTGAGGGCGTACTTGAACGAGATGTACCCGCCAAAGGAATGGCCCACCACGTTGATCTTGCGCAGATTATTGTCCTTCCGCCACTGCTCTATGCTGTCGACGAAGTAGTTCTCGTACTGCTCCAGGTGTGACTTGATCTCCTCGGCGGGGGGGCGTTTATCCAGCACGGGGGTCACCATGTCGTCCTCTATATGCTTGAACCTAAGCGACTTGATCTTCTTCACATTCTCCACCTGGAGAGCAGGTGCCTCTGAGGCACCGTTAGCGGGCAGATCGATAGCATACAGGTCCTTGATGTTGTCGGAGAGGTTCTCAAACGTCCTGTAAAACGCCATCGACGAGGCGGCATACCCATGGATCAGCACCGTGGGCGTGGTAACCTTACTGGCACGACTGTTGTGGAAGTGCCACTGGTTGATCCCGCCAGGGGTCATCGTGTTGTTCACAGACCCGTTCACGTTGGTGCTGTCCATGATCTGCTGTTGCAGCACCTTCAAGCCATGCACATTGGCACAAACCTTAGCGTCTGCAGTGGTGGTTTCCTTCTCAGTCTTGCTGCACCATTTAAAAGTGTTAGTCCACATTCTATAAAAAAAGAGCTACGTCTACGTGCGTGTGTATATATGTACGTATGTATATGCGGAGTGCTTGCCAGCTCAGTCCCCATGATGCGTGTATGACCTTTATATATATTGGCACCACAAGAACCATCAACATCAACAACGGAGATACCTTCTCCTCCACGGATTTAAACTCGTTGAGCAGCGCTCCGTGGAAACACAAACCATCGCCAACAAGGACCAACAAGCCAAAACACCCAAGCAAGACGCACGAAACCGCGCCCCGTTTGGACCACAAAGGCCCATTTAACGGCCGGCCGCCACAAGCAAGATCGCCACCGCAACCATATCATAGCACAGCACAGCATAGCAAGAGATGGCGGATATCGAGGACACATCGGTTGTCCTGCAAGGCCTTGGCACGATCAGCAGCCTAGAGGGTCTGGAGGACGATGGGTACCTCAGCGACGAGGACACATCGCTGAGCAACGAGCTGGCGGATGCGCAACGGCAGTGGGAGGAGTCGCTGCAACAGTTGAGCAAGCTGCTCAACTGGGTGCTGCTGCCCCTGCTGGGCAAGTACATGGGCAGGAGGATGGCCAAGACGCTTTGGAGCCGGTTCATCGAGCACTTTATATAAGTATGTAGTGAATGTATGCGCATGTAGCAGTTATAACAGATAGTCGGATCTTTTGCACACCCGCTGTTTTATCYCCGATAGCACAGGGCCATTGTATGGTCGTTTAACGAACGAGCGACATCTTGGGCAAGGCACCTATTTAAAAGAGATGCGACAAGAAACAAGCATCTGGCAGTCATGTCGAAAAAGCAGTGAAGGAAAAAGCGAAAGAGTACGATGAACAGGAAAGTGGCAGTCGTGACGGGGACGAACAGTAACCTCGGTCTTAACATCGTGTTCCGGCTTATCGAGACCGAAGACGCTAATGTCAGGTTGACCATCGTGGTCACGTCGAGGACGTTGCCTCGAGTGAAAGAGGTCATCGAGCAGATCAAGGACTTCTACAAGAACAAGTCAAAGCGGGTTAATGACTTGGAGATAGATTTCGACTATCTGTTGGTGGACTTCACCAACATGGTGAGCGTCTTGAACGCGTACTACGACATTAACAAGAAGTACGATGCGATAAACTACCTCTTTGTTAACGCAGCACAGGGCATCTTCGATGGTATCGACTGGGTCGGCGCGGTGAAGGAGGTCATGACCAGCCCATTAGAGGCAGTGACGAATCCGACGTACAAGATCCAGCTGGTGGGTGTCAAGTCCAAGGATGACATGGGTCTTATTTTCCAGGCCAATGTGTTTGGTCCGTACTACTTCATCACCAAGATCTTGCCTCAGTTGACCAAGGGCAAAGCGTACATTGTTTGGGTGTCCAGTATCATGTCCGATCCCAAATATCTCTCGTTAAACGACATCGAGCTAGTGAAGACGAATGCGTCGTACGAAGGGTCCAAGCGATTAGTTGACCTGCTGCATTTGGCCACCTACAAGGACTTGAAAAAGCTGGGAATAAACCAGTACGTGGTCCAGCCCGGTATTTTCACGAGTCAGTCCTTTTCCAAGTACCTAAATTTTTTCACCTATTTTGGCATGTTGCTCCTGTTCTATTTTGCCAGATGGGCCGGATCTCCATGGCATAACATCGACGGGTATAAAGCTGCAAATGCACCCGTGTACGTGACTAGGTTGGCCAACCCCAATTTCGAAAAGCAGGACATCAAGTACGGTTCTGCCACTTCATGGGACGGTATGCCATACATCAAGACCCAGGAAATAGACCCTACCAATATGTCAGACGTTTTCGCTTATCTACAGAAGAAAAAGTTGGAATGGGACGAGAAACTGAAAGACCAAATCACAGAAACTAGAATCCCCATTTAAAATGACACAATTCCCGTGTATATATACATATCTATACGTATACATATAAGACAGAAAAATCTGATTTCGTTAAAGAAATGAGCTATCGTCATTGTTATAATGTCTTCTGCACTTATCCCGCAGACTTTCTATGGGAACCCTCTCATGACATTGGATCTTGTAAACGTTCTTCAACTCTTCTTGCAAGAGCAGATACTCTTCGTGTAAATGGTGACTTTGCAAAGAACTGACCAGATCCGAGTCGTTCCAAAAATCTTTCAATGCGTTTGTTTCATGGTTTATTATGTCATCCAGCCGTCTCATGTTCGGCCTCGAACTTGTCACAAACTCTCGCCTCGACAGCTTCCTCAGGTCTTCTTTACTACATCCAGGTATGCTCTCCAGCAGCATTGCAGCACTGTCGTCTGGGTTGTCGTTCTCATGCGCATCGGGCTTTTCACCACCGCACATCACATCGATATCTGGTCGATAGGTGTCTGTACCATCAAGATGGCCCTGTTTGTGGAATACAAGACAATGTGCTGCCCTTTCAGCCCGCAAAAAATTATCGATTTTGCTTTCTCTTAATGTATTACGGCCGCAAAATGGTGCGTAATCATATGCTTTCTCTTCTTCGATATGGGTCAAACTATCGAGGTCATCAACCTCATCCTCATCCATGTCCATTCCATACACGTCATCCGCACTTTTCTCCTCTAACACCTTATTCGTTATGGGTATCGGATCATTACTTATTATTCTTGTCGATCTTTTCCTTAGCGGTGTGGTGAAGTTGTTAAAGTTTACTTTGTTGAACCTTGGTGTCCTCCAGGGCGGCAATGATGGTAATTGAAACAGTTTACTTTCGCTTTTATCACCATTCTGGTTCATGATAACGGCCTTGCTTATCCGATATGTTCTACCCTGTTTCCCTTTTAGTATGTGTATTTACTATTGGATTTGACTTTCCTTTTAACTTTTTCTTCTTGGTTTAAAGCCGTGCACAAAGTATGCTATTACTTAATTATAAAAAACCTGAATCAAATCTTCAAAAAAAATCTGGGTTCTACGTATGCTGATATATGTATGACCGACAACGACCGACAGAACCTTTATAATAACCCACTCAAGGTCAATTTCTCCAAGAATGGCGACAGATCCTCTCGACGAATTTCTATTATAGAACTTTCAAAATTATCTATTCTAACTTTTGCATCCGTCTCTGCCGTTATTTGTTGAAACGCCATACTAAAATTATTCAAGATTGGTTTTTTTGTGTGTATCGTGTCCAGCCCACGGGGATACCTAGGTGTTAGCCCCGCCACCAAGTACGTATCTGTACTTTCATCCATACTGGCAAGCACCATGGGTAATAATTGCTTGTCTTCAGATTCAGCGCAACATTCTATGAGCCAATTTCCTAGTCTCAACAACGTTAACGGGTTTCTGTACAAGTCCAGATCTGGTCCATCTTGCAAGACACATAATCTATAAATCCTTAGATGCTTTATTAATTTTTTCTCTAGTATGGCAACACCGGTGTTAAAAATTGCCTTTTGTAAATCTTGTGCCAATCGAATACCCCGATTTAGTAGTTCTACTTTTCTATCGTCTAAAGCATCCCAACTTAACCAGAAATTCRAGACCCATTTCTTCCTTAGATTATTCAATTTTTCGACATTATCACCATCATCGTCTTCTCCATCAGTGTCTTCTCCATTATTATCATTTATCTTTACGTCGTCTTTATCGCTTGTATTACCTACTTCCAACAGGGCTGTTAGAGCCTCTACGAACTCGCTGGCACTTATGGACCCACGATATCCCAGGGTTCTGACAAATCCATCTCTAATAATATCCTGTAACCCATAACGGTCTAGATTTTTGTCAAATATCAGCCCGAGTTCCCTCTTGATGGAATGGTCCATATAAAGCCAAGTCTCCTGTGCCGTGCTTAATGGTATGCCCATTCTGGCAAACATTTTATGCAACCTCTTCTTCCCATTCTCATTCCATAGAGAAAGTTTAGCATTAACATAATTGGAATAATAGAAACTATCATATAACGAAGAATGCCTTAATAAAAAAAGATAGTAGTCAGGTTGGATGTTCAATGACAATGTGTCCGGAGTCTTTACTGAATTTCTATTGCTTGGTGTTAAACGTTTTACTTCGTCCTGTAATAATGGATATAGTCGATTGTAGACTTGAGCATAAGCGGTGTCTAATGAGGTGGCACCCAATATATTCAACCACAAGTTCGATAGGTTCGTTTCACCGATAGCAGACAATAACGAATATATTTGTGCAGATATTGAATTAACCACCGTGGTGCCCTGCGAATAATATTCCTCTAGCACACCTTCAGATTCATGGATTTGCTTTTTTCGTTGCTTTTTCTTTGGAAGAGCATTTGGATTTTTATCAGAACTACTTCTTTTAGTAGATGCTGTGCTACCGTTTTGTTCTTCTTTATCTTCACCTTCGTCAGTAGCCTCGTCGGCGTCAGTCATCTCATCCTCGCCATCATTATCGTCATCGTCATCGTCATCTGAAAGCCCATCATCGCTATCCTGCTCTCTTTCATTTTCCAACTCTAATAGCTTGTAGTAGGCTGCTTTTTGTTCAGCTAATGTGTCATCCACGGTACCGTCATCAAAACACTGTATAATCTGCGATCCGAATATATTATCAAGGTTCCACGGCCTGTGAGCATCTAATACATAAATGTCTCTTCTGAAGCTTTTTTCACCGGGCTTTTGATCTGTATCAATTACGTACTCATCAGGATCAATCCCTAGGAAAGCTTCTAGATCAACAACGCCTCCAAAACCCACTAGTAGTAGACTGTTTATGTTGTCATCCAACTGTGAATAATGGCGTCGTAATTCCGAATACCCGAAGATCGGTACTATCTGAGATTGAACCAGCTGTTTCTTGAATAATAGCGATAGCATCTTCGTCGCACATAATGCATCGATGTTCAGACACGAAACGAAAATGACTAATTGACATGATGAATGAGATGATGAATTCCTTAAGATCTTGTTATAGGCCTCACTAAACTGGCTGATTCCATAATACATGAGAGAGTGTGTGATTATTGGCGTACGTGCTGTTTAATATCTATTTTTGGACTTGACAATTGCCTTTGTAGTGTTTCTGTATAAGATTGTCAATTATGGATACTAGTACTATTCACTATTTACTGAGATTTCTCAGACGCGTTAAGTGAGAAATTGGAAGAAAAATACGCGTCGTAAGTGAAATTTGTTAGGTAACACTACAACTAGAGAACTAGGAAGAGTAAGAGTTTATGATGCTTGGCGCAGAAACTTCTGGTATTTAGATGATTGTGGACTTGTAGAGCGGTCTTGAGGCCATGCCTTTTCGTAGCCTTCATTTTAAAAAATGCAGAATTTTTTGTGTGTGATGGTGGCAACTTGTCTCAGGAACGGGACGCACGTTCATTGCTAATGCATAAGGGTTTCATGGTTTGATTGAACGCTTCCTACTCGGATGACTTGGCAGGTAGTTCGCCAGTTATGTACCTTGCATATCAATAAACGGTGAAAGGTGGCATCTTACTCTGGTAGATGTGTGGGTGTCTCTGAGCTGTCCTTTCTCACTGAAATAATTTCAAAGAAGCTTAAAAGACTCTTGACGGATGATGAAAAGAGCTTGCTTTGGATAATAGCAACCAAGCTTACAACATTATGAAGTACAACGGTTGGAGAATTGGAGTACTTCTCACAGTGCTTTTCCTGGGCGCATCTGAAGTGGACGCCTTCTTCAATTTCGGTAACCATCAGCAACAACAACAGCAGCAGCCGCAATCATATGAAGACCAAGTTTTGAATAGTCCATGCGACGGGTACTTGTGTCCCGATACTTTGGCTTGCGTGGCACAACAGAAGGACTGTCCTTGTCCCTTCCCTAAATCTCAGCTGAAGTGTGCTCTCCCCAGTAATAAATACGTTTGCATATCGAAACCAGCCACACACGATGAAAAGCTAATTGCTATATACGATGATCCTGTAAAAGGTCCTAAGGCAAAGAACAAAGGCCTTAGAGACTGTGGGTGGGTATCCGAGGCTTACAAAAGTGGTTAAAGATTAAGTAAAACACACGTAGATACATACATACAAAAGAATATCTTCATGAATATCCTTAGTCTCTATTTCTTCCAGGGACCCATCTCCTATATAGCACTTCACCGACTTGATAACTATTAAACAGCTTAGTAAAGTTATGTGATTTCCATAGTGCTATCGCCTCTTTTTCTGGGATGAGCCTTTCTACGTAGCAGAGTACAAAAGTCTTCTTTGCACCGCCCACAACACGTGCTATACTGGAATACCATGTATAGTCCTTTGAGGCGTCATGGTCAAGGCCCATGACACAGAATTCTGCGTGTTGAAATGGTGGTCCCCTTTTGTACAATAAATAATCGCAACCAAATTTTATTCCAGATCGTACGCACCAGCCATGCGACCTGTAATGGTGATATATCACGTAGGATCGAACGAAAGAATGTATATCCTCATATTTAGCGCCGGGTTGAAATAGTTTCCCCGCCAGGTTAGCGGGAGATATGTCTAGAACAGGCAGTGCAAAGGTTAAAAACAAGGCCTCCACCGGCATGAGTTCTAATGATTCTAATTGCTTAAGTTCACCATTTTCATCGAGAAGATCGTTGTCTTCGTTTCTTGGATTGAATTCGTAAACGTCTTGAGGCTGTGCGACTGTCTTCGTGCCTTCTGTTTGTTTGAGCTTAAATTTTCTTAACGATTCTCTTTGCTTCTCTAGAAGAATAGTCTCCCCGTCAATTTGGCCACCCTTCTTCCTCAATGCTAGAAGTTCTTTCTCTAACCTTGCACGTTCTTTTTTGAACTCGGACCTTTGCTGCCTTCTTTGCTGTGTGATTTTTTCTAAAGTTAGCTGATTTTCAGCATTATTCTTGGTTCCACTTTGAATTTGGCGTGGATCATCATTGAGACCTAGTTTAACTTCCGTTCTACCTCTCCAGGTGGGTTCACTTCTGGAAAACTGGCCAGTACCGAAGAATCCATTATCCCAGAGATATAGCATCTGTTCGTCATCTTGGACTATTATATGAAGGGTTGTATCTCCAATAAAGTCTACATGGATTTTTTTATTTAATGCATTTGTACTTTTGAAAAATCGATACGTCCAATATATCCAAGAAATGGGATTATGAAGGATCAGGTCTGGCAGGTCATCTACAGGATGAATCGGAAGAGGATACTTGTAACGCTTCTGGTTAACCCTCCCTTTGGACATGCTTCAATCTTTTTTCACTCCGTCGTATATCTGTATTTCTTTGCTATTGTGCTTCCATATTACGCTTCGTAATAAATAATTTTTCAATGGCTATGTAAACGTTTTATGTACCAAAAACGAAATCCTAATATTAAGAGATGTTCTATCCAAACCCTGCTGTGCCAAAGTGATACACCTCTCATTCACACCGGCGTAGGGGAAATTATGACTGACCTATATAGATGTACATCAAGAGTTTTTTTACATTAATTTTGACAAGAAATAAAATTCAGATACCGTTGTAGTCTTGAGAAATCATTGTGCTCACATCGATTAACTTCGAGCAACATAAATCATGTTATCATCATTAAAAAATATGGAAAAGTTAAGAACAGAACCAATTAGCCGAAAACTTCGGCTAGCAGAGTCTAGACACACCTCCTAGTGTTGTTTAGTCTGTTCCTGCCTTCATCCAATGGATAAGGAAGCGCCCGATGGGCGATCTATGGTTGACGATGTTAGTGTTTAAGGAAAGAATCTTTCTGTTAGAAATAACTTGCCTCTTTAAGTACTTCAGAAAAGTTATTTTTGGAAGAGAAAAAAGCAAGAAGCAGTGACCCGTCCTGAAAAAAATATTTATTAGGGTTGAATGACAATATCTTAATATGAAGCAGTGTAATAGAAGTAATAGCATAACAACTCATTGGTTATATTAACATATCTAGATATGTATTTTTAGTTTACAAATTCTAATTTACAGTTCATTTTTTTTGTTTTAGTGTTTTTTATCGATCTAATCTGAATAATACGGCATTTTCTGGTCTTAACTGGATGCTAAATCTGTAAAGTATTGACGCAAAATTAGTGCAAGCATCTCAGGTAGTTCACTGATATCATGCACAACAACATAAAATTCAAACGGGAAAGTGTCCAAGTATTTAGTAATCTTTAACTGTGGATTACCAAATTGATCTGGAATGTAGTTCACTTGACTCATGTCTAAGATAGATTCATTTGAACTAATACCATCGATGATAACGAAAACCAACATGATTTTGTTTTCTCTCGCACGACGTACCAATCTCTGTATGGTTTCATGATCTTCACACACACCATCGGAAATAACAATTTCCAATTGCCATTGGTCATTATGTGCCATTGCACGAGCGCGTTCGAAGATTTTGATGGATTCAGCAACAAGTCTTTTAACATCTGTTTTGGTCTCTTGGAACCCAAACCATTGGAAGGCTCTTGCCCCAGATTCGTTGCTGAACTGTTGATCGAAGGAATGAACTTCTTTAGCATTTTCACCAAATTTAACGATGGACAAACCACCGGCCTCGAGTTGTGTCAATGTTTTGGAGACCAAGCATAAACTATCAAAAGCTAGTTTAACACATTTGGACTCACTCATGGACTTTGAATCATCAAGTGCAATCATGATTTGATATTGACGTTTGCTTGGTTTAGTTCTTCTCAACCATATTTTATCCTTACGGAACTGGGAGGCAATATACGGAATAATTCGTTTCATGTTTAGCCTTTTACCGGTCTTGTAATCACCTTTCAATTTCGTGGCTAAAGTAGGTTCCAAAATTAATCTTAGTTGTTCGCCAAGACGCGAGACTAAATCAGCAGTAGAAATTTCACTCTTATGCCACAATTGGCGGGATTCTTCTAATGATCTTTCTGGTTCTGCGATAGCGTTTTCGTCATGCGCACTATCATCAATATTTTCAATTAGGGCTTCTAATTCGTCTTCATTATCTTGATCCTCTAAGAAATGTTCATCTGGGAACCCACTTCCGTAATCTTGTTCTTCCTTTCTTTCACCAATAAACCCTGATTTTTTATTTTCAACTTCATTGTTCGTCTCATGATCTTCAGCATCATGTAACATATCCTCTTCATCGATATCCATTTTCTCGGCATCGGCGTCTTCTGTCAAGTCCTTTTCGTTGGATTCTTCCTCTTCGTTGTCGTCGTCGATAGCCATATCTTCATCAATAGTCTCTAATTGATCTTGGGTTGCAGAGCCTAGAGCTTGAGTGTCTGTCTCGGTGTTTGCACCATCTACATGTTCAAATTCGTCTGGACGCTCATTCTTTTTCTCAACGCTCTCGTCTTCTTCGCCATTGGATGTCGCCTCTTTTATATCTTGACGACGTTTGTGGTACTCTTTCAAACTGTCACCTAACTGTTTTAAGGCAGCCTTGGCTTCCTCACGAGAGTCTTCATTGTTCTCAGTTGAATCTTGTTGGTCTTCTTCATATGTATTCTGGGTGGTTCCTGAGCCTCCGATGTCTTCTTGTTCCTGAGTATCTCTGGCATCTGCTCCAGTTCCTTTGGATCCAGAGTCTTGTTGAACAGCAGCCTCCTGATCTATGTCTTCGACTTCCGCCTGTTCTTCAACACCATCGAGCCCTTCAGCGTTCTCCTCTCCCCCTTTCTCTTTGTTTTCTTCTGTATTTTCATCTTGTTTTAATTGCTCTTCATCTGACATGAATTGCTCATCTGACTCATTTTCTTCGTTTTCTCCGACCTCCTCGTTTGCCATATCAACGTCCTCTTGAGCATCGTCGTTTTCATTATCATCTAACTCATCTTGGTTAGCATCTGTGTCAGAATCTGGCTCATCAGCTTCGTTATCGACTTCTTGTTTAGCTTCCTCATTTTCATCGTCAGTCTCCTGTTTGTCTGGGTCATCAGACATTCCGTCAGACATATCAGCATCTCCTTCGGATTGTTCACCTTCTGAATCTAAATTCATATCTTCAGGAAGATCAAGAGTTTCAATTTCGGGAACATTAGCTTCTAAATCATCACCTTGTTCATCTTTAACTTCATCCTCTTGCTCGCCGACATCATTTTCCTCTTCAGCGTCCTCATCGTTCTCCACTTCTTCGTCTCCATCTTCAGGCGTGTTTGAGTTTTCTTCAGCCTCTTCCTTATTATCTTCTTGTTGTTCGTCGTTTTCGGCGGCTTGCACATCTTCTTCTTGATTTTTTCCATCCAAGTTTTGTTCTGTATCTTTTTCTTTCGAATTTTCGTTTGCTTTTTCATCCCACATTTTATCGTCAATTGCGTTGGGATCATCTTCGTTCAGGTCGTCAATTTCTTCATCCAATTCTTCCTCTTCACTATCAGTGTTTTCATCTTCATTTTCGTTGTCTTCACCATTGGATATATCTTCTAACTCACCAGCCATATCGCCCTCCATCTCAACGGCATCGTCTTCATTTTCGTCATCTCTGTCGTCTTTGTCTTGCTGATCTTTGTTTTCTTTTTGTGCGTCCTCTGTCAAATCTTCATCTTGTTCTACGTCCTTATTATTATTTTGAGCACCTTCGCCATCACCTAAACCTGTACCATCTTGCAAGTTTTTGTCGTCAACCTCTTCAGATGGTGGTTCTGGAGAACAGAACCCATCTTTGGCTAGACTATGCAATATCGTTGACAGAATATAGGTACCATGACTTGTGTTGATATAGTATGTTCTCGACTTATCAAGCACAACGGTCATTGCGTTATAATAGTGGGTAATAACTGGCAACGTGAATGATATAATCGACTTTACGTAGATTGATTTCGTAGTTGTAAAGTCAAAGCTCTTTAATAAAGATAATGCGGCTTCGATGGTTTTAGTAACAAGTCCGGACCTTAGTAGTTTGACGTTTGTCATGATCTTCTTGAAACTATTAGCTAGCCATCTATCATCGTCTTCAGATATGGATTCAAAACCATCCCCGATTATCTTTTGGAAAGATAGTATTATAGATGTGAAAATACGGCGGAAGGCTTTTTCAATTTCTTCTACAGAAGGACCTTCAAGTTGTTCATCTTTAATAGATCCTGATTTGTTTTTCTTAATCCATGATATAATAATATCGAAGACAAAACTGTTCTCTGCCGTCTTTGCCTTTTCAAGCTTTATTAATAACTTGTTAATGAATGATTCAAATGCAGAATACGACTCAATGAATGAAGAATCGAGAATTCGGCTTGAATTAAACTGGAGGAAGAAAGACGATAGGTTTGATTTCGCATCTAATAAAACTTTCTGTTCCGCTGAAGATGTAGAATACCTTGAAATAACGGACAGAGTATGTGCAGCATAATCCAGTAAAGAAGGCAACCATTTCTCAAATATTCTAACATTGTCTATGTTTGCTCCCATAGAGGAATGAACAATGTCTCCCTTTGAGCTGGAAAAACATTCTAGGTCCAACATCATATCGTTCACCCTAGAATAGTCATTCGTGAACTCTGATAGTGGACGGCGAACCGTAATTAAAGAGAATACCAAACTTTGAGCAAGGGCCATACCTCTTTCTACAGCCGATATAGGGATATCATCACTTGGATTTGATACAGCGTTTCTCAGTTTGGGTAAAAGATCGAGAATTTTGAAGAAAAATGTGTCCGCAGAGTTCAAATATTTTTCACTGAAGGAAGCAATGTTTGCCAAAATAGTTGTAGTGGAAGATTGGACTTTTTGAATATCTTCCCTGAAATTGGCCTTCAAACCGATTCTTCTAAGTTCTTTTAATGCGTCACCTAAGACCTTACTCTTTTGAGTTTTCAAATATGCCAATACCTTCTTGTTCTCCTTCGTATAAACACCTGGGGTTTCCTTACGCAATCTTTCAGCTTCAACATAAAATTCTAAAGCAAAATCCCCAAAATTTGGAAATTCTTGCGAAGATATTTTTTCTAGGTAAGAATTCATGTTCACTTCTACAATGTCGATGTTCCTTAGTGCCGAAGGTCTGGAGCTCCAGCTAGTAATTTCTTTAACCAAAATCTTTGAAGTCTCTAGGTTAGGGTCTTCGTAAAAATGCTGTCTTAAAGCAGATAATTTTATCTTATTATCTTTGGAAAATACAAGACCACTCTCGATAATTGTTTTTACATCGCCACTTAACAAATCACGGTATTTTCTAACAATCTTGTAAAGGTTGTTATGGGATTTACGAGAACTTTGTTTCAGAGCATCAACATTGACATCCTTCCAACTTGCTAAAAGAATTATATCGTCAATTTCTTTTTCTAGACTCTTTTTCCCTCCTTTGATACGTTCATCAATTAACGGTTTAAACTGGTAGTAAAATTTTAATGTATTGTGGAGTAAACCTTCTACTTTAGAATTTTTGAACCCAATTAGTTGAATATGTTCGTAAAATGCTTCCACAAGATCCAGCTTGGCACCAAACTCACCCAAGGTACTCTTACTGAAAAATAGGTTCAACGAGCTTACCAAAAGAGTAGTGTTAGCCGTGATTTCCTCCTTTTCATTACTGAAATTTGATATGATAATAGATTCGTACAAATAAAACCACCATTTGCCAATAGATTTTCTAATTTTTTTGTCTTCCGAATTGAAAAGACCTTTCCAGGTGCTTAGTTCCAACTTCCTCCACGAAACTATCAATTCAGTAATCAGTTTCACATTAGTACTCAAAGATACCTCGGAAGATGCGTATTTTTCCCATTCAGCTAAGAACGTATATATTTGTTCAATTTTTTGCAGCTGTCTAGCTAAAGGTGTTTGAACAGGGTAGTTCAAGAACTCTTGAGAAACTCGATACAATTCATTCAGAGAAGCATGTTCTGGCCATTGCTCCAGTAATTTTAAAACTGACTTTAGAATGCTCTCAATAATGCTACTTGCTTTTTGGAACTCAGCGATGGAGAAATCGTGGTAAAAATCTATACTTCCAAAATCTTTTGCATTTTTGAAAGATTGGGTTTCTTCATCAAGTCTGTTAATGACAGCCGATAAAGTTCCACTCTTTAAACATTCGATCTTGGTGTTTACTAACTCTTCTTTCAAAATTGTCGTTATTTTTGCACCGTTTCGTAACTCGGTCGAAAAGTTGGCGCTATTGTTTCTATCAAAGACAGAGATGTATGTGTCTGCAACTTGGAAGTAAGTCTCGTCTAAGTTTTCGTAGGTAGAACCGTCCTTCTCATCAGTTATCAAAACGGTATCCTCATAATCAGGGAATAGATTTTTGAAATCGGCTTCATAGTCATCTGAATCATCGTTGAACCTGAACATACTCGACTTCTCATTTGCCTCTTGTTCTTGTCTTAAACGTCTAAGTGACCACCTTGAATATAGCGTATACAAGGCAGCTCTGAATACATCTAGTAGTAGCACGTCTTTCTTATGGAATTTGAATAGTGTTAAGAAGTAAACCAAAATCTTTTCGACTGAGCTATTTTCTACGGTACTTTTTTTGAAGAATTTTGACAGTTCACGATAAGCACTCACGACGCTGTCTGTGCTTGAAATATTGATAGGGTCCATACTCCATAATGGAGAAATCTGGAATGTGGCCCTATCTGTGGACTTTTGAAGCTTCAACAAATCGAAACCAAAGTTCACACTGTAAATATATCCAGCAAGGATGTCATTTAAATCAGCAAACTTGGAGTAGCCACTGTCGAGACGATTTAAGAAATGAGCACTATTCTGTTGAAGCATCTCTAATCGACGATCCGATTGATTAGAGTTGCACTTATAAGCACTCATTAACTCATTTATCTGTTGGGAACTCATAGTTGAGGTTAAAAACGCCATCCACTCGTCAAATAGACAGTCAATAGATACATTCGCACGATAGACTCTAGGAGACTGAGGTGCGTCATCATCACTTATGACATTAACAAGTTTTTCTGTGAGAATTTCTTCGTCACCACTGGTGACTTCACGGACATTTTTCCAATTCTTAACCAACTGCTGAGAAAAGTTTTTGGTCTTGAAAAACAAATCATACAAAACGTAATCATGTATGGCTGGATCATATGGAGAATCTGGTACATAAAGCAGAAGTAATCCTGTACCAAACAAAATCCATGCCTCTCCTAATGCTTCCAATGACTCAGAACTCTTAGCCAACTCTAAAGCGGGGAGTATATATTCTGTGAAGGTAGCGCATGTCTCCGAAGTAGCCTTTCCTTCCATAGAAGAGCATATATCTTTTGAAGTCAATTTCGAACAGTCCATACCAACGTGTATGTCAATAATTCTACCAATCCAGGTTGATAGCATAGCTTTATAACAGTTCACTTGATTTCTTAATAAACTAGGTGAACATTTAATAGTAGAAGAGAGCAAGAGCTCGGCATCACTAATAGACTGCTTTATCTGGTTCCCAGAAAATGTTTTCAAATTGTTAGATTTGCAGACAATATCTTCAAGGAACTGAGACGAAAATATGGAAGAAGTGAAAGAAGTGAATTTGGCATCCTTTTCGGTCCAAAGGATATCAAAGATCGGTGGGTAATTGTATTTGTTGATAGCAAGTTTTGTGAGCTTTCGTGTCGTTAAAGATGAAGCAGGTGCAAGTTCTTTAATCAGCTCGGTGCAGTCATGTGAGAATGTGTACCTGATCAAGCTGTCGAATTCATTAACAAAATAATGCTTTCTTTTGTTTAAAAACTTGTCGGAAATGAGTTCTAATTCGTTTATACCATCCTCTAGCTTCGACACTAAAAGGTCAAACTCTGTCAAATTATTATCCAAAACGTCTTCAACCAAAAGCCGGAAAATATCCATCAGATCTTGAATAGAGTTATACGATTCAGAAAACTGTAGTAGTCGAACCGTGTCAAATTTTTTAGATAATATAATAAGCTTTTCAAAAGCTAACCAGCTTTCCGAGATTGTTGGATACTTCTTTCTAAACGTTTCCCACAATAAAGTTATTGAGTGCCCTCTTGATAAATGTAAAACATCCGTAAACTCTGAATTGATGTCACTAAACGGAGATGTTTCCATTCCCGCAGCCTTTGCAGATGTTATCCAATTGTCTATTAACTCTTTGTATACTCTTAGACGTGCTTCATCCTTATTAGTGGCTGTTTCTAATGCTGCGGTTATGATTACTAGTAAATCCCAATAGTGTTGATACTTGTTAGGCCCGCAAAATAATTCCTCATTCTTGATATTTTCAGATATGACATTTGAAAGGTTGTAAAGAATTGAGAAGATTGGAATGCGAGGAGTATTTTTCACGTGACGACCATTAACGACGGCAGCTGATAATTCAATATAAGTCAATTCGTCAATCTTACCATGCGTTGATTTCGTATTGACAGATTTCATTGTGCTTAGTGAGTTAAGCAATAGACGCAAAGTCGATAATAAATATAGTGACTCTGGAGATCTGATCTCATCGCAGTATTTGCTGATTGTTGGAAGAACGTACTCGTTCAAAGTAAGCAATAAAGCCTCTTCAGTTAGTTGCTTGGCCTGTACTCCTAATGCCTCTTTTAGTTTTAGATTTGCGGGGATGTATAGATTATTGGTCTTCTGTAAAATATCCATATCGGCTAAAAATGTTATAAAAACATAAAGCTTCTCTGCAATCTTTTGTTCTGAGTACTCGGTATTGTTCGAAATATTATTAGTCCATTTACCGATTTCCCCCAACCGGGAAATTGGAATCACACCCGCAAGAGATTCTACAAGCGTATCATCATCTGATAACGATATAATATCGTGTATTTGGGCAAGTGCGCATGGCTTACTCAAATGGGATGGAATGAAGTGTTTAAATGGCATTGATGTTTTCAGTTCGCTTAAATTCATTTTTTCCATGCAATGATCAATAGAAACGGGCTTTATATCAGTTTCTTTAGGTTCAAATCCCAAAGTGAGGCTGTCGAAATTGGTAGAGCGGTAGTTTAGTTCTTCCATATAAATTTCGACACCTCTATTTCTCATGGCACGGGATAATTCACCATATTTGGGATCCATGGTCAAAAACAATCTAAAATTAGGATGAGGCTTGAGAACTCTTGGCTGGCCATCCTCTTGGCTACATTCATTGATAAGTAGCGACCCATCTGTTTCCAAAAGGGAGTTTAGTCTATCGAGGACGGAAGGGGAACAAAGATTGGCGTTATCTAAAATTAACCAATGACCTTTTTCCACTGCTTTGACTAGCATACCATCGAACCATTCAAATCTGACCGAAACTTCCTTGTTGACGACGTCTGACATCTCCTCAATGTTTTGGCCAATCTCTTTTAATAAGGAGTGCTCCTCTAAATGCGAGAAAAACTTGTTGAAACGATTTTTGAGATCTTGGAATTTGTCGGGTGTGATAATATTATTGAGCAAATATTCTAGAAGATTGAGACCTTCCGTGATTGCCGTAGTGTTTGGTGGCAACTTCATATTCATAGACAGAATTTCTCTTAAGACATTTATTAGATCTTCGGTAATGTATGATATTTTTCTAGTTAGGTCAACTTGTTCGTAACCACCAAGAATATCCATACTATCTATATCACTGTTCATTGAAAATACGTCTACTTGGGGACCTAAAACGGAAGCTAAAAATCTTATGGTTTCAGTTTTACCAGAATTTGAAGGACCAACAAGTATTAATGGCCAATTATTATTGATCGCCTTCAATACAGATTCATAGACCGCAGTGTTACACTCTAATGGGAAAAGATTTTGAGCAATTGGATAACGGTAGTGTGGATTTCTTAAAGCCACTTCGTTGTTGATTTGAATATATTCATCACTGAGCTTGAAAAAGTTTTGTTTAGTTGAAAACTTACCAAAAATATCTTCAATAAGAACTTGTGCCTTGTCCTTATCACTAATGGTACGGAACCTCTGTTTGACAATGATATTGACAAAGTCAAACACATCAATATCCTCACAAATTGAATACTGGTTTAGTAGCTTTAACCAACGTAAAGTATCTCTTAGATTAAACTCCCATGGTGAACCTGAACTACCCCAAAGTTTCTTTTTACAAACTTGCTCTTCTAGAGCGGACATCAACTGAATCATTTTAGTGATAACCTCTGTTTCAATACTTGGATATAAATGTTTGGCAATCAGGAGAAGATCATTAGCTGCAAGCATATCAATGAAGACCACACTAAAACGATTTACAAATGACTTAGGAAGACCTTTTCTACCACCACCCTGATACTGAGGATTCTGTGCAGCAAAGACGAGAAAGTTGGGGTGACAAGAAAACGAGATGTCTAATTCTGGAATATATGCCTCACCACGATGATCTAGACAGGCATTCAAACCTTCTAAAACAGACTGAGAGGCTAAATTCATTTCGTCTAATAGAACCCACTCACCCTTCTTCATGGCTCTCAAGAAAGGAGCATCGTGCCATACAAACTCGCCGCTTCTTTCACCAGGTGCGTCCGCACCAAATAGATCGACTAGATCCGTTTGCTCAGAGAGGTTGATTCTTGTAAGCTTATTTCCTGTAATATCAGCAAGAGCAGTTATTAAACTCGTTTTACCAACACCTGGACTACCTTCAAGTAAAATTGGCTTGTGAACTTGCATAGCCCTAACGACTTTTACTAAGTTTGAGGCAGTAGTAGGGGCTGTTAAATTAAAGGAGGAGGATTGGCCATCTGGCAGCCTTGGAATTTTAAACATCCCGATTTGCAAGTCATCCTGCGTAATGGTAATGTCATTAGCACCTATGTGTTGTGGTTCCAAATCTTCACCACACAGTTTTAGTAGTTGTACAATACATTCTGACCTTAGCGATTTCAAATCATTTTCATTTTCAGCCAAGTAAGCGGTATTATTTGTGCCAAGAGCATCAATGAAAACCATTGATGCACCTTGAATTAGCGCTGTCGACTTGTTTTGAACCTTAGGAAATACCTTATTGATGAACTCAGCCCATGCAAGTATGTCACGTAAAGAAATGACACCGCTGGTTGCATTTCCCCCTCCCAACTTTTTACCAAACCATTCAGAAAATTTGACAATTGGGCTTGCAAGGTCTTTCAAGTCCTTTGAAAGCTTGGAGGAAATTATCATGTTCACATCGTTGAAGTCTTCCATGGATGGAACCCATATTTCGGTAAATCTATTTCTCAACGCAGGGGATAGTTCTTTTTTACCATAATCTCCACCTGGATTCATAGTTGCAAAAAACTGAAACTCTTCTGCAGCCGTTACAAGACTGTCAGATGATCCCTGTTCTGCTAACAACAAACTTCTTTCCGGTTCCAAAACACTGTTTAGTCTTTCAAGTACAGAATCATCAGCTAGCGATATTTCGTCTAGTAGAAAGAAGTTTCCAGTTTTCATAGCTTGGATTAGAGGACCATCATTCCATTCGAATAGAATATTCAAACTGTCCTTTAGTTTCTTTATTTCAATGTGGGCTTCTTCGGGTATATTTTTCCTATCCATGTTGGAGTAAAGCTGTAATAACTCTTGAAGATTTATTTCCTCATCGTTAGCAACATCTAAAACAATTCTTAGACGGTTTACCAACTTATGCTGGACCTCAGACCTATTACGGACAGGTCTCTGAGCTCCTAGGATATCCCCGGTTTCTGTATTTTGATGCGCGTTTAAAGTTATCAATTCCCGATTCATGAACTGCGCTAATAATTGGCAAATTGTAGTTTTACCACACCCAGTTTCACCGACTAATAATACTGGCTCCTTGTTTTTTAAACAGCTAGAAACCAAAACAGATAGTCGGCGTATTCCCTTAGTCCAAGTCACGGAACCTACGGATTCCAGGGACCTATCCTCTAGGCTTGAATAATATTTATCCATGTCGAGATTGACTTTCATTACTTTTTCTAAAGTCTTTTTAACAGTGATCTTTTCTTGGGGGGTTCTGCACCTTTCCGCTAGAAGCATATAACCATTGGCAGCAAGCTGTTCGTAACCAACTGCATCTCTCAAAGCCCAACGGAAAAGATCACGCAGTGTGGCAAAACTATTCTTTTGCTCGAACAATCTTRAAGCGGAACGTTCAATAGATAATTGACGATAAACCTCGACAATTTTTTTTGCGTATGATGGTGCAATTTGGCAACGTTCCCGTAGAATAACTTCTAATTCATCTTGTGGAATATCGTCGAAGTGTAATTCCAGGAAACGATTTCTAAAAGCCCTTGAGAGAATCTTACGGCCTCCGTATATTCCTGGAGGATTTTGAGTGGCAAAAAGGAGAAAATCAGGATGGGGATGAACCACTTCTTGTGTCTCCGGAATGAAAAGTTCCCTGTTGTCGTCAAGTAGCCTATTAAGAGCTTCTAAAACATCTGTTGGGGCAAGATTTAATTCATCTAAAACAATCCAATAACCTTTTCGAAGGGCTTCAACCAAAACACCCTCCTTAAACGATAGTTTACCTGTGTCATCGGTAACATAAGTACCTAAATATTCTTGTAAATCTGTGTGCTCATGATTATTTATACGAACAAATTTATGGCCTGTTATGTCTGCAAGATACTTAATCATACTAGTCTTACCAGATGATGTTGGACCTTGAATCAGTACCGGAAATCTTTTACCTGATGTAGCTCTAACCAAATTCATCATATTCTTTTCAACAAAAGGTGTGATAATGTAATGTGCTTGATTTTGGATTTCATTCGGACCCTTTTTCATCCAGTAATGTTTAAATTGAACATATTCTGGACCTGGGGAAGGAGGCGTCTGAGACATAACGGACTTCATGTTCTTTAACCTTCCCAAAGTGAATTTTTCGATTACTGGCTTCAAAATACTTTCGGATTTTTGGTCAAGTAAAGTCAAAAAACTCATACAGAACCCGTCGTAAAGAGAACGACGTAAACCGTAAATATGAATAATATCAGTAACATAAAGCAAAGTCCGTGTTAATGTACGAATACTAAAATGCGGTTTTTGATTCGAACCATCGACAATTGTATTTTTATCGGAAAGTTTTTTGGCTTCTAGATAAAGCTCAGCAATATCGTTTCCTACCCACTCATCACTAACACTGTGTTTTCCAATATATTTATCGATAATGGAAAGTAAATCAGAAATATCGCGTTCTGGTGAATGAACGTATATTTCGGTAAATCTTGATCTGATGCCCATGGGCAAATCTCTCTTACCAACATCTGTAGCAGGGTTCATACAAGCGAATATCCTAAAGTCTGGATGGGCTTTTATAGGTTCAGCATCACCCTTTTCTGAAAGAAGAATGCTACGTGAGTTGGGTTCTGTAAGAAGATCGGAAATACTTTCTAGAGTATCTGCAGTGGCCAAATTTACTTCATCGAGTAATAACCACTCCCCATTTCTAATAGCTTTTACTAATGAACCTTCGACAAAATTGAAAACGAATGAGTTTTCAATGGAGCTAGATTGAGCTTCGAATTTCTTTACAGAGTCATTGAAGTCTCTCCATTTATCTAGTAGTAACCTTTTTTCATGGGTGTTGAGTCTTCTTTTTTTCTTTTTCGTGCTTTCATCTTCATCATCAGACTCGGTGGTTTTCAAAATGCTTTTGGCCATCTTGAAAGCTTCGTTCCAAAGCCGAACAACATTCTTCCACTGATTTTTGTTAAAGCATCTATGAAGCATTTTATGAAATTTTTCATTTTTTTTCAAGGAAAACGTGGCATTGAAAAGAGTTTCAAAGTATTCTTGGATAGGAACTGCAACTGTTTTAGAGTTTACGGGTTTGTAACCACCTAATAGATCTCCAGTTTCTGTTTGTTGTGAGACATTTATTACTGTTAATGTTTTGGCTAACATCTTGGCGAGTTGTTGAACAACGGTGGTTTTACCAGTACCCGTCTCACCTACCAGTAAAACGGGTTCAGTCATCTGTATACAAACAGATATCTGTTCCATTAGTCTCAACGAATGATTTGTGAATGCAAATGATGTGCTGTTCATTGATTTCCTTTGTATGTTTAACTTTTCTTTGGGCAACAGAGCTCTTCCTATTTTAATGCTATCGTCGAGGTTTTCCAAAGTGGGCACATGTTGCGTCAAAAACAAAGAAATTCTTGAGGAGGCGATGTCTAATGATTCACCAATTGCTTGAATAATAGGTTCTAAAGCTTTGAATTCTCCAAGAGCACCGGCAAAACAGTCGGCAGCCTCGGAGAAAATACTATCATAAATGGAAGATTCGATCAATTGATCTGGTTTGTTGATTCCATTGTTCTTAAATAGGGCATCTAATCTTTCGCATAACTTGATTAAATCTCTTACGGACACGACTCTCGTATGTGCACCTTTGTTTAATGAAATAAACCGTGTGTTTAAGTAAATACTTTTAACAGCCTTGTAAGAGTGAATTAGTTTTGGAATGAGGTTGGTCAAGATTGGGAATTTTTGAACCAAAATCTGTGTTAGGTCCTCTTCGCTCGGCTCCTCTAGTTCAATGACATTCCAGATTCTCATACCAATCATATTCAAGTTATAGATTTTTTTAGCATTTTCCTTCGAATGATCTTCATTGATTCTAACGGTCGATATTAATTGGAAACCATTTGCTGCCTTCACAGTTTCCCCTCTGGATGGGATTGTAAGTTCACGCTTTTCTAGCAGCGATAAAAGAATTGACAAAACATCTGTTGGAGCTTTATCGATATCCTCTATAAGCACCCATCTACCTTCTTTAACTGCGGTGGCCAAAACACCGGCTCTCCATTCAAAAGTACCGGGTTTGTCACCAGATGTGTAGGTACCGATCAATAACTTGGCATCAGTTTGTTCACCTAAATGAATTTTGACAATCGAATCGTGGCAGCCCATGTACTTACTCAACTCGTTAATTAGAAATGTCTTACCGGAGCCCGCTCTTCCAACAAGCATAATTGGTGTCGAATTCTGAATTCTCTTTGCAAGCTCACGGAGGGAAGAAACTGTCTTTTCAGTGGGAACAAGTGTTAATGGGTATGATACCTTGTCATGAATAGTATGGATCTTAGGTACAATGACACCGCAGATGGATGTAACCTTACTATTCAGATCCTGAGATTCAATAACAAAGTAGTTATGCTTTTTATCGACAGTAAAACACTCTGGAACATTGGGTAATTTAGAAAAATTTGCAAATCTTTTAGCTTCATTCAATTCGAGAAAACTGTAATCTACTTTAGAATCATCCTTAGACCAGCCCAATAGTGTATCGTGTGATTTGATGTAAATGTCTATCATATCATTTATGGATTTTTCTCCCATATCCAAGTATAAAGATAGAACTTTCAACGTTAGAAACGTAATAACCTGGTTTTGTTGGTCTTCGTTTGGCAAGTCCACAAGTTTATATAGAATGTCGGGTTGGATAAAGCGTGCAAATACCTCTTTGTTGTGATATAATAATCTATAATATGCTAATAAAATTTTGAACAAATCGGAGTCCCTTTGCGAAGACGGATTTTGGAGAACAGTAATGAAATGATCGTTTTCTCTGTCTAAATAATCTTCGATTAATGGCATTGCAGATGGGAATATTGTAACGATACTTCCTAATTGTTCAATTACAACAACGGAGTCTTTTTTGTCAGAGTTGGTTGTCCAACGTGCTACAATTTCTAAGAAAATGTGTTTGTAGAGGAAAACATGACCGACGATGGAACTGCTCTGTAATAATGTTTCTGCTAATTTGTTTAGATTTTCTGATATTGATTTCTTGCTGTTGAACTTGAAAGGTTTCTCAATAGCATCAGAAGGGAACGCAGAGTCGAAGAGAGCTAACCTTTGGTTAACTGCATTTAAATCTAACAGAATTCTATCTTGGGACATTCTCGAAATTTTAACGGGTTTCAAAAGATGATTCGAATATACTCAAATTGCGCGAATTGTAGCCCTTTAAGATAACGAAAGTGGGATTCAATGCTAGTTCAGCTCTGTACTCTTTTAAATTTTTGACGGATAACACCCTCTAGAAAGAAATATTCTAAATAAGTAAAAGTGATGTAGTATTTTCCTTTCCTCAAACTAAATAGATCCTAGCTCATCGCTTCTCTAAAATTTTTCACTCCGAGAAAAAATAAAGTAACTCGTAAAGGGCGACAATTGTTGATGAACAGAAAAAGAAATGGAGCCAGTGATATTGGGAGTGCATGTAGATTCTCTACATCTAGTTCAATGTGTGGCTATTTCGGCTATACTACTTAGATCAACAACAAAGTAGGGTATGGGTAGCTTGTTGAGGCCGGTTGATTTGGTAAACCAGCCACTTGGGTTTCAAGAAAGATATAAGATTTTGCAAAAATTATTTACACAGTTACAAAAGGCGTATGCACATTCAAAAAGAACCAATATGGATCTTGAAAGGCTGGCAACTCGTTTAGAAGTTCATGTAGCCAAAAATAGTTTGTCCGGTCAGAGTTATAAATTTAATATGAGTATTCTCTTACGGGATATACTCAAGTACAAGGGAGATCTCTCGAAGGTCAAAATTAATGGACGTCCCCTCAAAGGATCCAAACCAAGTAGCAATACGGGGCCGATCTTTACAAGGTCACAAGCTATGGAGGCTCTTAAAGCTTTGATTTTAGATGTAAAAGCTTTGGAAAAGAATGGTTACATCGTTGAGGAACTGCAAAAGGAAAGTAATGATGAATGTGATACTCAATTGTATGTACCATGTCTGAGATGCAATACAAATTTTAAAAAAATAGATATAATGGAAAACGCCTTATGTAGATTCCATCCGCTAAAGAAAATATACAACAGGGAGACTAGATGTCACCTTTATCCGTGCTGTGGTGAGACCACCAACTCTGTGTCTTTTTTGAGACTAGGATGTAAGACGTCCCACCACCATGTGTACAGAGGAGAATCATATAGCGATTTGTGTAAAATTTCCGAGTTTTCTAGTAGCGCACACATCGATGGAGTTGAAAATGTTCTCTCTCTCGATTGTGAGATGGCTTTCACATCCCTAGGTTACGAAATGATACGTTTGACGATTGTGGATTTTTTCACAGGAGAAACACTATTTGATCATGTTATTCAACCAGTGGGTGAAATTGTTGACCTAAATTCCGACTTCAGTGGTGTCCATGAGATTGATCAAACTAAATGTCCCACGTATAGGGAGGCGATTGGTATGTTTTTATCTGAAAATTTGATAAATAAAAACAGTATACTCATCGGCCACGGATTAGAGAACGATCTAAATGTTATGAGAATATTTCACAACAAGGTGATAGACACGGCAGTTCTATATTCAAAAACAAAATTCAAGGTATCTTTGAAAAATTTAGCATTTGAATTTTTAAGTAGGAAAATCCAAAATGGAGAGCATGATAGTTCTCAAGATGCAATAGCTACGATGGATGTCGTAAAAGTTAAAATAGGTGTTTCTCCAAGTCAAAAGATTTGGGAGTAGTAGTGTAATTATATTCGAAATTAAGCAAAGATATAGGGGCTGTGTATTTTTATAACGTTTATGGTGTCTATATCTTACACTTCATTACAGAGAGGATGGTTCTCATAAGTGAGGTACAGGTGCGCTCCATTACAATACGAATTTTAAAGGTACTTGTTTTTATTTACATTTTTGTCACATATTAAATGTTTAGGATAGATATATAAAAACACGGATTGAATAATTATATAAAACCCAACGATTCAGACATAATATAATAAGTGTCGATAATTGGTTAGTTTAGTAAGTTGTAATAATTAAGAATAAGCAGTTCTTTCTTATTATTATATAAGAGAAGTATATAAAACACTCGCTGATTGGTTATATATAACCTAATGGTTCAAATATGGTTTATGCATTATTAATGAGTTATCAGTTATAACTCATCTGCTTATATACTAATTCCTGACCAATTAATAGATCTTTAATCTTATCTTCATTAAGTGTGTTTGCTTAAGTTTCAACATAATCAATATTATATTTAAAAAATGTTCGAGATTACCTATTTTGACATAAGGAGTGTTATGTCCAGAATTACCTATTCCAATAGTATCATACAAGATTGCAGATTCCTTTTTGCGGATTCCTAAATCCATGAGGAGAATCTCTAGAATCATCTATATACATAATATTATAGCAATAAAAATAACGGAATCCCAATATTCATCATACACTTTTCAAGGTACCCTCTAATTATTAAACGGCCCCCAAACATTGCTCAATATCTTCACCCTTGGTGATACGACTAGTCCTGATTCTCATTTCTGCGGAGCAACTGTAAAAGAAATTATTATATTATGCGCCAATAAAGGTAGAGTATGGTCGACCTAATCGTCTTCAAGCCATATCTATTTTCCTTGTTTGCTTTTAAAACATGAGACGAAGTAACTTGAGCTACAAAAAAAAGGCAGCCATAATACTACATCCTTTATGACTCGGGACTTCGGGCTTGTTTTCTCCCAACCATTGTGGTTTGAGATTGACCACAAGTGGTGCCACCAATTGTATTAAAACACAAGTTTCTTTTTTCAGCTGATAAACGCGCAAATTAACCATGAGCGTAGCAGATGCAGATCCCAAAAAACATTTCCCTCAAGTTCCTCAATCTAAATATCTGCAATGGTGTATAAGTCCATTGAAGTCTTTGTTCTCGTAAATAGATATAGACAGATCTGAAAAGACATTTATTATAAAACGCGAGATACTTAGTTACAAATTAATATAGCCGTTCTCTGTTTAAGTATTATATGTGTAGAAGTAAAGCAAGTTCAGCTAGCAACAGTACCAGATTATAAAATATGTTTTCTTTTTGTTCTTTAATTTACATTCTCTCCCAATTATGCGTATCATGTTCTGCATATGTCGATGTTACTAGTGGTTATCAGGTATTCTGGGGTCTTCCAAACAATATGACAAACAATCAAATATGCTGGTTAGTTCAGGCGTCATATTTTGACATAGCTTCTAACAATACTGGTAAGATACTGAGATCCGGAAGATTTGAACCTAGTGATGAAATTTCTATGATTTTCAGAGACATCCTGGTCGAATTACCAAATATTGCGGATTCTTATGAATACAGTGACTTGGATCTATCAACTTACAGCGGACCTGAGCCCTATGATCCAGAGTCTGATTACTGTACAGATATCATGGATTTGATGATGGGCGTATATGATGAAGAAGGAAATTATGTTAAGCCAAGATCTGAAGTTGATTCTGCTGCTACAAACTCAACAGTTCAACGTAGATCTTCCGATTCTGACATTGACGAATGCGTTGACGAGCCAATGACGTCAAAGCATGCCGGTATAACAAAAATCAGGGAACTTTTTTAAGTGAGTCTCTGATGATGCCTTTGATAGCGTTTCCGCGTATTTGGTTTCTATTTGTGGGATTCATCTTGGAAGTGTACCGTGCAATCATTCGACAGAAATCGGACACAGATGAAGAGGAGTACGAAGCCCGCACCATTACGACTTTGTGCAGTTTCCGGTATATTTAGTGCCTGCTTCTACTGTCATAGAGTTCAGTGTTATTTTGAAGTTTAATATTTGTGTTTACAAATTTTGATCAAGATAAAGACGATGACGCCATCGGGCAAAAAATGAAATGAACAGGTTCTATACTTTTTGAGTAAAAGTACGTGAAATGATGGATGGCAATGATATTCTGATCTTTACTGATTGCAACTGGGGAAAATCATAAACCATTATGTTTAAGTACGTCAAGATTTGAGAGAGGTCATATCATAATTCGTAAATTCGGTAGTTCTGTTTTCCATTATTCATATATTGAGATATGTATCTTTAGGAAGGTTCAAAGACTCCTACAATCACCTCTAGTAGGTTTAAAGCAAAGTGGTGCAACCCGGTATGAAACTATTAAATCATATCTAATAATTCAGTGTTATATGAAAGAAGTACGTGGATGGTCATGTGTGTTCAAAAATAGTCAAGTCACAATCTGTTTATTCGTAAATGACATGATATTGTTCAGCGAAGACTTAAACGACAATATGACACCAAAACTATAAACCTAGGCGAAGCCGAAGGTGAGATCTAATACGATATTCTTGGCCTAGAAATCAAATATCGGAGAGGTAAATACATGAAATTAGGTATCGAAAGTTCTTTAACGGATAAGTTACCTAAAGCGAATGTGCCCTTAAATCCAAAAGGTAAGAAAATTAGTGCACCAGGTCAACCAGGACTCTATATAAACAAAGAAGAACTGAAACTAGACGAAGATGACTACAATTCGAAGGTACACAAAATGCAAATGTTAATAGGACTAGCATCATATGTCGGGTACAAGTTTAGATTTGATCTACTATACTACATTAACACACTTGCACAACACATACATCTAAACAAGTATTAGATATGACGTATGAGTTAATCCAATACCTATGGGATACTAGAGATAAACAACTTATATGGCACAAAAGCAAGCCTAAGAAGCGAGAAAACAAATTGGTGACAATAAGCGATGCCTCATACGGCAATCAACTATATTATAGACCCCAAATTGGTAACATAATATTACTCAATAGGAAAGTAATTGGAGGAAAATCAACAAAAGCTTCCTTAACATGTACCTCAACTACAGAATCTGAAATACATGCAGTTAGTGAAGCTATACCGCTATTAAACAACCTAAGTTACCTAGTTCAGGAACTCGATAAGAAGCCAATTATCAAAGGCTTATTTACTGATAGTAGATCTACATCAGTATTATTATATCTGAAAATGAAGAGAAATTTAGAAACAGATTCTTCGGTACTAACCTGAACATATACCACATCGACATAAAGAGAAATATTGCTGACATAATGACAAAACCTCTTCCATTAAAATCATTTAAGTTATTAACCAACAAATGGATTCATTAGATCTATTACATCATGGGCGGTATGTTGGAACATGATTATACTGTCGTCAGACTCCTTTTGGTGGATTCCTAAATCCATGAGGAGAATCTCCAGTATAATCTATATACATAATATTATATCATTAATAATAATTGAATCCCAAAAATCATCATACAATTTTTAAGGACAATACTTGTTGGAATATGTGATTTCGGGGTAAGAAGTTTTTCTCATGAAATAAACATAATAGCGTGAATGTGTCATTATTGCTTATCGCCTTTTTCACCATGATAAGGATATAAGCAATTCTGGTAATTAGTGAAGATAAGATTAAAGATCTATTAATTGATTGGAATTCAGTATATAAGAAGATGAGTTACACCTGGCAACTTATTATTGATGTTCCGAATTATGTCTGGACCATTGGGTTTCATATAACCAATCAGCGTGTGTTTTATATACCTCTCTTATATAATTTAAGAAAGAACTGCTTATTCTTAATTATTACAAATTACTAAACTACTAATTATCAACACTAACTAATTATCAACACTAACTAATTATCAACACATTCAGATCAATCGCTGTTCTCTATTTGCGTTATAGCATTTAAATAAGTGTTTTTTCGCAAGGTATGTGTTCGCGAAGTAACCCTTCGTGGACATTTGGTCAATTTGAAACAATACAGAGATGATCAGCAGTTCCCCTGCATAAGGATGAACCGTTTTACAAAGAGATTTATTTCGTTTTTTTTTGGTAAATGATACAAGCAGTGCAGCTTTTTATCAGAATGGGTCTGCATAGATAGAAATTCGTGTATATACACTCTTTCAAGTGTACATATTCTCTATGTGGGAGCACAGAATTTGCTCGCGTTCGAGCCCGCGCTATTGCCCCTTGGATGGCCGAAATGTGACACATTAAGCAACTATAAAAATGGCATTAGAGGTGTGTATATACTATGTGATTATGAATATTGTTACTGTTATGTTTCCGAAGTACAGGTGTGTTTTTCGAACGCACTGTTAGAATATACGTGCAAAAAGGGGGAAACTATATATTTTACCGATGTTACAGAAAATCAATCATCTTGCAATATTCCTTCGTCCCCGAAAAAGTTTCTGCCTTAACAGCAATTAAAATGAATTTCCCATTATTTGTGCCCAATTTCCACATCGATTTGGATAAATGTAGCTTCAAACCGTGTGTACAGTTCAAATTCTTCAAGTTGGTACAATCCAAAACTCTTTCTTTACATTTGGAATCATTTACTAATGAAAAGATATTGGCGCATTTCGTACCGTTAACCGCCAAATCACAGATGGAGACGCATGCGGGGATGATCAGATGTGACTCGGGTTGGTTTTTACCTTCACGGAGTTTGACTTTGTATTCGGACAGATCGATTCTACCGCTGGGAGTTTTCAACAGGACATCTGAAAATTGCCTTTCAAATAGTTCCGCAGCCTCTTTGGATAGGTCTACATGGACTGTCTTATCCTTTTTGTTGAATATTATCTTACACTGATTAGAACCCAGTTGAAATATAAGATCATATGAAACCGTGTCGATATAAGGCCTTCGGTACTTGATCATATTCCATTGTCTTTCGTTTTTTTCTGCAGACGGTTTTGCCCTCTTGGTTGGTGGCTCGGAGTCATCATTTTCACTTGATTCGGTTTCATTTGCGGTGACGGAATTTCGCCCTGTAACTTGGCTGAGACAGCTATTTGCAGCTGGTGACTGGTTTAGAGCACAGGGCGACGATAATTCTTCGATCGTGACGTTGTTTTTGAAAACATTGTTCAGAGCTATGCATATTTCTTGGCCGTTGGTTAGGGGGTTATAGATAGTCTTCGCCTTCACTAATTCTTGCTCTAACCTGCTGAACCGATAATAGCGACACTCTTTGATCAAGGATTCTGTTTTCTTTTCGGAGAGTTCTAATTCGGCGCCGCTTAACAAAGACAGCAGATCTTGAAAGAATTCTGCGGACCTGGGAACATACGTGGGTGGATGTAGAAAGAAAACCAACCGCTCATCCAGCACCCGCTTCTCAATCTCCTTGTAAAATGAGCGGGATAATATTTCGAAGTAGTTTTGCCTGTTGCCTTCCTGATGGAATAACGATTTGGGCACCCTGAAGGAGACACCGCCCACGTTGGTAAAGTAGTATTCACTCTCCTTGAGGAGTTCGATCAACTTTGGCAACTGGAAGTACAACGCATCCGTGAGAAGAACGCGATACTCCACTTCGTCTTTAACATCGGGGAAATAGCCTTGCAGATGCCTGTAGATCGGGATGAACACATCCTCCGATCTATCGACAAACAGAACAACGTCTTTGTCATGCTGGGTAAAAAACTTGGTAAAGAAGTTGGGGCCATCCGAATTCAACACGACGCCTGAGACCTCAAATACCTTCTGACCGACCTTGATCTTGAAAAGCTCGTTTATGGGTAAGAGTTCACATATCCCGGGTGTATGCTCTGCATGAACCACAACCTTGCTCTGTTGATCAGCCATATAATGCGTGTATGTTGCTGGTTTATAGTTGCTGGGCTGTTCAACTTAGACTACGAGCCGAACCGCGCTGCCAATATGATATATAAACCTTGATCCATTGACCTTACACTGCGCATTAGTAATCACGAATGAACCCTAATAATTCGCGTCCCTTGCGGGGCATTCGGAAAAACCGGGCCTGCCTGACGTCACCAGGAAAAATTTCGGCACCTGGCCGCGGGCCTGAAAATTAATCCGACATGTGGAATATTGCTTTCGGTTAAGGTGGTGGGGGCGAATTTTTTTTGATTTGTAATTATACGCGGAGCTCTGGCCAAAAAGATGCTTGAATTTGGTTAGTATCGGTGGTGAAGGTGAATATCACTATTTATTTTTCTTCTGTGCCATTCTTTTTCTCTTTTCCGCCCCCCCCTTCCGGGCGAATACGAGACTTACGTATTGTTGAGAGGTTAAAGTGAGAAAAATAAAGGGGTGGAGGATTAAGGACGGATGAAAAGGAAAAAGACAAATGAAATGAGTTGACGTATAAAGGAGGGTGGTTTTTTCCACCATTTGTTCAATTGATCATCGCTTCCTCTTTTGTATAATCGTTTTTGTAGTTTATAATAGATAATAAAGCATACAACACAACCTACAACAACCACCACCTCTATTAAAATGTCCAACTTAGTTAACAAACAATTCCCATCCGGTGACTACAAATTCCAATACATTGCCATCAGCCAAAGTGATGCTGACAGCGAAGCTTGTAAGATGCCACAAACCGTTGAATGGTCCAAGTTGATTTCTGAAAACAAGAAGGTCATCATCACTGGTGCTCCAGCTGCTTTCTCTCCAACCTGTACCGTCAGCCACATCCCAGGTTACATTAACTACTTGGACGAATTGGTTAAGGAAAAAGAAGTCGACCAAGTCATTGTCGTCACCGTTGACAACCCATTTGCCAACCAAGCCTGGGCCAAGAGCTTAGGTGTCAAGGACACTACACACATCAAGTTCGCTTCCGACCCAGGTTGTGCTTTCACCAAGTCCATTGGTTTCGAATTGGCTGTCGGTGACAATGTTTTCTGGAGTGGTAGATGGGCCATCGTTGTCGAAAACGGTGTCGTCACCTACGCCGCCAAGGAATCTAACCCAGGTTCCGAAGTTACCGTTTCCTCTGTTGAAAGTGTCTTGGCTCATTTATAGATACTATATAATGGACAATGAAACCATGAATATATATAAACAAAACAAAATAAAAACGATTAAATATTAACATTTTATGTTTCAATGAAAGAGATGTCTTCTTCTACAATCAAACCTTTGCATGTGATATAGGCTATTCATAACGCATGTAATGCACAGAAGCCATCAGGAATGTCTGTTGAGTAGGGGGAGAGAATTCTAGATCACTCCTCACGTACGGGCTGGATATGAAACAAACGGAAAGAAAGTGAAAAAAATATCGCAATCATAAATTCTTAATATTAATTAAATAGGAAATAAAGAATAGATAATAGATTAAAAAAAAAAAGAAGAAATTAAAGAAAGAATTTCTACTAAATCCCGGTTATATATTTGTTAATGTTAAAAAAGTTTATAAATAATTTAAATGTCTAAAAGATAATAAACTAAGTTTACAACAACAAAGCAGCGGCACCAGCCAACAAAGCACCAGCAGCTGGCAAAGCCTTAGCGGCAGCACCAGTGTAAGAGGTAACGGAGTGGGTTGGAGCAGCAGAGGTGGTGTTCTTTGGAGCTTCAGTTGGCTTAACTGGAGCGGAAGTAGAAGTACCGTTCTTTGGGGCTTCGGTGGTCAATGGACACCAGGTGGTGTATTGAGTGATAACGTCATTGACAGTGACGGTAGCAGTGGAAACCAAAGCTGGGGAGACAGTTTCAGAACAGACATGGTCTTCACAAGAAGTGATGGTGACCAAAGTGGTAGATTCTTCACTGACAGTAGCAGTGGTGACGTTAGCAGCGGCAGAGGCAACGGCGGCGACAGCGGCGAAAGAGGCGACAGTAGAGAATTGCATTTTTGATATAGTGTTTAAGCGAATGACAGAAGATTAATTTCTTGGGGTTTTTAGGAAGGAAAATAATTATAATGTAAATAGAAAGACGTAACAGAAGAGAGAGAAAGACAATCGACCATGCCGAGTTTATATACTTGAAAGGGAGCCAAAGAGTGAAGAAAATTTTTCTCCATTCCTTGCTACCGTTATTATGCGACAGGCTCCCATTATCGTAGTATCGCAACACGAATATGCAAAATTTGCTGAGTTATCGCTGATAGTTGACGCAGAGATACCGGCGTAGGCGACCGCGAAATGGGGCATTTCCAAAACAAACTGTTTTTTTTTTTGCTTAACTCCTGAAAGGCGGTCTGGTCTGGGTCTGTGCGGGAAAATTCAGGGGCTCCTACCCACACTCTTCGAGGATGGCTCTATTTATTTTTGGTGGCGTCCATTTTTATTTTTTAACTTTTGCTTTTTCTTTTGTCGCTTTTCTCGAGCCTGTGCGGGCGTTTGTTAGGCGAACGCGGCAGATGGTTCCCAAAACGGAAACCGGACGCCAACGGCCCAGCGCGGAACGCGGTTCTGGGCCCAGTGCGATTTTTCCCGTTTGGTGCTCGCGCGCGGTGACGCCAGCACGCAGGTCTATAAATAGCGATGCACGCCCGCACACCGCAGCACTAGTGGGGTGAGGGCGGTGGCGGACTAATTTCCGGATTGGGAACTGGTGTTGCCCCTTTCGGGCCGAGCGTGCGGGTCATGGGTGGAGCGGGGCCAGCACCGTGGCATGATTGTTTTGCGTGTTGAATTCTACATCCAACGCACTGGTGGGTCCAGACACACGCCTGGACGGCGCCGTTCGGAAAGTAGATGGGCTCGGCAGGGCTGTGACGTCGTTGTCTGCGTTGGTTTCTTTTTCCAGTAAGAGGCGGCGGCGGCGGCGGTGGGTGTTTTTGTGCCAAAAGGGTCTGTCTGCATGGCGCCTCTGTGCAGTTGAGATTCACTGGAGTCTGAGTCGTTCTTTTTCCTTCTTTACAGCATCACACAGTACGTCAAACGTGTAGCGTCTTTCTCTTACTATCTGTGTTCCCTCCTCTTGCTGTGGGGTGGTTTCACCGCCGCAAAAAAAAGTGGAGCTTCGGTTGAAAACAATCGTCTGGGAAAAAGTACAGGCAGGGTTGGGGTTGTGGTGGCACGCCCGTGCTTGTATGTCGTATACAATCTGGCCAAGCGCTTAAACGGATTGCTCTTGCATTCGGCACAGTGGTTTGGTACCCTGGGGGCGGGTGCCGTGGTGAGGGGTTACCCCGTACGTCCGGCGGCGTTATTGTGCGGGAACATCTTTGAAAAGAAAAGAGAAAAAAAGAAAAGCCAACGAAAGCGAAAGCGAAAGCGAAGGCGAGAATTGCTATCTATCGTCGATATTGCCCAGACAATCTTGCACTAATAATAGTAGTTGTTTTCTTGTCCCGTGTAGTAGAAAGGGATTGTGTTGATAATAACCAATAACAATAATATTAGTAACAGTAACTACTCTTTAACAAGAACATACTCACTCTCTCTATCTTCTATATTGCTAAATACTAGACTCAAAAAAGAAAAAAAAAAAAGGAAAAACAAGGAAAGCCACGACCACTGCACTGCAAATAATGACCACCAACGAGGAATTCATTAGGACGCAAATATTCGGGACGGTTTTCGAAATCACAAATAGGTACAATGATCTGAACCCTGTCGGGATGGGTGCGTTCGGACTCGTTTGTTCAGCCACAGACACTTTGACGTCTCAACCAGTTGCCATTAAAAAAATCATGAAGCCCTTCTCCACCGCCGTGCTGGCCAAAAGAACGTACCGTGAACTGAAGCTACTGAAGCACCTGAGACATGAGAATCTGATTTGTCTGCAGGACATATTTCTTTCGCCTCTGGAAGATATATATTTCGTCACGGAATTACAAGGCACAGATTTACATAGACTCTTGCAAACAAGACCCTTGGAGAAGCAGTTCGTTCAGTACTTCCTGTACCAGATCCTGAGGGGCTTGAAGTACGTCCATTCTGCGGGCGTCATCCACAGAGATTTGAAGCCGAGCAACATCCTAATCAATGAGAATTGTGATTTGAAAATTTGTGATTTTGGTTTGGCAAGAATTCAAGACCCTCAGATGACGGGTTATGTCTCCACAAGATACTACAGGGCCCCTGAAATCATGTTAACGTGGCAAAAATATGACGTCGAGGTGGACATTTGGTCTGCTGGCTGTATCTTTGCTGAAATGATCGAGGGGAAGCCCTTGTTCCCAGGTAAGGATCACGTTCACCAATTCTCTATCATCACCGACCTATTGGGTTCCCCACCAAAGGACGTGATAAATACCATCTGCTCTGAAAACACTTTAAAATTCGTCACTTCATTACCACATAGAGACCCCATCTCATTTTCGGAAAGATTCAAGACAGTCGAACCTGATGCCGTAGATCTTTTGGAGAAAATGTTGGTTTTCGACCCTAAGAAGAGAATCACCGCAGCTGATGCCTTGGCGCATCCTTATTTGGCTCCTTACCACGACCCCACCGACGAGCCAGTAGCAGACGCTAAGTTCGATTGGCATTTCAACGATGCTGACTTGCCTGTCGACACTTGGCGTGTGATGATGTATTCAGAAATCCTAGACTTCCACAAGATTGGAGGTAGTGATGGACAGATCGATATATCCGCCACATTTGATGACCAAGTCGCCGCAGCCACCGCCGCGGCGGCGCAGGCTCAGGCACAGGTTCAGTTACACATGTCTACACATTCCCACAACGGTGCTGGTAGCACTGATAATAACCAATCCGACATTACTGGTGGCAATAAAACTACCGATCATATCGCCACGAATGACACCATTACGGATTACGGCAACCAAGCTATTCGGTACGCTAACGAGTTCCAGCAATAAGCAAAATTTTTTTAATGTCCCTCCCTAACACCACTTATTCTTACTTTTTTTTGACGTTTTTTGTCTCATAGTACTCATAAAAGTATTTATGTATATAATTGTATAGAAAAAGGAAAAAAGAACAAACGAAAGGAAAGAGGATCCACTTACGCGTACTAGGAACACCTTAGTAATACTGTAACCTGCATTGAAACTTGCTGCCTGTGTGTCTATGTGAATGCCAAGGCTAATAGACGATAGGCAATCAAAAGAGAGGCCCTCGTACCAAGATCTGAGGTATTTGCTTATTCATACCCATCTATTCGTTTCTTTTTTTTTCGGATTTGTTTATTTTTTCGTATTGTTTATAATTCAAATATTTTTATTTCTTCTTTCCATATCTAGTAATTTCAGTCTTTTAGGAAAAAACATAAAAAAACATAAACAAAGAAGAATATATGATGTTAGAAGATAGAAAAAGAAACTAACCAATAAATGGTGGAGTGTCCCGGAAGATAGGGTATACTGCTGTCATTCATCTCCTGCTACTCCGTATCGGCCAGTTCGCTAAAATCACCCCATATGGTTTTGTACTTTTTTCACTTCTCTCAATTAGAAGACCACACTAATCCAATGGCAAACAATCTATATCTGCCGCAAATTGTAGGGTAAATCAAGATTACTGCTTGCCACGAGAGTTATGTCGATAGCACTAGAGAGAACACTTCTCTTCGAATGAATCACCGCTCCTCAGATTTTGTCTGCTCACGGCAGGTAAGACATACATGTAAATTACGGTGTTTGTGTGTGTTATTATTTTGTCATTCTCAATAGAGAATCTGTGGATCCTGAAACAGTATACTCCCATCTTGGGACCGTAAACAAACTTTTTCCAGCTGTAAAACTGTTATCTTCAGTCTGAATCCACAATCACTGTAAATCACTACAATGCTGAACATGATGAAGCGAAAACCCAAAAAAACAACAAATCTTATTCCTCGTGGCCCAATGGTCACGGCGTCTGGCTACGAACCAGAAGATTCCAGGTTCAAGTCCTGGCGGGGAAGATTATTTTTTATTTCTCATGATTAAAACACTCTCATCCAGTATTTGGCTTGGTTTTGTCTACACTTTCAGAATTTCTGCTTATAAGACCAGTAAGTAATCAAAGACCTTTCTTTAAAAATAAATTTATCAGGGGTATTATATGGCTAAATATTACAATGGATTACACTATCAGTCCTTAGACATATTACAACTATGCTCTTCGAAGTTCATCGTGGAATTATTTTTGAATGTAATCTGGTAATATATTCACGAACGTCATGGCTCAAAGAGAAATTTGAGCTTTCGTATCTTGACTAGCGAACAATCCCGTTCAATAATATCTGAGCTTCATATCTGTTCTTAGAAGCTGCTCAAACTTGCTAAAGGTCATCGTCAGAATTCCTTTTCGATTTGTTAAAAATCAAGAATTTATTAGAAGTTTTCTCCTAATTTTCGCCAGATTGAAAGGAATCTATATTGGTATAAGGAGAACCGTTATCTTCTTCTTTTGTCTTATGAACAGTACGTTAAATATTATCAACATGCAATTCTTTACTTTCGACATGTTTGTTTTCATTGTCTTGTGCACTATCAGCTTTATTCTCACCTATTTTTTCACTTGAATTCCTCTCTTTGGATAGTACTTCGGCTTTTTTTTCGTTTTCACTGCCATGGGCTTCATCATCTTCAATTCTCCTTCCATTGTCCTCCAAGCTGTCTTCATCATCATTGTCGTCCTCCGCACCATCGCTACTTTCACCATCATCGTTACTAGTGCCTTGAATGCTTTTGTGTGTCTCGCTACCATTATAACTTTCACTTGAATTATTAGATTCATCATCTTCTTCATCATCATCATCTTTATCGTCTCCATCATCTTCATCATCTTCATCATCTTTATCATCTTCATCATCTTTATCATCTTCATCATCATCATCATCTTCATCGATTTCTTCTTGTTCCTCCTCTTGGCTTGTTTCCCCTTCTGGCGTATAATGTAAACCTAAGCCAATCATTGCTTTCTCTATGGCATTTCCTGTTTTGCCTCTATTTTTGAGATCTTCTGTGGATTCGGTGATGTCGCCATTAGTAGCATTCTTTGACTTGTTAAAATATTCCTTCCATGAATTCCATAGATGAGTTGCCGGCTTCTCTGTGTTCTTCTCGGAATTTACAGCGGTTTGTGCAGTAGGCCTTTTCGATTTGATGCTTTCCTGGTCTTTGGAATCCTCTTCACTTTGATGTCCATTTTTATCACTTGAAGTATTACTGGTGCTCCTTTTTAAATTATGAAATGTGGACAAAAATCTTTGCTGTAATAGAGACAATGTGTCAGCGCCATTGTAAATATGCTTTGGAGGAAACAAATCAAATAACCTATCATCTGTTCTTGCATTAAATATTTGAAAATTTTGGGTTTCCTTCCAACTATGGACCCAGTTCGAATTGAATAAGTGTATTGGATTGGAACTCAGCATATCTTCAGGTATAGTCTTCAAAGCTTGTTCATTTTCCTTATGCAACTCCAAATAATCATTTAGTTTAACACTTGAAAGTAGCCCTGTTAAATAGTCTTCAAATTGCCATCTAATAAAATCTTCACTTCCTTCAAACTGAGAATTCTTTGGCGTTTCATCATCATTTTCATTCCACGTGTCTGACACAATCCCCGATATTGAATCGATCCATTTTTTATCATGGCTTGATAGTTGAAGAATAGAAGCTAAGGATTTATCCAGGATTTCCACGGTAGAGTCATCGGTATTGACGAAGATGTGACACAATTCCTCCCTTCGTTCGGAAAGTAACGTGTTAGAACTTCCGATCATAAAAAACATAGTACGTTTTGACTTTATGTCATTCATCTGCTGTAACGGAGTATAGGGTGAGAATAGTCCACCTTCTTCAAAAATTGGCAAGGGGAAACCCAAAAACCTTAGCACTGATTCTCGGTTACTTGATTTGAATGAGTCAGCCACCTTTAGTTTAGAAACATCCTGGAACAATTGCGGACTTCCAGAATCTTGTAAATTTGACATCAAGTCCGGAATTAAGCTAATCAATCCAAATTGTAGATTACATAGAACTTCCACATCGTTACCATAAACTATTATTTTTCGTTCAAGTAAGATTGATTTTAGCAGCACTAAAACGTTCTTCTTGAAATCGTGTAGAATTTTCCTTAAACACAATCCAACATAGAGACGGTTTTCAGCGTTCCTGCCCAACAATACAGGCGTGTATATGGACTTTAAATTTTCACATAATGACTGAACTATCTTCGTATCTCCAAAATCATGCTGTAAGAAAAAAGCATTGGTCACTATGCTCAGTTTGTCTTTAATTTGGCCGAAAATTGGTTGTCTTGAGATGACCACAATTGCCTTCTGCACAGTAGATCGAGTTATATCTTTGTCCTTAACAAGCAATTCATCGCTCTTTATCTGTCTCGAGCAGGATATAGCAAATAAAGTCGTGGTATCATTGACTCCGTCCTCAGATAAATCAGTGGCACCGTTGGGAGGACTTCTTTGCTTCTTTTCGTCATATAGCAACGTGAAGTAAGTGAATGTCTCTTCAAAAGAGTGAGAACCATCAGGAAGCGCCTGGAAAGGTAGATTTGGCCATAAATCCGCATTTTGAGTATCCTCAGGTAATCCATACCAGAATTCTATTTCAGGGCCCCTCTTATGATGAAAGTCGACAAGACAAACACCAAAAATTACTGGTTCATCTTTTTCATCCATTATTTGTGGCGGAAACTTTGCAATAATGCAGAAAGGTATATCTTACTTTGCTATGGTCTACCCACCTAACTTCGAGGTGCCAAAAATATTGTTGCAAAAGAAAAAAACGTATATGGGCAGAGAGAAACCTTCATCGGATTGTACATTTTTATTTCAAGATCCGTTATTGGTAGCTCTTTTGGTTTGCTTCGACCTCCCGTTACCCGCTCTTTGAGCGATTACCCGTTCAGAGACAGAATATCAGCGGCTATTTTGCCACACCAACTTCTAAATAACGATGGCTCTCACAGCCTAAATTGTTCATTGACAGCACTTGGTCATTAATAATCAACGTCCCTCATAAAGGCAGAGACAATGCAAAGAAGCGACAACAACATATTGCGAGCTTATGAGACCTGCTTCCGAGAAAATTTCACGCAGTTCCTTGCAGTGCAATCTAGCAAAACCAGCTAAACAAAAGAGCTACCATACCAGGAATCAATGGTTAGCAAATACCCCTTGGCGTTTTCAACAAAATACTTTGTGTGTGTATGTTATTGTGCTGACGTTATAATAAAAATATCTGAAGCAAATGGTTTTTCTTTTCGGGCGACGTTTTGCCGCTTTTCTAAAACTATCTGCAATTTACCAGGCTATGAACAAATATTTCAGCAGTGTGCAGTGATTGTGCAGAGAAAAGAATAAAGGAAAGACATTAACGGCGAAGAATATACATGACGTATAAGTTTAGCTGTTGCGACGATGGGTCCGGAGCTACTGTTGGTTCAGTAGTGCGCTTCGATAACGTCACCCTGTTAATTGATCCTGGCTGGAATCCATCTAAAGTTTCATATGAGCAGTGTGTCGACTACTGGGAAAAAGTGATACCGGAAATTGATGTTATAATACTGTCACAACCGACCGCTGAATGCCTAGGTGCTCACTCTTTGTTATATTATAATTTCATTTCTCATTTCATATCGAGAATACAAGTTTACGCTACTCTTCCAGTTATCAATTTGGGGAGAGTATCCACCATAGACTCATATGCATCAGCAGGTGTAATAGGTCCGTATGATACTAACAAACTCGATCTTGAGGATATAGAGAAATCGTTCGACCACATAGTTCCTCTCAAATACTCACAATTGGTAGATTTACGATCGAGATTCGACGGGTTGACTTTACTAGCATACAATGCTGGTGTTTGTCCCGGTGGCTCTATTTGGTGTATAAGCACGTATTCTGAAAAGCTGATCTATGCCAAAAGGTGGAATCACACCAGAGATAACATACTAAACGCTGCTTCAATACTGGATGCAACTGGAAAACCTTCATCCACGTTGATGAGACCTTCTGCAATAATTACTACCTTAGACAGATTCGGCTCTTCTCAGCCTTTCAAGAGACGTTCCAAAACTTTCAAAGACACATTGAGGAAGGGTTTGAATTCGGATGGGTCTGTTATAATACCCGTAGATATGAGTGGGAAATTTTTAGACCTTTTCACACAAGTTCATGAGTTATTATTCGAAAGCACGAAGATCAATGCGCATACGCAGGTGCCTGTACTCATTCTATCATATTCAAGAGGAAGAACCTTAACTTACGCCAAATCCATGCTTGAATGGCTATCTCCAACCCTTCTTAAAACATGGGAAAATAGAAATAATACTTCACCGTTTGAAATTGGATCACGGGTCAAAATTATATCTCCAAAGGAACTTAAGAAGTACGTCGGTTCCAAGATCTGCTTTGTATCTGAAGTGGAAGCCTTAATCAACGAAGTTATAACTAGGATAGGTAATTCTGAAAAGACAACCCTGATATTGACTAAACCGAACTTTGAATCTGCATCCTGTCTGGATAAGATATTAGACATTATAAAACAAGATAAAAGCGACCGAAAAAGCCCCTCTGAGGAGGATAAACCATTCGTTTGCGATAGTTACATTTCAATCGACACTATAAAGGAAGAGCCTTTGAGTAAAGAGGAATTGGAAGCGTTTAAATTACAGCTGAAAGAGAAAAAAAAGAATAGAAACAAGAAGATTTTACTATTGAAAAGAGAATCCCAAAAATTGGCCAATGGCAACACAAACATAGACGATTCCAACGCTGGAGGAACGATAAACAGCCAAGACATCTTAGCAGGCGATGCAGATGAAGAGCCAGTGACAGACCGCATCACAGGAGAAGACGAAGATGAAGAAGAGGAGGAAGATAACGATAATTTACTAAGCTTACTTAAGGACAATTCCCAAAAGCCTTTGGCAAAGAAAAACACTGAGGCCTCTGTGGACATCATTATACAACAAAATGCAACCTCGAAACACAAAATGTTTCCTTTCAATCCTATTAAAATTAAAAAAGATGATTACGGTACTGTCGTAGATTTCACGATGTTTATACCAGATGACTTAGACAACACTAATCTAAATAGCAGGAAAAGGCCACTAAAAGATGGCAGCAAAAGCATGGGCAAGGACAGTGTTGCAGGTGATGAAGACAGCAAAAACGAAGAAGATGATGGTTACAATGTGGGGGACCCAGTAAGTAAAAAGAGGAAACACCGTAGTTCTCGTTATTCAGGGTTCACTGGTGCTGAAGAAACGGAAAATTTTGATAATTTGGACTATTTAATAATAGACAAGACACTTTCAAAAAGAATAGAATCTACAGCAAACATCCAATTGAAATGTTCCGTAGTGGTGTTGAATTTACAGAGTTTGGTTGATCAAAGATCCGCATCCATTATATGGCCATCATTAAGATCTAGGAAAATGGTACTTTCAGCTCCTAAAAATATCCAAAATGAGGAACTAATAGCCAAACTCACAAACAAAAATATCGAAGTGGTAAACATGCCATTGAATAAGACAGTAGAATTCAATACAACCATAAAGGCCCTCGATATCTCCATTGATTCTGAACTCGATAATCTTCTGAAATGGCAACGTATCAGCGGTAGTTACACAGTCGCCACTGTTGTTGGCCGACTAGTTAAGGAGACTCTTCCACAAGTCAATAACCATCAAAAGACAGCTTCTAGGAGTAAACTGGTCTTGAAGCCGTTAAACGGTTCATCAAGAAGTCATAAAACTGGCGCATTGTCTATTGGTGATGTTAGGTTAGTTCAACTAAAGAAACAGTTAACGGAAAAAAACTACATTGCAGAATTCAAAGGTGAAGGTACACTTGTCATCAATGGAAAAGTGGCAGTCCGTAAAATTAATGATGCAGAAACCATTATTGATGGTACCCCCTCTGAACTATTTGATACTGTCAAGAAATTGGTAACAGATATGTTAGCAAAAATTTAGGATTCATGCAAACACCGCGCAAAAATAAGGAGTTAAATGTCAAACACAAACCTACTTACAGGCAGTATATATTCTAGTTTTCTTTGTATTCCACACTGTTATTATCTGATATATTTCGTATGCTCATTATTAACGACCACTTTTTTTTCTTCGTTCTTCTTTCCGTTGGATTTGAAATTTCTAATAATTTTCAATTATACGATTTTGCCCTAATTTGATTCAAGTGTAATCTCACGCATAGCTAATGCAGTTCTAATTTTACTGTAAGGACAATAGCTTCTTATATTTTTGAGAACAACAAGGAACTAACATGTCAGAAGAAATAGTAAACGTTCCCCCCAACGTCAACCTGTCGTTATGGAAGAAGAATGCAACAGAAAGCGATGTTCATCGATTTAATTCTCTTCCGTCCAAAATTAGTGGGGCGCTCACTAGAGAACAAATTTATTCGTATCAAACCATGTTCAGGATTCAAGAAATTACTATCAAACTGCGTACTAATGATTTTGTTCCTCCCTCCAGAAAAAACAGATCACCTTCGCCACCACCAGTTTATGATGCCCAGGGTAAAAGAACGAATACCCGTGAACAGAGATATAGAAAGAAATTAGAGGATGAACGTATCAAGTTGGTTGAGATTGCGTTAAGGGCTATTCCTTACTTTGTTCCTCCGGATGATTACAAAAGGCCAACAAAATTCCAAGATAAGTATTACATCCCAGTAGATCAATATCCAGACGTTAATTTTGTCGGCCTGTTACTAGGTCCTCGTGGGCGTACTTTGAGAAAATTACAGGAGGATTCTAATTGTAAAATTGCAATCAGAGGAAGAGGTTCCGTTAAAGAAGGTAAAAATGCAAGTGATTTACCTCCAGGCGCTATGAATTTCGAGGACCCATTGCACTGTTTGATCATCGCGGATTCAGAAGACAAGATTCAGAAAGGTATAAAGGTTTGTCAAAACATTGTCATTAGAGCCGTGACATCTCCCGAGGGTCAGAATGACTTGAAACGAGGACAATTAAGAGAACTAGCAGAACTTAATGGTACTCTAAGGGAAGATAATAGACCTTGTCCGATCTGTGGCCTAAAGGATCATAAAAGATATGATTGTCCAAATAGAAAGGTTCCAAGTATCCAAGGCATCGTATGTAAAGTATGTGGTCAAACGGGACACTTCAGTAGAGACTGTAAATCATCATCTCAAAGGATAAGCCGCTTTGATGGAAACGTGTCTGCAAATAGTAGTTTACCGATACAGAACAACAGCCACCACAATAATAATGGTGCCTACCCAGCCCAAGCGGCAAAAAAATCTCGTTTTGGTAACAGTGTAACCGATGGTCCTCAAAGATTCCCCACCTCATCACGCTATGAACCAACACCCTCACCACCTGCGCCACGCCTTCCAAACCGAACGTACAACGGGACGCCCACGCCTCCTCCTGGTTTAAGTTCAGGTACGTTTAGCTCAGGAGTTCCAGGAATGGCTCCACCACCATCGCGAAACCCTCTAGAATCGGAACAACCCAAATTGGCTCTAGCACCTCCGCCTGGAATGACTACAGTACAATCTTCAATTGCACCACCTGGAATGACCACCGTACAATCTCCCATTGCACGTCCTCCAGGACTAAGTGGCCCTCCAGGGCTTTTTAGTACCACAGACAATGACACCAACAACACTAAACCTCCGGGACTTCAAGGGCCTCCTGGATTATAATAAAATCCCCCGTTATACACTTATTGCATTTTTATTAAACCGCAGGTATGTACTTTCCATTTTGGCACACTTTTCGTTTCTACTAATTTTTAATCCCTAGTTATTATTATTATCCTTTGATATTTAATTTACTTACTTATTTGTATCGCTTTTTATACTATAGAGTATAGGAATGGAACGTAAGCAGTAGGATCATGGTAAGATTTACTTATATTCAAAGTGCCTGTTCTTGTTTCCATTTTTTGGCTAATTCCAAAAATTTTGATGGCTTCGGCTTGTCGTCATCGATATCATCCGGAAATACGTAATCTACAAATTCCTCCTCTATACCATCTTCCAGCTTTGTTTTTTTGACTATTTTAGGGAACCTCTTGCTAACATTTTCTTTATCGAGCTCAGTACCATATGTTTCCTCGTAGTCTTTCAATGCTTCTAAAATAGACATTCTCCCTTGTCTATCACCACTGTTTTTGAAGAACAAGATTGCCTCTTCAAATATTTTTCTTGCTTCCATTTTATTTTCGTCAGTAATTTCAAATTCAATATCTTCATCTACATTCTCACTTTGGAGTTTTGCTAAATCGGATAACTGCTGATCCGTTGGGGTTGAACTTTGATACATGGCAAATTCGATCCAGCTTTGAACAGAAAATTCATTCAGCTCCAAATACCTTCTATAAAGCGTCCTTGCCTTCTCGTATTCCTGTGATTCAGTCTCGAAAGTTATGTACTTTTGAAGTAGCTCAACCTTCGCCTCCGTTGTGAGAAACTCCGAATTTTCATCCAATGCAATAGTATAAACGCCTCTCACTCTGTCTTCATCTCCTAAATTCTCTTCCAGCTCTGCGTATTCGATCCAAATACTCAAATTAAAGGGCTGGAATTCAATGAATTTTTCATATATTTTTCTGACACGGTCGAACTCCTTTAACTTCACCTCCAATAGGATGTAGCTTTTGAAAGTTTTTGCCTTGGGACAAAGGCCGATGGCTTTACCCATAATTTTCCTTGCCTTTGATACGTTTTCCTGTCGTATCAAGAATTTAGCGTACATTATCCATATTTTTGAAAAGGTGAAATGCTGGTGAGGAATAATATCATCAAGTAGCCTTTGAAAAAGTCTATCCACCAGTGCCACATCTTCCAGTTCCAACTCCACATAGCAAATGTATCTAATCCACAGATAAACATACCTTTTCCAATGAAATGTCTTTGAGAATTCTTTTGGTTGACCGATCTTGACAGCTTTTTCAAAGCACTGTAATAGTTGGGTGGGAAAACTTTCCGAAATTAGATCCAAGTACAACCACCAAGTGTCATAATCATATGCGTCACGACTTAATGACGCTTCATAGTCCATTTTCCTTTTATAACTGATAGTTTCTTCGATAGAGTTTAAATTACCAAATTGTTTTTCAAAATTCAACATGCCGTCCTTGAGTGATTGACTTGAAGGCCATTTTTCAATAGCCAGTCGATAAAGAGCAGAAGATCTTTCGTATTCCTCCTGCGTAGCTTCCCAATGTGCAAATGAGTTTACTAACTTTGCAATCTCCACATCAGACCAAATTTGTAAACTTTGAAGATTAGCCACGGTGTCTAAAGCTAGACAATATACATTCCTTGTAAATCCGGCGTTACCATGTCTGCTTTCGAACTTGGCCCAATTTAGCCACGTTTTCACTTGAGGATGGACCATAACATATTTAGAATAAATATCTCTCACGCGAGCCCACTCTTTCTGCCTTACTTCGAAATCAACGAAGGAGTTCCATGCATTGACACCTGGTTCCAAAGAACACCACTTTGTATACAGCGATCGTACGATATCGATATTGTTTAATGACTCTTCTACTATAATATACTTGTACCATAGCTTATCCACTCTGGGCAACGTACTAATGGCTCTATTCAGCAGATTTCTAGCATGATTAACACATTTGGCTTTCAATTCAGCGTCGACGTATCGTACCCAAAGCGGGATGAACGAATTATCTACGAGTAAAGCTCTTTCAAAAATAGATCTTGCACGCCTCATGTCACGCTGTTCAATCTCAAACTGCGCGTAACGAATCCATTGGCCCATGTCTAGTCTATTTCTTTTCAAATAACCCTCATATTCTGTTCTCTTCCTCCGTTGGTATTCTCGAAGCTCTTCCAAGTCTAATATGTCAATATTGGTCGATCCTCTTGCCTTCTGGCCCTTCTTGTATACATCCCGCAGGATCTGCTCTGCGGAGACATGCGTGTTAACTGCTTCCGGTTCTAAAGAGTCCATTCTAGCAACGCCACTACAGTCGACTTCGAAACCCTTCAATTCGCGGTTACCGTCCAACTTATGTGACCATTTAATCTCATCATCATTTTGCAATGGAGGTCTTTAATTTTCTATCGCGTCCTACGGATGTATATATAATAGTCTAATAGTAATAGTTGCAGTTAATTAGTGAAAGTCTCCCCAAGGAACTATAAAGATAGGCATTTCTTAAGGAAGGCAGTTAAGTCGTCCAGTTCCTCAGGAACTGTAGAATGTGCCATACCACTATAAATCTTAAACTCATAATCCTGTACCCCGCAGGTGTCTTGGTAGAATTTTTTTGCGCTCAAGCCAAGTGCTATAGGTACAACTGGATCCATATCGCCATGTCCGTGAAAAATGGGTGTCTTGACGTTGAGATCGTTCTTGTGTTGTTTCAAGATTCCCGGAATGTAACCAAAACCCGATAGTGCGACTATACCGGCGACTTTCCATGGTAAAGTGACGGATGATGCCAGGGCCAATGCAGCACCTTGAGAGAACCCCCCAATGATGATCTGTTCCGGTTTAATGCCCTTGTCAATTTCCTGTTTAACCGTCTTTTCAATGGCATTTAAGGAATTCATGAATCCATCGCTATCAACTTTGGAAAAACTAGAATCCCACTCTAGAATGTCAAACCAAGCAGGCATCAATGCACCACCGTTTGCTGTCACATGGACCTCTGGAGCATTGGGAAATACAAAGTTTGTGTGCTGGAAGGAGGTAGGGTCCCGCTGTTGTAAGTATTGAGCGAAAAATCCCCACCCTGAACCAGTATCACCTAGTCCATGTAAAAATATGATTGTTTGACGAGCTGGCTGGACCCTTGCGGCAATTCTAAGTCCGTTCATAATATATTGCTTTTGGGCTTGAAGATGTAGTATATATTCCTTGTCCTTGCCTTTTTCTACTCAACTTTTTACTTTGTTGCGAAGACATTTTTCTCCAATGGGCGTGTCAAAAAGATATAATTATTGAAACAAAGATAAACTTAAAAGAACTACAATGAACAAATTAAGGGGCTGAACCTATACGAAATCAGTATCTTTATACAAGCATGAACATGCATCCATCGCCAAATGTACCGGAGAGAACACAAAAACAGATTAAGAACATCCCCTTACCTGAAGGGATTCACCTTTTATCATCAAAGGAAATAATAGATCTAATTCAAATTCATAAACATCAATTGGAGTTGTATGTGACGAAGTTCAACCCTTTAACCGAATTCGGTGAGAAAATAAATGCGTTAAAGGATGAGTTTAAACAACTGGAAAAGAGTTTTGAAGATCTACATGGCCAAAGAGATAAGGTTCAGGCTCTTCTAGAGAACTGCAGAATCGTAGAATCCAAATATGTGGCTAGTTGGCAGGACTATCATTCCGAGTTTGAAGAAAAATATGGCGAGATGGCAATGAGAAGGAAACTAGAGCAAAGTACGAAAAATCTTGACGAAGAAAGTTCGCAATTAGAAGCTTCCATGAGAATCATCGAGTCACCAGATGGGCTGGATCAATTCATCAAGGATTATTTAAATATACGAACACAGTATCATTTGAGGAGAGAAAAACTCGCAACTTGGGAAAGCCAAGGTGAATTGAGATACTAGACGGTGGCAGCTTTAGTTACAAGCATATATACTTTATAGACCATACTACTAAATGCCAAATGAACTGTGAGAATTTTGGACCCTTTTTTCGCAGGCGATACCTTGCCTAGATATAGTGAAAAAAAAATAATCACATAAATAAAAACCTAATTCAGTAGACGAAATAAAAATATTGTGAAGCTACCGTAATGAAAATCGCCAATGTTAACAGTGACAATAAAAAGTAATTTCTCAAGTTCCAGCGCCAATGAGAAAGGAAAATGTCTACACCTCGGAATGACCTTCAAATGAATGCAGAAATAAGAGAGATCAGCGTGAAAAGTAGAGATGGCACAGTACGATCACCACCGTTCCTCTTACTGGATGTAGTAGAAGTGGCGGATGCAGTACTTGATGTCACGTTACCACTGTACGAAGCAGTTGCTGAAGAATCTATGGTAAATATGTTACCGCCAGTAACGATAGATGCACTTGTAGACCAAGTATTTGTGTAGCCTGGCGCCTTAACGGCATTTGGAACAGAAGTTGAAATGATGTCGATATCCTCACTTGTGACATTGTATTTGGCCTGTGCCATGGAAACTTCTAGATTGTCTAAATCATAAACCACGTATGCGTTAGTCAAAAATGAATCACCAAGGATAGAACTACTATCACTTGTTGGAAGAATACCCAAAATACAGGTACTGCCCGTTGTGCTCAAGATAAAACTAGACAGCGCGGCATTGATGTGAAAGCCACCAAAATCGAACACGATTTGAGTGCTATTATTAGACGATGGGCATTTCATTACATAATATCCTACTCTGGAAGAGTATTGGGCCCCTACTTCTTCCGCGATCAGATCTACCATTTCCTCGGGCAAATAGGTTAAAGTGGTACCGGAATCCAACAAGGCCGGTATTTTGGTGGTAGTTAGAGTTTTTTTGTCACCGTTGGATTCAAGGGTCCCAAGACCATTTAGAGTAACTTCAAATTGGATGGGGGAGCTAAACCCTCTGAAAGTGTTTACCAGGGGAACGGTGTACAGAGTGCCGGAATACTTATTATGGTCAACACCTCCGAACAAAATGGTGCCATGTTTAGCATCGAGATCATTCAAATACAAAGAGTAGGAGTTGGATTTGATAGCACCAGAATTTTTCAATACGATGGGGAAATTGTCATACTTATACGATTTCCCGCCAGAAGAAGCGGAAGAACCGGAATAAGTGACTTCCAATGCAGGCAAACCAATACCTAACACACCCATTGACGAGTTTGTTTCATTAGCAACTGCAAACGACAACCCGGTGACGTTCAGGTCGCTCAAATTCAAAACGTCAGTACCAAAAACACCAGAGGCAAAAGTGCCGTCACCGTAACTGATTTCGAAATCAGAGTTGTTTGATTTAAACGTGGAGGAATCCGAAGTGGTAAAAGTCCCGTACTCCTTACAGTCCATGGTGGCTTCTGAAGCGGGTACTGATTGAGTTGCCGTTGCAAAGCCTCCTCCACCACCTCCTCCGGTGCTTCCTCCACCACCACCTCCGGTGCTTCCTCCACCACCACCTCCTCTAGTGCTTCCTCCACCACCACCTCCTCCAGTGCTTCCTCCGCCACCACCTCCTCCAGTGCTTCCTCCGCCACCACCTCCTCCAGTGCTTCCTCCGCCACCACCTCCTCCAGTGCTTCCTCCGGAACCTCCGGAACCTCCGGAACCTCCTCCAGAACCTCCTCCGGAACCTCCTCCAGAACCTCCTCCGGAACCTCCTCCAGAACCTCCTCCAGAACCTCCTCCGGCACCTCCTGCAGAGCCCGTGGCTGTGGCGCTTCCTGTTTCTGTAAGCCAGCCAAATGGGTTGATACCATCAAGCAAACCGCCGCTGCTCGAAGAAATATCCCGTTTCATGACGACGCGCTTGCTACTGTCGCTGCTGCTTGACGAACAGTACGGGTTGCTAGAACCCATGATCCATAGATCGGAAGAACCCGTGTCCACTAGAACTGTGATATTCTGGGCTGGTGTCCCCACCTCCAATTCCACCGAGTAGAAACTTTTCTGGTTCGTTATTATAATTTCCTCGTAGCCATCGTCTCTCTTGAGTAGCCGAACTTCTGGGGTTTTATCGCTGCCAGCAGTGTCCAGCGAGTCCCCGTAAAGCTTATCGAAGGAGAGCTTCACGTACTTGGAGCCCGTGTCGTCACCGTCGTGGCGGTTGTCCGCCACCGGTATGACCTCGGCCAGTGCCTGCGATGCAAAGAGCGACGAAAGTAGCGCAGATCTTATAGTTGCCAGTCTCATGGGGAATGTGCTATGTTATAGACGTGGTACGGTTTTTTGTTTTATTTTTATGTTGAATATCTAATATATATAAGCAAAAACAGCAAATCACTTATTATATCTCCTAATGCGGAAAGCAAGAGGCAAAGTGGAAAACAAGGAAAGAGGTAAATCCACTTCGACTTCGTTTCCTTAAGTATTCCTTTTTTCCCTGTTTCCATATAGGTGTTTCGTTTTTGGCAAAACCTTAATTTTTTCGGGCTCATCAATGAAAAATTACTCATGGCGCAATATAAAAGGAGCGAAAAGCCCCTCTGTCCAGATGAGGCGAGGCGAGGCAAAAGGAGAGCATTCAAGCCAATGCAGCCAGCTGCGGGGGAAGGAGGTGCCAATTGTCATGAGAGGGTGTCTTGGTGGCCTGTGCCGATCCATTGACGTGTCAGAATGTGCGTATTAGATGTTATGTATGTATTTTTAGCTTTTCTTCTCTCTTGAAACTGCGCAAGGAGGGTGGAAAAAAAGGCGTCTATGTACTATGAATAGAAAACGGTAAGAAGAAACAGGGATACGAGCAGCGGCAGGCGCAACGTGGGACGTACGAGAGCAGCGGAGCTAGTGCCTGATTTGGAGGGGCTGCGGTGGCCTGTGCTACTACCTACGGTACCACCTACGACACCACCTGCGACACCACCTGCGACACCATTTGTACCACTACCTGACCTAGTGCCTGATCCAGAGCTTGACCCGTGGCTTGACCCAGAACTTGACCCGTGGCTTGATCCAGAACTTGACCCGTGACTTGACCCAGAACTTGACCCGTGACCAGACGCATGACCGCCCGCGTGACCACCCTTCTTGTTGATAATGCTCTTGTGGGCCGGCTTGGTGCTGGAGCTCGGCACCGTAGTCGACTTGCTGGACTGTGCCGCCGTAGTGGTATTGTAAGAGTGTACGGTGGTGGTGAAGATGTTGCCGCCCGCAGTAGCGGAGGCGTACTTGACCCACGTGCTGTTGTAGCCGGGGGCCTTTACAGCGCCCGGAACGGTGGATCTGATGACTTCAATGTCTTCTTTGCCGGAGGCGTAGTTGGCCTGTGCGAGGGAAACCTCGTAGTTATCTAGGTCGTAGACCACGTAGGCACTCCGCAAGAACGAGTCACCGAGAATGGCGGTTGCATTGCCTGTCTGAGGCACGATCGCCAAGACGCAGGTTCCGACGTTAGTCTGCATGGTGAAGTCTGACAGAGGCGCGTTGATGTGGAACCCACCGAGGTCGAAGACCACGCTAGTGGCGTTGTCACTCGTGGCCGGGCACTCGTACTCATAGTAGCCCAATTTCTTGGAAAACGTAGCGTTCAGGCTCTTGGCCATGAGCGACACTGCCTCGGCGGGCAGGTAGGTGAGCGTGGTACCGGAATCGAGCAGCGCGGGGACCCTGGTGGTGGTGAGCGTGGTGTTGTGCGCTCTGGTCTGCAGCCCCAGGCCTTGCAAAGTGACGTCGAATGCTACGGGGCGCTGGTAGCCCTGGGCCTTGTAGAGGTCGATCAGCGGGATGGTGTACAGCTGGCCGAGGTACTTGCTGTGGTCGACTGCGCCAAACAGCACACTACCGGAGGTCTGCGACTCATCATTCAAGAAGAGCGAATACGCGATCGCATCGATGGCTCCAGAGCGTTTCAGAAACTGCGGGAAGTTGTCGTACTCGTAGCGTTTCTTGTCTGTGACGGTCACTTTGCCGGAGTACGTCACTTCTAGCATGGGCAGGCCGATGCCCAGCACGCCGACGGTCGAGTTGGACTTATTGGCYACGGCAAACGACAGGCCGCTGAGGTCCAGGCCGCCGCTGTAATGCAGCTTGTCCTGACCAAACACACCTTCGGCAAAAGTGCCATCGCCGTAAGAGGCGTAGAAGGGCGCGGAGTTGTTGGCTTTGAAAGTGGACGAGTTGGCCTGGTCAAACACGCCGTACTGGTCGCAATTCATCGTGGACCCGCAATACGGGTTTACGTTACTGGAGACCCATAAGTCGGCCGAGCCCGTGTCCAGCAGAACGGTGACGTTCTGCGAGGGCGTGCCGAGGGCCAGCTCAACCGAGTAGAAACTCTGCTTGTTGGCCAGCACGAAGTTCTCGTCTCCGCGGGCCCTCTTGCCCAATTCGCTTCCCCGGCCATCCTGCTTCTTGGCAAAGGGAATCTTGACGTACTTGACATTCGGCAGTACGCTACCTAACACTAGACTATTCAAGGTCACTAAAGAAACTGCTGTTGCCGATAAAATTTTCATTGTCTATGTATCTAATTTCTCGAAAGACCCTTTATATCGAATATAGCGAACCCGAACCCTAATACCTATATGCAGGTGAATATATATATATATATATATATGTATACATATAGGTACGTATATGTGTATACATGCATATACATCCGTAAGTGTAGATGTACACGTACAAACCAGTATGAGCCTACCTGCATCAGCTTCCTTTGAGGCTTATTGTTCCGCAGCCCCACGCTGATAGTTTCTTTTCCCTGAAGAGGAATCAGACAGAAAAATTATTCTTACTGCAAGAACGCGCGAAAAACGCAAAACAGAGCGGAAAATCCCGCCCTGTTTTGCTCTAGGCGGCCCGCCCATCAGCCTAGAAGGCAGGCGGACTCCGCCTGCCAAGGTGGCGCGTCGCACGGGGCGGGCCGCCCCGACCCTGTCTCTTACGTCCGGAAAAACTTCGCCTGGCTTGCCTGTGTCGGTCCGACGCCTCCTGATTAATTATTTCGATTATTGTGCCTCCCTTGGTGCGCGGAAGCGGCATGCGGGGTTCGAACGGAAGCCATGGTTGGTAATCACGTGTATTACCTTAAGGATGACTATACAGCGATAGGTCGTTGGCAGCGTACTGTGCACGGTAGGTTGTGGAATACGGCTGGGCCGGCGTTGTGGTGTGTGCAGTTAGGTAAGAAACAGGTCTAGAAAGTAGTTAAGGGAAGGGATGCGTTGTGTGAAGGGTATCTATTTCTTTTTGGCAGGTGGTAGTCAGCGTTTTGCGGAGAATTACACTACTGTACGGTGAGGTGAGGCCAAATGGAGAAGAGCTAAAGTAGATGCCATTTTCTTAGACACTTGGACACTTGGACACACACGTTTGAGCACGTGGCATATCCGAAGGAGCACATCCGTATGTATGTCATGTATTGTGGCGATGAGACGGTTCCTGGCAGGAACAGGTTTTAGCTTATCTTCGGTCCTCTTAGAGGCTTGGTTAATGTGTCGGTTGGGTGGCCTTGGGGCAGGACAGAGGGCGGCAGTAAAGGTTGTCGGTAGGGGAGCGTTGTGCCTTTGCAGTGGGCTGGCTTCCGGTACTTGTAGCTTTTTCTTGCGGGCTTGCGTTCGTACGATTTCAGCGAACTTAAACTTGAACGTCTCGTCGCCGCCCTCGTATTATGAAAGGACGCATATCGGCAGGAAGATTGTTACTTGCAGCACTAGCCTGCTCTTCATCCCACCGGTATACCGTGTTATCCTGCTGACTTTTCCTGTTCTACCGGGGCTGTTGTAAAAATCACAGTATTTTTCAAGAGCTTGGTATTATTTCGTGGAGCTACACCCACATGATGATAGGACAATTTACGATGTTGGAGATTAAAACGTCCTGAGGAAGGAACGAGGAATGGCCAGTGGCCCATGCTCAGCATGACTAACAGCGCCGGCCCAAATATGACACTCTTTGGGGAGATGGTTTTCCAACCTCGTCATTTAGCAGTAAAGTATAGTGCATCGTCGCCCATTTCTCCAGGGACTCGGCGAGAAGGCAGAGGCAGAGGCAAAGGCAAAGGCAGATGGACTTGTGCCTATTCATCCAAGCAGAAGAAGCACAGCCGGACCTGGCACGCTTGCCCACTCCAGATCATATCACGCTTGTAGCACTTCCAGGAGAATTCTGCGTAATGGGAGAAAAAAAATGTTTGCAGGGCTTCTGGTAACATCTAAAGCAGGTAATTTGCACATGTATCGAATGCGCCACGTCTTATTTCATCCGTTTCAAAGCCATGATAAATGAAGGACGCCATAGACTGGGAAAGAATTTGGCATCAAGTTGCACAGACGTGCTGGCGGGCTGATTTGGCCAAGCAAAATCTGATTGGTAATGGCGGTTAATGACATGTTCCTACACCTCATCTCCTATTTAAGACTGCCCTGCTACCTGGGGAAGCTAACCTTTTTGAGCAGAGTGCTTTTTTCAGTTGTGCCTGAGTTTTCTGAAATTTCACTACCTGGCGCATCCAACTGGTGGAACCTGTTGCACCACGAACTCACGTCCTGCATTCCCAGTATGATGGCCCACCTGCTCTCTTTCAAAAATCATTTAGAGAGCAAAGAAAACGAGCTCCAGATGTTGTACATTTCTTTTGACGAATATATCATTAGTGGTACGCGGCTGTATCATTTAGTTGCACTAACCGATTAATGGGTTTTAACGGCCAACCTAGACAAAATGCTTTACCGCTAGAAGGAAGGTAGTTGACCAAGACATCATGATGTATGTTTAGAAAAATCGAAACAAAAAATAAAAAGCAATTAAAAGTTTTTTATTGAAAAACCCCTTTTATGGTCTTAATTGCACGAGGAGTATTTCTAACTTCTTTCCTTTCAGTTTACTTGTTTGACCTCTTTTATGATTTATTGCCCGCGTTTCAAAGGTTCGGGCCTAATACAACCAATTAAACGTAGTACTCGTATTATCGAGACTGCTCACAATCAACTGGTGCCTCAAACATGGCTGGAATCAATAATGAACAACATCACAAAGTAATCTTCACCAAGTTAATAAGAAATATCTTGTTACAACGTAAGATTTTTGATGCTCAGTGTATACTAGACAAACCTCCATGTCATATCAAGTCTCTTCCGCTATACTGAACACATCTGTCTACTAGGCTTGAGCCCTACAATTTTCATCCGACCCACTAGTGCCATTAATCGTTGGTCGTAACGCAACTTCTTGATGCTGTATTTCCGTGCGTGCACCGGTGCCCCGTCGTCGCACTCTCTTATATGAGTATCGCATATTTCTTCAAAGCGTATGCAAGCATGGCTCCAGTGCTTGCAACACAACCTGAAGAATACGAGACGGTCATTTATGATTTTTATTTCTTCCACAACGCCGGGCTTTCACTAGTAGGTCGAGTATTACATTTAATGTCTATTCACGCAATCCGTCGGCCATGTTTCTCCGCAGGGAACATTTCAATACCGAAGTGAACATTTGAACGTTACTGTATACAGTGTGAATAGGACAATAAATGAAGCCATAGAGGCTACCGAAATATGGGGGGAGCTTCAGAATTAACGAACAAGGACGCTAAAAATTATCTGAGACAGGAACAGGCGTCACGAAAGTCTGCAAACACAGGAGACAAGAGTGAGAGAGACGATGTCGCTGATTCAGTACAGGAAGCCTATCCTCTAGTTAGTAAAGTGGCAGCATCCATGGACCGTTCAGATACTTCTGAAGAACAAAGTACAGACGAAGCCGAACAAAGCACAGACGAAGCTGAACAAGAGTCCAAAAGGGCTTACGCTGAGTTAGTTGCAACCTTGCAAGCCAAGGGTATACCACTGAGCGTATTAGACCATCCTTCTTCTATAAGATGGCTCGAAAAATACACCGGTGTCTACAGAAGTTCTTGGCATGGGTAGGGAGGTAAGAGGTCATTACTATCAAGCTATAGCACATTTTTTCCAAGAAAACGAGGTCAAGATGAAATGCAATGTATAGCGAGTAGCACGACTGTTACAAGCCCAAAAAAAATACTACTTCATACCAGTGGGTATTATAATACGTGGTAGTCTAATACAAGTTTTACACTATCAAAAATAATTTGAAGGTTAGGTCAAAATGCATTTTAGCCCTCGCTTTCTTTCTTTTTCTTGCACCTTAGCCAGATCCTTACTTTTTTCATCGTAACAAACTAACGCTGTATGCAAAGAAGCAGGCAGGGGAGAAATTAGCCGAACCTAAGTTACTCTTTCTATCAGTTCTATGTAGTGAAATTTGAAAGGTAGATACTATTCTTCATTAATGGAAGCTTACCGAGGGTACACCAACTTTTGGTATCATAATCAGATCCCGATCGAGTGAACTGTAGTTCCCAAAAATAGTGGTTCTCTCAGTTTATTTGAATTTAGTCCGACGTTCAGATAGTGAGGCCGTAAATACAAAAACTTGCTTTTAGTACGTAAATAGATGCCTCTTTTTTAGTGCGCTTAATTATTGTTTTATCAGTTTTTAAAGCTCCGTCGTACCAACCGAAACTGTGATAACGATCAAACGTATTTAAAGATTTTTTATTTTCTGTTGTCAATTATATGCACCATACCTGCTGTGTAAACTAGCGATAGCTTATTCCTGGCAGGTTTTCATGAACTCTGTACTGCCCATAGTATGGACGACAATATAAGATACTTGTTAATAGTGAAAAATCTAATTGAGCTCCGTACAATGAAGCATAGCGCCTAGCTAGGCCTTTTTGCAAAACGGTTTGATGGTTAAGTATATATCTTGTGAACTACGTCTTTATATATCCTTCTCTATAAACCACAAAACACAAAGAAAGCCTTTCACACACCCTGCAAGAACAATCTCCAAATACTTCTGGCAGCTCTTACACCGTCATTATTCAATTCTCGGCACTGCCTTTCGTATTTTTCAAACTCTTCAAGGTTCACCTTGTCTCGGGACTTCAACAGTCCTTTCTGAGCAACACCACTGTTAAATTCAGGATGTCCTTGAAACGTTAGCACTTTATTTTTCCGATAAAGCCCTTGGTTTCCACATTTGTTACTCGATGCCCAATTTTGGTACCCCTCTGGGACATCGAAAACACAGTCGCTATGCACCTCGGAAAGATTTAATGTTTCAGCTCCAAATAATTTTTGGCCCACTGAATTTAGTTTAAGCGGCACAACGCCTCCTTCAAACCCTTTTGGGTTCCGACCCACTGAACTGCCTAGGGCAGCCGCAATTACCTGATGGCCAAAACAAACTCCTGCTACGGGTGGATGTTCAAAGTCGCTAGTTAACATGTCGTTTAAAAACTTTCTTAGCTCTATAATCCACCCGATTTCGTTATCAAATGAATCATATTTGGAACCGGTAATGTAAATCCCCAAATATTCATCTTTTTGAAGTTCCGACAATCGGGGGAACTTGCCCTTCTGGACATGAAAGACCTCGTATTCAACATCTTGTTCAACACACTCCAATTTCTTGGTTTCCTCTAACAGCTCGATTGCCATATCAACAAAATTTCCCCATGGTTTAGTCCACTCACTGTCTTCATCTGTATAAAGAATAGCTATTTTTCTCACTGTCATTATCAAACAAATATCTATGATTCCTTTTAAAATTATTTTTCTTACATAATGCAATAATTTCACATAATTATGCGAAAGATGTCAAAGTACACTAATAAACTATCTTATCTATTTGTAAATACAAGATCGTTATCTTTTTATGCCCATCTCATTTACGCCACACCTCGGCAAGGCGTTCTCACTTAGAAACAAAGAAAAGAGAGTGCGCGGATATTTAATAACCCATAAAACCGCATCTCGCTAAGAGTTTTTGTGCCCATTTTTCTCAAGCTCATATGAACCGTTGGTAATGTATTTCAACTTACCTTCATCCGCTAGAACGTTTAGATACTTCTCTAATTGTAAAGGAGTAATCCGGTGATATCCCCAATTCTTTGGCACCGTAATCTTTAAAAACGAGTGTATCTTGTTAAGTTTCATAGCACCCAAGTTGGCTAGCATTCCCTCTATGAATGGTAAACTTCTTTCCAACGTTAGTTCACATTTTTTCTCTACTTCAGACTCGTCACGTAGCTCATTATTATTGTTTTCATTCTTTATAGGAAGCTCTACTTGTGTTTGGTTAAAATCAGTGTGGCTATATTCAATAACAGAATAAACTTCATTCTCTTCAGAAAGGACACCTCTTTGAATCCAAAAGTTTAAGAGATCAAGCAGTCTTGTTGGTGCAATATTTAGAGATTCGGACAACTGCTCTAATGACAAGTAGACTGGTTCATCATTTGTAGAGTTAAATTGGTTTATTACACTAAATTGTTCCAAAGATACATCCAGCACTAATTTCCTTCCGTCATTGAAATTCAAATCCATTTCTATTTTCCCTTGGTCCTTGCATAGTTGCAGTTTCCTTCCAGGTTTCAATTGTGAGTATATATCAGAATATTTTTGTAGTTCATTCTCTAAACTTGCTGGTAGATTAAATGTCAACTCATTGGTATTATTCGTATCCCCATTATGCTTCCAGTAAAGCAGAGAAATAAACTTTGGAAAAATCGCTAGGTCTAAGCCAGCCACTTCATGCATTTTGAGGCACAGCTCTTCGCTACATTTGATATCCCATAACATGACATCGATGCTGTTGATATTCGACAGATCTGCATCTGCTGCAGGCGCCGTTGTTTGCGGTAGTCCAATTATCCCATTTGCAATATAGTTAGCTTGATTTGTTTCTGCTGATTTAACGATCTTTTCCCTAATTAACTTCAAACATCGTGACCATTTATTATCTAATTTATAGAATTTCAACGTGAATAATCTATCAGTTAAGAGATTTCTGAATTCTGATATAAAGAATTCTCGGGATTCGAATAGGTCTAAAAGTACCTCAAAAAGATTTGTTTTTATTGAGCTTGATTTAATGTTACCTGGAATCATATCGTTAGGTTCTGGGACCCACGTTAAATAATGGTTAAGGATGTGCTCGTATAGCATGCTCTGATTTACTGAAGAACTCCCATTCTTTTCCTTCTTTCCTTTAACGTGGAGATTCCATGGAAATGAACCTACTTTATTCTTGTCTTTGCTTTTGGGTGTATTTGTACTTTGGTCAATATCGGAATCATGTAAAGTTTCTACAAGTAAGAGTAATGCCTTCATATCCACTTTAAACGAAATCTTCTCCTTTAATTCCTCTTCAGGCAAATCCAGTATTGCATACAATAATACATTTACTAAGTGCTTTCGCTCCTGGAAATAAGGTTTGACAAATGTGGTTATTGAGTGTAGACATCTTCCTGTTGGGTCTAAAACCAAAAAAGCCTTGATAGTTTTCACATAACTTAACAACGCATCTACTGTAGTAATACTGGGGTTTAAAATGTGTTTTTTGAAATCCGACAAAAAGGTTGTCACGATATTTGTGTAATCTTTGAAATCTTTCATTATTTTCTTCAATTCCAATAGCGTGATCTTTGAGTCAGGATAAGCTAATACGCATATATCGAAGATTTCCTTTGTTCTTATCCTGAGAAAATTCGACTCAAAACAATTGAACACAGTGGTCGTCAGCTCATGGTCATCTTCAGGGCAACCGATCAATTCTGAAAATTGAGACCAATATTGGTTGATAAATTTATTGAAGGTTTCCATGATCATAAACCGTTTATTCCAAATCCCGCTCATGTTGATTTCACAAAACGTACTGATTTTATCAAAAAGAGCATTTACAATCAATCCCATGGAAGATAAAGATCCATTTGCTGAGTTGAGCCATCGAATTAAATTGCTTGCCAAGTCAAAGTCATCATCCATAATTAATTTATTCAATCTTGTTCTTAAATTGGTCTTGAACGTTTTATTTCTATTCAACAAATAATGTCTTAAGGAGTTAAGTTCGAGGGACCAACCGTTAACACTCGAATCAAAAATGGAAACATAGCGTAAGGGAAACTCATAGTAATTTTCCCATCTCTGAATATCTTTTAGGTAATTGATACTACTAAAATGTGAAAAAAAATGATACCGAATCTGGAAAACGTAGTACTCTTTGAATGTCGATATAAACTGTAATTGCAGCTCTTTATTCGTATTCCCTTCGTTAACGATTGAATTGTTCGCTTGAGCGCTATTCATGACACCATAGGGAGAAGTAGATGCGTTATTGGGGAACAGGTTCTTGATAATATTCTTTATACGAAGGCTTGGGGGTCGTAGTTGATGGTTACTCTTGGGATCATCAGGGCTCATCCATACTAGCAGAGAGTTCAGATCATCAGTGATATTTGTGTGGAAGATGTATGAGGAAAGGGTTTGTAGCTCGTCTGTAATAATTTGCAAATCTCGAGTCGGAGTGATTTGATATGTCATGACACAGGAACTTCACTTGTTGGCCATATGGATGTGCAGTCTCGTTGAACTCGATTTTTTATCTGTTTTTCGGTTATTTTAGCCCTCTTTGTTTATTATTGTTTTTGTAACCAAAGGTTTGAAAATTTAGACGTAATTAGTGAAAGTACGTACCGAAATTAAACATAGATTAAAAGGAAGTTGCGGCCGGTGTATGCACACTTATTTGGGATATGGTATGTAATTCGGATTATGTTTTTATTTTCCCAACTGTCAAGACGTTCAAGGCACTAACACTGCAACCGCAAGAGGGGTATGCATTATTATAGAGTAGCAAAACAAGACAAGAACGAGAAAGCCCGGAACATGAGGCAATCGAATCATTCACCCTGCTCACCAAATGTGATCCTAAGGTGTCCAGAAAATACTTACAACGCAACCATTGGAATGTCAATTATGCACTGAATGAATACTATGATAAGGAAATAGGGACATTTGCAGAAGAGGTTCCGATCCCCGCCCATCCAGTGATATACCCAAGAGAATTGGTGCAGGTGTTTGATCAGTACGCCAATGCTGCCTTGTTTGATATGGACTCCTTAGTCAAATTCATTGAAGACTTGGGCTACAATCTGGAAGATTTAGCGACTTTATGCTTAGTCCATTTACTAGGGTACAAGAAATTAGAAGAGCCCTTGAAACGAGAGCTTTTTCTGTCGGCGTGGTTCATGCAAGGATGCTCTACACTTCCAAACATGCAAAGGTGCGTCAAGGGACTTGATGCTAAGCTACACGAAGACTTGCAATACTTCACAGAGATCTACGACTATACCTTCCATTTAATCTTGGATACAAATCGCAAGGACGTAGACACGGACGAAGCAATTCAATATTGGACACTGCTTTTCCAGCCAGAATATCCAATACATATGGAATCAGGCCTTCTAGAGGCATGGTTCCGTTTCCTGCACGATGAAGGGAAGAGAACAGTAACGAAAGACGCATGGCATATGCTGCTCCAATTTTTCAAACAATACCCCACAATACAGTCAATCATTGATGACTACGATGAAGCTGCAGCCTGGCCTTTCATTATCGATGAGTTCTACGAATTCCTGCGGGACTAGTAAGAATCAGGAACAACTGGAACAACTTTCAATGATAATAGACATGTTGCACATCGTTATCATCTTGATATAAGGCATTACCCTTCTCTTTTTGAACGGAAATAGGACGGAGATAAAAACGCGATGAGCTTTGGAAAAATTTTCATGATTTTTTCACTTACAGTTTTATATAGAAAAATACATATTGTATTAGGTAGTGAGTTAAGTAGACAGCATCCGTAAGGAACATCAGTGAAGCTTGAATTAGAACTATTATGGTCAAGTCATACCAGCGTTTTGAGCAAGCCGCTGCTTTCGGTGTGATAGCGTCGAATGCAAACTGTGTTTGGATACCTGCTTCATCTAGAACTAATAATGGTAGTGGGCCAGGGCAATTGATCACAAGTGCTCTCGAAAATGTTAACGTATGGGACATCAAGACAGGAGATTTAGTTACTATCTTGTCCGATGGCTTGCCTCCAGGTGCCTCTGATGCAAAGGGCTCCAAGCCAGCAGAGTGTACGTATTTGGAAGTACATCAAGACACTAATCTGTTAGCTGTCGGTTATGCAGATGGTGTTATTAAGGTTTGGGATTTGGTATCCAAGACAGTGCTCTTAAACTTTAACGGTCACAAGGCGGCTATAACATTATTGCAATTTGATATCACCGGTACAAGGTTGATTTCCGGTTCCAAGGACTCCAATATCATTGTATGGGACCTTGTTGGTGAAGTTGGTCTTTATAAGTTAAGGTCACATAAGGATGCCATTACTGGATTTTGGTGCCAAGGAGAAGACTGGCTAGTCAGTACGTCAAAGGATGGGTTGATTAAAATATGGGATCTGAAAACACAACAGTGTATAGAGACACATATTGCGCATACTGGAGAGTGCTGGGGCCTTGCGGTAAAAGACGACTTACTGATTACAACCAGTACGGATAGTCAAGTCAAGATTTGGAAATTGAACATGGAGAATGACAAAATGGGCGAAAAGCTAACTGAAATGGGCATTTTTGAAAAGCAAAGTAAACAACGTGGGTTAAAGATCGAATTCATAACGAACGCATCCGATGGAGTCTCGTTCTTTTACATCCAAAACGCAGACAAAACTATTGAAACTTATAGAATCAGAAAAGAGGAGGAAATAGCAAGAGGTTTAAAGAAAAGAGAAAAGAGATTAAAAGAAAAGGGTTTAACAGATGAGGAAATTGCAAAATCTATTAAAGATTCTTACTCCTCACTCATTTTACACCCTTTCCAAACTGTAAGATCACTGTATAAAATAAAATCTGCATCATGGACAACAGTTACAAGCTCCAAATTGGAATTGGTCGTAACCACATCGAATAATACCATAGAATACTACTCTATTCCATACGAAAAAAGAGATCCAACAAGCCCTGCACCTCTCAAGACGCATACTATTGAATTGCAAGGTCAAAGAACAGATGTTCGTAGTATTGACGTTAGTGATGATAACAGGTTGTTAGCCACCGCATCCAACGGTTCATTAAAGATTTGGAATGTTAAAACACACAAGTGTATCAGAACTTTCGAATGTGGATACGCACTAACCTGTAAGTTTTTACCAGGTGGGTTACTGGTCATCCTAGGGACAAGAAGCGGTGAATTACAGCTCTTCGATCTAGCATCATCAAGTCTCTTAGATACCGTTGAGGATGCACATGAAGCTGCTATTTGGTCTTTAGATTTGACTTCTGATGGTAAAAGACTAGTCACCGGTTCCGCAGATAAGACTGTCAAATTCTGGGATTTCCAAGTTGAAAAAACCTTAGTACCAGGTACTAAGGACAAATTTGTACCCATGTTGAAACTAAACCACGACACAACTTTGGAATTGAATGACGATATTCTAAGTGTACGGATCTCCCCCGATGACAGATATTTGGCCATTTCATTATTAGACAACACCGTTAAGGTATTTTTCTTAGACTCAATGAAATTTTATCTAAGTTTATATGGGCACAAATTGCCTGTACTGTCTATTGATATTTCATTTGATTCGAAGATGATTATCACATCTTCAGCGGACAAAAACATCAAAATTTGGGGGTTAGATTTTGGTGACTGTCACAAATCTTTATTTGCTCATCAAGATTCGATTATGAGTGTAAAATTTTTACCAGAGTCTCACAATTTCTTCAGTTGCTCTAAAGATGCAGTGGTAAAATATTGGGATGGTGAAAAATTTGAATGTATCCAAAAACTATACGCACATCAAAGTGAAGTCTGGGCACTAGCGGTTTCTACTGATGGTAGTTATGTTGTCTCCTCATCTCACGACCACAGTATAAGAATTTGGGAAGAAACCGAAGACCAAGTGTTTTTAGAGGAAGAAAAGGAGAAAGAACTTGAAGAACAATATGAAGATACATTGCTAACATCTTTAGAAGAAGGTAATGGTGATGATGCATTTAAAGGTGACGCAACGGGTGAAATTGTCGAAGATGAAGCATCTGGTGTTCATAAACAAACTCTGGAGTCATTAAAAGCTGGTGAAAGATTGATGGAAGCACTAGATTTAGGTATCGCTGAAATTGAAGGCATGGAAATGTATAACAAGGACATGAAGTTGTGGCAACGCAAGAAGTTGGGTGAAGCGCCAATGAAACCACAAGGTAATTCTGTCTTGATTGCTGTAAAAAAGACGCCTGAACAATATATCATGGATACATTATCGAGGATAAGGGCGTCCCAGTTAGAAGACGCGTTGATGGTGATGCCCTTCTCGTACGTCTTAAAATTTTTGAGATTTACTGATGCCGTCATGAAAAATAAAACTTTGTTGCATAATCACTTACCTTTAATTTGTAAGAATTTATTTTTCATTATCAAATTCAATCACAAAGAATTGATCTCTCAAAAAAATGAAGAACTGAAATTGCAAATAAATAGAGTGAAGACCGAATTGAGAAACGCATTAAAATCTACCGAGGATGATTTAGGGTTTAATGTTCAAGGCCTGAAATTTATCAGACAACAGTGGAATCTAAAGCATAACTACGAATTTGTCGATGAATATGATCAACAAGAAAAGGATAATTCTGGCGCAAGGAAGAGAGTTTTTGAAAGAGTAATATAATAATGTATTAGCTTACATAGTACCTCTCATTTCGTTTGAAAAACTAAAAAAAAAAGATAGATAAATATATGTATATTAGACAAGTACAGATATATATGAACAGACATTATGTTTGCCTTTTAAAATAGGCTTGTATATGTTGGCAAATTTTGTATTTTCCTTTAGTTTCGATTTTCGGCTTTCAACTTCACTTTCCTTAATAGTATAAAGCTAAATATGAAATTATAGATCATGCATTAATTGAATAAAAACAATTACATAGGATAAACATGTTCGATGCATCCGCCCCAAAAAAAAAAATATGCGTAAAACGTTATGCCCACTTCCCTAATAGTGCCATCAAGGCAGCGCCGCAACACATGATGAAATAGGCGCTAAGCATCTTTTTTAGGCCATCGGGCCCTTTGAACTGGTTCGAATATAGAAATTCATGAGCCATTAGTTCGACCAACCCAGTATAAATTAAGATCCCCGACGATATCGAATCGAAAATACCGTTGGCAATCAATGCTCTTCTAGAACCAGGGATCCAAGAGTGTCTAACACCAATGCCTATTGCGACTGCTATGGGTGACGTCAGAGTGAAGGCTAGTCCCATTAGCCAAGGTGTATATCTTTTGCTGTCAGGCCAGTTTGTCTCAGCGACCCTTGTTCCAAGACCCAAACCTTCAAACATTTGATGGAAAGTTAAAACAATAAATAAAGTCTCAAATTCTTCACCAGCGACAGATAGGGAAAGACCCACGAACACAGAGTGGAAGATGATACCGAATTCAAGGATGAAAACTGCCAGCATCTGATTTATGTATTGCTCCTTATCCTCCTCCTCGATTTGTGTTCCCAACTGAGAAGCATCTTGATGATCGTTTTCATGAGAATAGTGATCCTTCCCCGGTACAGATGCGAAATTTGTCATACGCGAGCTCGATGGAACTATTTCATTCGCAATCGACTCTGTATTTCCGACTTCCAGATCATATTTCAACATATCTGGTTCCTTTTCTTTTACAGAAGTAGCGACAAGTTCTTCGTTTTTGGTTGTGTATGAGTTTTTGTTGTTATGAATAGAGTAAACCGCTTCATTGTTGAAAGATGCAGTATCCGAGTTCGAATTTCTGATGGTATATTCAGAGCTGGGAACCCTTACATCAATAGCAGTGACTTCCCCATGATCTCCATGATCATGGCCGAGCGTCTTTGCTACAAAATAATGTGTAATTATTTCAGTGAAAAAGAGTAAGAAAAGCGAAATTAAGCAGATTCCAAAAGCCCATGGATATTCGGCAAACGTACCGCCGAGACATTCATTTCCCAGGGCCTCAGCTGCAGGTTGTAAAAGGTGAATGAATGCCGTGGCCACAATGACACCAGAGCCGAAGAATTTCGCTATGAAGAAACAACAGTCCGGTAGTCTTATGAACGAATATCGCGATGACAAGATTGGGAAATACACTCCCAGTCCTGACGAAATCAATATGATGAATACCGCCAGTATTCGGAGACCACTGTGCCCATTGTAGTCATTGGATGCCTGGCAGCTATCTGTAGAGTCATCCCTTATCAGTAGATCGATCATAATTTATAATCCGTCTTAGCACTCTAAAAAAGGACTACTGTCTTTTCCTAATTAAACGTACTATTGTATTTTCGGATATCGATTGAAGATTTGCCTGTGATCTAACCAACAGGGTATATATTACAAAATAACCTCGCTCATCATTTATAATTGAGCTTGAGATCAGGTTTGGCCAAAAGGTGCGTCATTTAAATTACCTTCCATTCTAAAATTTACCAAAGGATACATAAAGCATGTTTCTACTAATTAAAGGGCAAAGTACCCTAGAGGTTGTGGAAAATTTTTCATTTTTGAAAGGCGCGCATGCTACCTTCAAGGTTATATCACTCTAAACGGCACACTCTTTTCAAGGCGCAATCGTGTGGATAGATCATAGACGAGTAAATGTGTTAATACTATTGATATTATTTATTGTAGTAAATACTAGGGGCAGACGAATGGCTGTCAAAATTCGTCCCTGTCATTAAAGGGTGTGAGACGTGGACTCTGTTCGTACTCCGCCGTGGACGGCGGCGGCGGGTCCAATAACCCATGTTCCCGCATGTCGTTTCGCAGCTGTTCTTCCATCCTCATTATAACGCTACCATCTTTATCTCTGGCAATGGTTTCTTTGACGGGGCTGGTCTCATGCGGGCTGCCAAATACGCTCCTCTTGGGAGATGTGAGTTTCTTACTAATGAAGTGTTCCAACTTCTTACCGCCTGCGCAAATCATACGACTTCTGTGCACCATCAGGGCATCTTCGCGGTTGAATCTCTTACCACAGGGGCAAACATACTTCTTGGCATTATGCGATATTTTGTGTCTTATCAAATCATGATTTCGCACAAACGCCTTATCGMAACTGGGGAAGTCGCATGAGTATGGTCTATCCTGCAAATGAGTTTGGATGTGTGACCTGATGTTGTATCTACGTTTGAATACTTTGCTACAGTTAGGATACAGACATTCGAACAGTTTGTCGGGCAACTCTTTGACGTATTGGTCAATGGTGCCCGGAGGCAGCGTGGTTGGTTTTTTGGTAATCTTCATAGGCGTCGTCCTGGCTATTATCTCGTCTGGTGGAGGAGGTGACATATCTAAGGTAGGGCTAGTGTTCATACCACGTGCGAAAGGTCGGGATCGCGTGTAGTTTTCGTCCCCATTCGGGCTGTTGTTTTGTATAGGCGTCTTAATTTCCAGCTGATGTTGTGTTAAGTCTGGTGCATTTAGAAGGGGGCCTAGGTTATGGCCAATTTTTGGTAACGTTTGATTTTGGATTTTGATGGGAGTGTGTTGGAATAAATGTTTCTGTGGTAAAGAATTTTTGATTGGAGTGTTATTGCTGGACCCTGGAATTGGAGGTAGCATATTTGATGATAGTGGATTATTTTCATTTCTTGCCGTCGGACTTTGAGTATTTCGCATATGAGGAGGTTCTGTATCATCTTGTAGTTGCGGAATGGTAGAGACTGTAGAAATTGCCGATTCCTTTTTCCTATGGCTGGGTGAAAGTTGTGTTCTAGCCGTCAAAGTACTACTGTCATATTGGTCGTCCCTGTCTTTATCGGTGTTGAGGAGAAATGGTGACCTCAGATTGCTACTGATTATCCGCGAAGAAACATCGAGCCCGCCTGGGGAAGTTTTTCCAAAAAGCTGGGATATATTGTTACTGCCGTTACCTCTCTTGTCATTATTGTTGTTATTATTGTTGTTGTTGTTGTTGTTGTTGTTGTTGTTGTCATTATAACTCAAACCGTCCATATTGAGATTGTAGTTGGGAGGGGAAAATGAAAGCAGTTCAGACGTTCTTAAGTATGCACTATTAGAGGAAAATAGGTTAAGCCCATTGCTTTCGGGGCTTTTGTTCGGATATCGCTGCCTGTGGTACTTCCTAGATGGAGAACCATTTATTGATGTATTTGAAATTGGAGGAGATATCAACGTCGGTGGAGGGAATTGGTAGCCACCGTTTGCCGAGTTTGTTGTGATGATTATAGCGTTGTCCTTTGTTCTGTTGGTTTGCCCCGCTGGCGTCCTCAATGTGACTGGTGATTCGCATTTGGGATTAGAATTTGCTGTCCTAGATACCAATTTCTGAGCCACTTCTTCTTGCTCTTCCAGTACCTTTCGTAGTTTTTCTTGTTGCAATTGATTATCCCTCAATTGTTTCTCCAATTTTTCGTTCACTTCCTTTTGTCTTTCTAGGGCAATTCTTAGTTCTTCCTGCTGTTTTAACAAGACCTGGCTTAAATGGTTATTTTCACCATCTTTTTCCTCTATCTGGGTGAAATCCTCATTATTGTGCCTTGAAGTATGGTTGTCCCCTTCGTTTATCAGTCCCATGGGTTGAGGGTCTTTGGACATGTTCAAAATGGATTGCTGTAAACTAGATATACTTAATGTCTTATTATGACCCAGGAACCCAAATATTGCTGTACCACTGGGACCTCTCTTGTGCGAAGCCATTGATTTCTTGCTGTAGTGTGAAGGTTTGTTGTTGTCACCAGCAAAATTCCAGCTCCTCTCCATATATTTGCTATCACTAGGGTCATCGCCTGTCCTAGGGGAGGGCACTATGGGAATGTCCAAATCTCTCAATTCTTGAGTCAACAGGTCGTCGATGTTATAGTAGTCCATACCTAAGAGGTTATCGAGGCCTTCAGCACCTTCGCTATTCAAAGGATAACTGTCCGATTGGTGTAAGTTGGAATTGAGGTTACCGTTATGTTGAGAAAACTCTCCGTCTTGTGGGCCTTTCACTAGGCCTGAAGGATTTATATACCATGGATCTGCAATGTTATCCATAATTGTACGAGCGACTTATTTGTGATCTTGCGAATATTTTGGTTTTTTTCTGCAGTATCTTCTTTTGTTGTTCTTTAGTTAATTGTTTGACTTATTTCTACAATGTAGGGTTTGTTTGGTAGGTACAGTGCGGAGAGTAATCGTCTTAGTATATGTACACTATAAAGTCTCTAAACAAAAACAAAAACAAAAAAAAGAAGAAGTGATACCAGTAAACAAGGAAAACTTTCTCCTTAATATTAATCCGTTAATCACTGACCACTTTGCAGAATTGATTTACTACCCACCAAGCATCCTTATGCTTTAACTGCTTACCAAAAGAGTCCTGAAATTTTCCCAGACTACGCATGTTTACCCTTTTCCCTTTTGGGACATACATTCGTCACGGGTGACAATGCGCTCTTTCGGGCGCGCCGCTCCTGATGCTCGGCTCTTTTAGGGCGGCTATTTGGTGAAGATGTCTATTGAAAAGGAATTCTTGTTGACTGACGGTTTTCATCACAGTAGATCGAGTTGATCAAGACAGTTGGTTGGTATGTGAGGTCATTGTTGATAAGCATGATTGCCCCCATGATTTCGTTGAGTTGTTGATAGCGTTGTAGTGTGGCCCTGGAGGGGTACCTGGCTATGGCAATTGAGATGTGGAAGCTGCACGGGGCTACGATGAGTTGCTGGTAGTTGGGGATGCCTGATTTCTGAAGTGCGTTTTCTATTATGGGCTTAAGTGAGGAAAGACGTGTCCTACTCGAGCGCTCGGAGATGGGGAGTCCCAGATACAAGGCGTTGGCCCTCTCTGATATATACAGCTTTGGATGTGGGCTGACCTCGAGTTTAAATGGCGCAAATTTATTATTCTGCAAACCGTGTCGTATTTCCCGGATGAATATGTGTCGTTGTTCTTCTGATTCGAACAGCAGTGACCGCGTTAGGGAAATGTGTAACGGTTTGGGTGCCCCCAAGTTCGAGAGAAACAGAGGACTAAGTTCCGCTAGTTGGTATGGATCACTGGAATTTTTTTCCGTAAATGTCTTGGTATACTTGAATATGATTTGCTGGAGTTCTCGACGAACCTCTGGGGTCGGACGCCACTCACAATATACAAACGAGCGCCAAAAAGGAGTCATGTTCATATCTTGCTGTTCGTATTTTTGCAAGTTCGGCGTGATATGGTACTTCGATATAACAGATTCTGGAATTGCAGGTAGATCAATGCAACCTTCTGATTGTCTTCTGGGTTTCTCGGTTGGTCCAGTTTGTATTTCAGCTTGGTTACCACTTTCACTTTCGCTGTCGGTATCAATGCTGCTGTTGCTGCTGCTGCTGCTTGAGTAATCTGCAGATATGAATTCCATAGGCTAGCCTCCTTTCAAGAAATGATGGTAACCTGTAGTTAGGGAAGCTGCTTGTATGTCGCTCGTGTTCTTTGTTCGTTATAGTAATATATTCACATGGTGTTTTATCATTTTTCTTGTTGTCCACCCGCCCGTTGAATCTCGAACCTGCAGAGTAGAAATCGCATTTCGGCTAGTGGACACAATCAGTGGGATACATAAAGCTCCAGTATAGTGAAATATCTTGTATTTGAACGGTCCGCATTTCGTAATCCGTACACACGCAAAACTCTGCTTAAACAATGGTTTCAGAATCGCGTCGAGGGAGTGTAAAAAGTTATTCGGTCGGCTATCAAGCAAGGTCTAGATCGAGTTCCCAGAGGAGACCTTCATTGACACGTCAACGCTCTTCTCAAAGGTTGATTAGGACTATTAGCATCGGGTCCGATGTTACTAATGTTACTGACGATGATGATTTGAAGGCTGTCAATGAAGGAGTTGCAGACCTTGAATTAGATATTTCAGAAACTACAAATAAGGGACAAAGGATTACATCAGCAACAGACGCCGCAGACAATTTGGGCTCGGTTCCATCAGAATGTATTGAGATACCTTTTGTCGAGGAAACACTGGATGCAAGTTTACCGTTGGATTATTTAAAGCAAGACATATTAAATCTCGTTCAGAGCTTGAAAATATCAAAATGGTATAACAACAAGAAAATTCAACCATTGGCTCAGGATATAAACTTAACAAAGATGTCCGGTGCAATGACCAATGCAATCTTCAAAGTTGAATATCCTAATTTGCCGTCGCTACTATTGAGGATTTACGGTCCCAACATCGATAACATCATTGATAGAGAATATGAGTTGCAGATCCTAGCTAGACTTTCGTTGAGGAACATAGGTCCGTCACTTTTTGGCTGTTTTATAAACGGTAGATTTGAACAGTTTCTAGAAAACTCGAAGACCTTGACGAAGGATGACATCAGAAATTGGAAAAGCTCTCAAAGAATTGCAAGAAGAATGAAGGAGTTGCACGTAGGTGTACCTCTTCTGAGTTCAGAAAGAAAGAACGGCTCTGCCTGTTGGCAAAAGATTAACCAATGGCTGCGCACAATCGAAAATGTCCAACAATGGGTGGGAGACCCCAAAAATCTTGACAAGTCTCTATTGTGCGAGGACTGGTCCAAGTTCAAAGATATTATTCAAAGATACCACAAATGGTTGGTCGTACAAGAACATGGCATGGACCGAGTCAACAAGAATTTGGTGTTTTGCCACAATGATGCGCAATACGGTAATTTGCTTTTTACCGCACCTGTGATGGACACATCAAATCTGCACTCGGCGCCTTCCTCCACGTCACTCTCGTCACATTCGAGTTCATTGTTCCCTTCAGATTCTAATGTCATCGTGGATGATATTATCAACCCGCCAAAGCAGGAACAAAGCCAAGATTCTAAACTGGTCGTCATTGATTTTGAATATGCAGGCGCAAACCCAGCCGCATACGATCTAGCAAATCATCTCTCTGAGTGGATGTATGATTACAATAATGCAGAGGCTCCGCACAACTGCCATTCTGATAAATATCCCGATAAGGAGCAAGTCCTAAACTTCTTGTACTCTTATGTCTCCCATTTAAGGGGCGGAGCTAAGGAGCCCATTGATGAGGAAGTTCAAAGGCTCTACAACTCAATCCTGCAATGGAGACCCACGGTCCAATTGTTTTGGTCGCTCTGGGCCATCCTACAAAGCGGTGAGTTGGAAGAGGAAGAGCCTCACACTGTCACCGCCAAAGAAGAAACTGGCCCCAATGGAAACAAATACATCATCAAGACGGATCCCAGCCCTGTGGAAGAGGATCTCGTGGATAACGAAGATCAGCCAGAGGCTGGTGTCAGCATCGACACGTTCGATTATATGGCTTATGGCCGCGACAAGATTGCGGTCTTTTGGGGTGACCTCATTGGTCTGGGCATAATCACCAAGGAAGAATGCGAAAAATTTAGCTCTTTCAAATTCCTAGATACTAGCTATTTGTAATACGTATACGACTTCTTTCAACAAAAGCCAAGAAATTCCAGAGAATAGCAACAACATCACACCCCATTATTATTATTCGTGTTTTTACTGTCGCTAGAACCAATATGGTTGCAACCAGAGTTGGAATCCCTCAAACGCATACATTATGCGTTTACGCGCTTCACGCCCCTTGGCAAAAAATCGATATTTCCTCTAAATGCATATCGCATGCGCTTATGGGAAAAGAGTACGCATCCAAACGTCGCGTTTCTTTTAGAACTGACCAATACGTAAACCTGCATTGAGTAAGGTTATGCAAGAAACGTGTTGCAAGATATGCATTATGCATATTTCTAATTGTGACAGTCTACCGAAAAAAGCCCATATGATGAGACTGGGATAATGCAGCGGCACTTGCTCGAGGAACTTGTATATAAGAGCTGCTATTCTCGATCAATATATCATAATGGTTGGAAGTGTATTCTTCTCATTTCTATTTATATATATTTCACATAACCAATCTCAAAGAGAACACAACACCACAATAATAAGAACAAAACAATGTCTGAAATTACTTTAGGTAAATATTTATTCGAAAGATTGAGCCAAGTCGACTGTAACACCGTCTTCGGTTTGCCAGGTGACTTTAACTTGTCCCTTTTGGATAAGCTTTACGAAGTCGAAGGTATGAGATGGGCTGGTAACGCCAACGAATTGAACGCTGCTTACGCTGCTGACGGTTACGCCCGTATTAAGGGTATGTCCTGTATCATCACCACTTTCGGTGTCGGTGAATTGTCTGCTTTGAACGGTATTGCCGGTTCTTACGCTGAACATGTCGGTGTTTTGCACGTCGTTGGTGTTCCATCCATTTCTTCCCAAGCTAAGCAATTGTTGTTGCATCACACCTTGGGTAACGGTGACTTCACTGTTTTCCACAGAATGTCTGCCAACATTTCTGAAACCACTGCCATGATCACTGACATTGCTAACGCTCCAGCTGAAATTGACAGATGTATCAGAACCACTTTCACCACTCAAAGACCAGTCTACTTGGGTCTACCAGCTAACTTGGTCGACTTGAACGTCCCAGCTAAGTTGTTGGAAACTCCAATTGACATGGCTTTGAAGCCAAACGACGCTGAAGCTGAAGCTGAAGTTGTCAGAACTGTTATTGAAATGATCCAAGACGCCAAGAACCCAGTTATCTTGGCTGATGCTTGTGCTTCTAGACATGACGTCAAGGCCGAAACCAAGAAGTTGATTGACTTGACTCAATTCCCAACCTTCGTCACCCCAATGGGTAAGGGTTCCATTGACGAACAACACCCAAGATACGGTGGTGTTTACGTCGGTACCTTGTCTAAGCCAGAAGTCAAGAAGGCTGTCGAATCTGCTGATTTGATTTTGTCTGTCGGTGCTTTGTTGTCTGATTTCAACACTGGTTCTTTCTCTTACTCTTACAGAACTAAGAACGTCGTTGAATTCCACTCCGATCACATCAAGATTAGAAATGCCACTTTCCCAGGTGTCCAAATGAAATTTGCTTTGCAAAAATTGTTGACTGCTATCCCAGCAGTTGTCAAGGACTACAAGCCTGTTGCTGTTCCAGCTAAAACTCCAGCTAACAAAGCCCTTCCAGCTAGCACTCCAATGAAGCAAGAATGGATGTGGAACCAATTGTCCAACTTCTTACAAGAAGGTGATATTGTTATTGCTGAAACCGGTACTTCTGCTTTCGGTATCAACCAAACCACTTTCCCAACAGACGTTTATGCTATTGTTCAAGTCTTATGGGGTTCCATTGGTTTCACTGTCGGTGCTCTTTTGGGTGCTACCATGGCCGCTGAAGAACTTGATCCAAAGAAGAGAGTCATCTTATTCATTGGTGACGGTTCTCTACAATTGACTGTCCAAGAAATCTCCACCATGATCAGATGGGGTTTGAAGCCATACATTTTCGTCTTGAACAACAACGGTTACACCATTGAAAAGTTGATTCACGGTCCTCACGCTGAATATAATGAAGTTCAACCTTGGGACCACTTGGCTTTGTTGCCAACTTTCGGTGCTAAGGACTACGAAACCCACAGAGTCGTTACAACCGGTGAATGGGACAAGTTGACTCAAGACAAGGAATTCCAAGATAACTCTAGAATCAGAATGATTGAAGTTATGTTGCCTGTCTTCGATGCTCCACAAAACTTGGTTAAACAAGCTCAATTGACCGCCGCTACAAACGCTAAGCAATAAGCTGTTTGACTTAAAACTTATGATTCAACGTTTGTGTGTTTTTTTACTTTAGAAGGTTATAGAAGTTTAGGTAAATAATTTGCATAGATATAGTTTTAGTATTATGAAAATTTCAATTTGACAATATAAAAGTTTCAATCTTTCCTCATATCTCGGCAAGGCTCTTATCCTTTATACGTCGCAACCGCTTACTTGAAAAATTCAATTTGAACCGTTTGAACAAATCTTTCCAAAGATTTCGAAAATAGTTGGGAAAGGTCGTCTTTTTACGCTCTTACGTTCTTAACTTTTTAGTTCAGTATTGTGTTTATTTTTGGCTTTTTTGAGAATGATTTTTTTTTTTGGAGCTTTCAGTTTGGCTCTAGATTCAAACTTGGAAAGTAGGAACAAAACAAGAATAAATTAGTCGATTCTCAAATCTGGCAATAAACCAAGTTGTAAGACTTCGCATGTTATTCAGTTACATATCAATAAATACAAGTTTTGACTCAGTCTTGTTATTTTAGCCATCGCTGTCTTAAAATGGAGTTTCCTGGCTAATAAAGAGTCGTCTTCGCTGTAATATAAAATCGCTTTCTTCATTGATCAAGATATCTTCAAGAGAAATAAAGACCAAACTTGCTTCACTTCAATCACGCCCTCATTTGTTTTTCTTTTTCATTTCTCTTAAATGATACAAACATGTGGATTCCTCGTTAGTAGCTTTTGTTTAAGTTAGAACGCGAAGCTGCCTAATGAAAATATTGAAATAGAAGAAAATGCATGCAGGCCAAAGGACATCCATCCCTCAATGAGAGAAAGTTAAGAGGAGCACTTTCTGTTCAGTTTTTCGTACCGATACCACTAGGCTCACTTGGGAGATCGAATAATGGAGTTTCAAAGAGCGCAACGAAACCTAAAATTTCTACAAAATGAAGACTCCATGAATATTAACAATCACAATACAATGAACGGTGAGAGCCAGAGAGCCTCATCGATAGCGATAGAAACACAGATACCAGATGTTCAGTTTTCTTTATCATCTGATGATGATTCCGTGAATACTCAGAGAAGAAAGAGTAGTGTGCAAAAATCTTCTGTGGCAAAAGAGATTTCTATAAGCAATACTGAGAGTGATACAAATGTTAACACTATGAATACAAGCCCGGGTGCTGTTTCCCAACCTATTTTAGAGGGTCAGAAACTCGATATGGCTGAGGAGAATATATTCATAAATACTCAAATTCAAAGTCGGCTTGATGACGCAGAGGAGGCAACAAGTCTAAAATCAAAACTCAAACAGTTCAAATATGCATTGAAAAGCAATAGTCCGAGTGAAGTCCTCACTGATTCAACTATAACAGCAAAACGAAGGCCAGCCATAAGAAAAACCAAACCGAAACTCAAATCAAAAGCCAAAAGTAAGCGAGATCCTAACATTATTAAAAATATAACCGAGTTTAACATTAATAACTACGAACGCTCAAGGACTACTAGTTTATTGAGGCAGTTATCAGGCAAGCACAAGAAGGTTCTGGATATAATAAAGGCACAGGAGTCAGGAAGTAACAGTGCATTGTCAAAAGCAAAGAATGGAAAGGGTGAATGTGGTATGTTTGATACTTATAGCGAACAAGAGTGGAAGCATATTTTGAAGTTGCTTTTGGAGAAGTTTCCTCATAGTGAGTCAACAGACTTGAATGAAGTTCAAAAATTTTTATATGGAAGTGAACAATCCTCAAGTTCTCTAGGAGATCCAGAAACTCCACATAAAAGGCTCTGGACAGCATCACAGTTACCGCCCGAACTACCCAACGAGTCTGCTCAACCAGAGCAAGAAACAAAAATTCACAACAGCCAAAGTGCAGTAAACTTTTTGTCGCTGTCTCAAGTGATGGACGATAAGAGTGAAATCATGAAAGATGAAGAGGACAAAATCATTTCAGGGGGATTTTCCGCAAGCTCTCCAGAATATGGAAGTAACCTAGAGGGACAAGAATCTTCAGCGCATAATACTGCTGAAAACACTAAATTAATTGTAGCAGCACAAGTAAATGAAATTGCACTGGCGGATGACACGGCTTGTAAACCTATGCTAGTTGAGGAGGATTCAAGAAGCAAAGATAACGGATACGAGGACCACGATAATATTTCAATTGTGTCGGATAGTACCGACGAGGCGTCTACGTTATTTCCATTAGATCCATATCGGTATGTTTTTATTGAAAACGAGGATAGACCAGGATTGGTTACCGATACCATGGGTAGCACACAATTTTTCACTCCAAACACATCACCCTTGGATGGTATAATTGACCTCACACAAGAATCCTTCAAAGCTGTTCGATCATTGATATCGCCTTTAAAGATAGAAAACAATAAGACTGCCGTATCACAGGTATCAAATCAAGTTCAAGTTCCAGCAACAAGAACCCCCACGATCATTCCCCAAAAAAATCTCACTAAGATATTAAAAACGGAAGAAGAAGTGAATAGTCTAGAAAATGTCATCAGGATTAAATTAATGCATGAAGAAGTGAGTCAATTTAACCCTGTAATAAAATCTGATTGTTACGAAATCGCAGTGAACGATTCCGAAGAAGAGGAAACAGAATACGATGATAAATTTTGCATTGCTGATATTGAGTTGATAAACTTACCTAAAGGTCTTGTTCAGGCACCTCCACCAAACCTTACGAATAATGATAATATTAATAATAAAAACGGCGTTACTACGACAAGCGTTGCTGATTCACCTGAAAAAATTCACGAAATCATCACTTCACAATCAATGAAGGAACTACGACAAAGCTTGAAAACAGTCGGACTAAAACCCATGAGGACGAAACTAGAAATAATCGAGTCTTTACAGACTGCATCACAAATACTGTCAGCAAATACGGTACCCACTCCAGGAGATAGCGACGAGCAGCATAATTGTGCGATAAACTTCAGCAAGCTTGAGATTTTTGATCACTTAACGGAACTGATCCAGTCCTTTCCCGACTTTCTGGAGAGGATATACACATTTGAACCCATTCCACTAAATGAGCTGATTGAAAAATTACTAAGCGTCGAGCCGTTCATTTCACAAATAGACGAAATGACCATCAGAGAATGGGCAGACATTCAAGGGATCTGTCTGAGAAATGATAAAAAAATAGTGAAATAAAACGAACATAACATAACATAACAAAACAAACGTTACGTTTTGGTTATGGATATACATATTTTCATATATATTCTGTCATAAAATAGCTTAACTTAAATAAAGGGATTTTTTTTTTTGTAAAATAGGTACCAATATCACAACTGAATAGGAATAAAGAGGAAAACGAGATCAAAAAAAAAACTGAAAAAAAAAAAGGCAAAACGTAAGGAAAATAATAAATAATTAGGTTTTAGTTAGAAACGCTAGTTTGGTCAAACTGAAACCAGATCACCAAGTCATTCTTTGCAAAGCTTTCACTTTAACGTTGAGGTTTTTCTTCTTTGCATAATTACGATCATCGCCGCGACTGGTGCTTCTCTTTTGGTCAGATTGTTTGTTGTTGGCACTGCGGTTACAATAAGTACCAGCTTTTACGTAAACAGCAATGTCGTTGTCGTCGCCGTGTTTGAAGCAGCATCTTCTGCCGTAGGGGCAGTATCCTAGTTTTTCCCAGTTCATGCATGGCTTCGTTCTGAAGTTTTTGCATGATTTCTTGACTTTCAGCTCGTTCAACCCATGTGCGAATTGGCATTTGGTGCCGTAAGGGCAGGTCCCCTTCAAAGTAAAAGATTCACATAGTTCGGTCTTGTATAGCTGCTTTGGGGTCTCCTGCGGTTGGCATTTCACCTTAGGTTGAGAGGGAGAGATCTTTTGTGGAGAAGATGGAGCATCATCTTCGGGGCTTTGCTGGGACAACTGCTGCAAATTTTGCAAAGTCAATGGCAATTGTGAAGATTTGGGGACGTAATCTGGGTTGATCTGTACCTCCAGCTTCTTTTTGAAAGTGGTCAGTGTGCTAGTGTCCAGACTAGCGGATGGGAGGAAAGGGTTTATCAATTGTGGGTCGTACAGAAGTCCTGGCTGAATAGCGTTTTTCTGTTTGGAGGGGGAGAACGAGACCGCAGAAGATATCTCGCTGCTTGTCTCCTGTATGGTGTCTTCATTCAAGATGGTTTTGTTGTAGTAATCCTCCAGTTCCCTGATGTTGATCTGGTATTGGTAGTCGTTCAATGGGTTCTGCTCGCGATCGGTCGAGAACAATGACGTTAAGTCGGTCTTTTGAGATTCCGGTCTGGTATGCGCTAATGGGGCCCACATCTTGCGTAAGGTTCTAGTAATGTTTTGTTGTCTTCCAAGATGCCAAAGTGATCAAGCAACCAAGAGTCCCAGGTCTCAACCACGACCATCCTCTCTTACGGATATATGTATATATATATATATATATATATAGCTACGTGTAGAGATTGACCTACGGTTACTGGCACAATGCACCCAGCTGCATGTGCCATTGTACATCTACACCTCCAAATTAGGGTGTGGATTGGCGTCGTCCTCTTTAATGTGGGTGCATTTTGCGACGTCGCGACAAATAAAGAGAATGGGCGATGGGCTGTGGGAGCAATGAGAGAGAAAGAGAGAGTTGACGGCAGCGAAAACGTAAGTCGGCCAGGCAGGATGGCGTTTAAGTTATGGTCTTTGGATGAGGAGACGCTATACGAGCACGTGTTCGAGCGGTACATGCAGCTGGAGGCCCAGTGCCGGGAGCTGCCCCAGGATTTGGGCATTCAGGACAAAAGCAGCGGTGTATTGGAGCTGGCGATCGAGCCTTTGGGGGTTGAAGCCAGCAAGAAGAAGAAGCGAGTGAGGAGGAGGAACAAGGCCGATGCTGCCAAGGACGATTGGGGCGTCGCTGTAGACAGTTATCACGTTCGGGTGGAACAGTCCATATCTAGCTTGCATTCATCCCGAGACAACGACAACTCCACCACAGGGTACGTTGTGTGGTCCACGACACCTTTTTTCATCAACTGGCTTCTGTATAGTGCTAGCGCTGCACCCTTTCGTCTTGGTACCCAGGTGGAAGTCGTCCACGGGTCTTCTTGCGAGGGGCACATGCTTGACTTGCCCAAGCTGATCAATCTTTCCGGCACAGACCGCAGTAAGAGAGGCATCCTGGAGCTTGGAGCAGGGATATCGGGAATTTTGCCCGTGGTTCTTGGTAACTTTGTCGACGTCTACGTCTCGACGGACCAGAAGGGTATTCTTAACAAGCTGAAACATAACACCATGGAAAACCTGTCGCAGTTGACCAGAAGGCAGTGCGTGTCCCGGACGCTACGTTTGGAACTGCCGCCCACCACACCATCTGAAACCGCCACATTAGAGCTGCCATCCAAACCCACGTTGGGTCTGGAAGTGACGGCTCTAGACTGGGAGAAGATCAACTTGCGGGACGAAACGACACACTCACTGCATCCGGAGCTGTCACTCTTGGGCCAGACAAGCTCCTCTGTGTACGTTCTCGCCATGGACGTGATATACAACGAGTACCTCATAGACCCCTTCCTCAAGACGCTGRAACAGCTGAAGTACTGCTTCCAGTCCACCTACAACCTGAAGTTCCACGCCGTCGTGGGGCTCCACCTACGTTCGCAAGACGTAACCACCCTGTTTTTAGAAAGAGCAGTCATAGAGCACGACCTCGCCGTCTACGATATCGTTGACCAGGCCATACAAGAGTCCCGCTTCAATTTTTATCTCATCACTTAGCCCTTATATAACGATAGTAACGATAATAATAATAGTAATACGTGCATTTTTTTTCTTTTTGCGATGCGGCGGTGCCACTTCGCCTCCGTGCTTTGGGAAGATTTTCCTTTTGATTAGCAAGGGCAATAACGTCAAAAAGCCAGATGAGGGTGATAGAAAATTTTCTCTAATGCACTTCTTGGCCGCCTTATCGGTAAGATTAAACGGCTTTGTCTTTTCGCATCGATTGCATCCTCTCGTATATTTAGGCTCCATCTTTGATAGCATACATCCTTTCCAAGCATTTTGCTTTTTGTACATTAGAAAAAAAATCTAAGCTCAGCCACATATTATGGCTGTCTGGGAACAACTAGAAGTCTCAAAAGCACATGTCGCTTACGCCTGCATTGGTGTATTCTCGTCAGTCTTCTCCTTATTCTCGCTTTACGTGAAGGAGAAGCTGTATATCGGTGAATCCACTGTGGCAGGGATATTTGGCCTTATCGTGGGTCCCGTTTGTCTGAACTGGTTTAATCCTTTGGACTGGGGGAACTCAGACAAGATCACGTTAGAAATAACAAGAATAGTTTTATGTTTGCAGATATTCGCCGTTGCCGTGGAACTGCCACGGAAGTATATGCTGAAACATTGGGTATCCGTCACGATGCTATTGCTCCCCGTGATGACAGCAGGCTGGCTTATTATAGGCCTCTTTGTCTGGATTCTTATACCGGGGTTGAACTTTTCTGCCAGTCTGTTGATTTCAGCGTGTGTTACCGCCACAGATCCAATTTTGGCGCAATCAGTTGTTTCTGGTAAGTTTGCACAAAGAGTCCCTGGCCATTTGAGAAACCTGCTATCTGCAGAATCTGGCTGTAATGATGGTATGGCATTCCCCTTTATATTCCTTTCACTGAATTTGATCCTGCATCCTGGCAATGGAAGGGAGATCGTCAAAGATTGGTTTTGTGTTACCATCCTGTACGAGTGTCTATTCGGATGCCTGTTAGGTTGTTTCATTGGTTATGTCGGTAGAATCACTATCCGGTTTGCAGAAAAGAAAAACATCATCGATCGTGAGTCCTTCTTAGCGTTTTACGTTGTCCTGGCATTCATGTGCGCAGGGTTCGGCTCCATCCTAGGTGTGGATGACCTATTAGTGTCGTTTGCAGCCGGTGCGGCTTTCGCATGGGATGGATGGTTTTCCCAAAAGACGCAAGAGAGTAACGTTTCTACGGTAATTGACTTACTATTAAACTATGCATACTTTATTTATTTCGGTGCCATTATTCCATGGAGTCAGTTCAACAATGGGTTGATTGGTGCAAACGTTTGGCGTTTGATCATTCTGTCCGTAGTGGTCATTTTTCTACGTAGAATTCCGGCTGTTATGATACTAAGACCACTTATTCCTGATATTAAATCGTGGCGTGAAGCACTTTTCGTGGGCCATTTCGGTCCTATTGGTGTTGGTGCGATTTTTGCCGCTATATTAGCTCGTGGCGAGTTAGAAGCTACCATTACCGATGAACCTACTCCATTGAACGTAGTACCGACAAAAGAAGAAACCAAACATTGGCAATTAATAGCTTGCATATGGCCCATTACGTGTTTTTTCATTGTTACTTCCATTATTGTCCACGGATCTTCAGTTGCCATTATAACGCTAGGTCGTCATTTGAACACAATTACTTTGACCAAAACATTTACCACACATACCACTAATGGTGAAAATGGGAAAAGTTCATGGATGCAAAGATTACCTTCATTGGATAAAGCAGGACGTTCCTTTTCATTGCATCGTATGGATACACAAATGACACTTTCAGGAGATGAAGAAGAAGAAGATGACGGAGACCGTAAAGGACTCACAGGAGGAGAAGATGAAGAAGGGTTAAACAATGATCAGATCGGCGGCGTCGAAACAAGCGGAGTTCCTGCCAGACCTATTGGCGGTATGCCTAGAAGAAGAAAACGTTCAATGAGAGAGAAGAGATTAAGTCGGGGACAAAAACTAAGGAATAAAGGTAGAGAATTGTTTTCATCAAAATCTAAAAATGAAATGTATGATGACGATGAGTTAAACGATCTGGGCAGAGAAAGACTACAAAAGGAAAAGGAAGCGCGCGCCGCCACATTTGCATTAAGTACAGCTGTTAACACACAACATAATAAAGATATTGGAATGGGTGGAGAAGAGGAAGAAGACGAGTATACACCAGAAAACGAATACAGTGACACTTACAATTATAATGATAAAGATATCACACCAAGTTATGAATCTTCTCAAGGATCTCCGTCTTTGAGAGAACAAAGAAGATACATACCGAGAAACCGTTATGATGAAGAGGGAGTAGAAAGTGAAATTGAGAGCCAAGATGAGACGGAAGACGAAAGTGAAAGATCTATGGCCAGCAGCGAAGAAAGGAGAATACGGAAAATGAAAGAAGAAGAAATGAAACCCGGCACGGCTTATTTGGATGGTAATAGAATGATCATTGAGAATAAACAAGGTGAAATTCTGAACCAAGTTGACATAGAAGATGGCAACAAGCCGAAAGATGAAGAAGCCAGTATTGGAAGTACTGCCCATTCAAGTTTAACCACCACAATGACCAATGGATCTAGTAATAGTGGGGGAAGGTTAAGGAGAATATTGACGCCCACATCTCTGGGAAAGATACACTCACTGGTAGATAAGGGGAAAGATAAGAACAAAAACAACAAATATCATGCATTCAAGATAGACAATCTGCTAATCATTGAAAATGAAGACGGTGACGTTATAAAGAGATACAAGATAAATCCGCATACGACTCGTAATAAGGAGAATAAGAACCGTTCAAGGAATGATAGTGTTGTATCAAGAGCACTAACTGCCGTAGGTTTAAAGAGTAAAGGGAACAGTGGCGTGCCGCCGTCACTAAATGAGGAGAGCGCTGTCGAGGGATCTTCAAAGAAGGGACCTGGGATGTTGAAGAAAAGAACATTGACACCCGCACCGGTAGGAGGAGTCCAAGCATCACTAACTTTAGAAGATGCGACATCTTCTGAAGAAGACCTGGGTGACAGTTACGACGTGGATGATAGTGAAGATTACGACGATAATGCATACGAATCAGAAACCGAATTCGAAAGACAAAGAAGGCTGAATGCGTTGGGTGAGATGGTGGCACCAGCGGACCAAGATGATGAAGAGTTGCCACCATTACCTGTGGAAGCACACGGAGGGAACGATGGTCCCGGCGGTGCGGAAGGCAAGAAGAAACAAAAGAGTGCTGCTGTTAAGTCCGCTCTATCGAAGAAACTTGGTCTTAATAAGTAAGAAATTGATATAGAGTTATATTTTATAATATGTTTAAACGTGATGCTTTTTTCATTATTTACATGTCTCGAGGGAATGCGAAGTTATGCGGCAGTTAATTAATTCCGTTATATATTTAGAAGTTCAAAACGTCATTAATGAAAGTTTTCAAGGAAGTTTCGTTCGGGTTTATATTAATGAAGTCCAACTGCTTGTATGAACCATTGTTTACAAAGCCGCGGCTGATATCAGAATATTGAATGATGTATTTATCCTGGGCGCTGCCGGTGGGGAATTGCAAATTCAAGACACGATGTGTTAAGATATCGGTCAATTGATATTGCTGTGCTTGGCTATTCGGCAATGCGATCGTGATTTTTTTCATAAGGTTTTGGTACTTATTTAGTTTCCAGTGGGACTTTACGAGAAATTCCTGGAGACCTTTTTGATCACTTAACCAAGCGTCCGGGCGGGTCTGGTCAAAATTGGGCAGCAAATCTTGGATGTAGTCGGATGTGATTTTGTAGTCTGTTTGGGATTGTGGGGTTCGTAAAACGATAGAGTTTTCCTGCAGTTTCAGGAGAGGTCTCATTGAAGCAGTAACGATATTATCGAATTCATCAGTTTCGAACCAGATTTGCAAAAAAGGGGGTGATGGGTTCGAGATGGGCGGCATAGGAGTAAAATTCAACTGTACAAAGGAGTGGTGAGGGTTTGTGATCAGATGCTGGTCCAGAGATGCGGGCGTCGATGACGACGACGATTCTGTAAAATTGGATAAGCTTAGTAGTTTTGAAATAAAGCTTTTGTGTACCAAAGGCTGGAAGACGCTGGGAGACGCCGGCGATTGTAAGGAATAGCCTAGTGTCATTGAGAGGCACTGAGAGATGGAGCTGGGAGTGGGGGAAGAGGGCGCGTTCGCGGACAAGAAAGCGTTGTATTGGTTAATTTGCGCATCTGTCACTTGTGGAGCGGTGGCGCTGGTTCCCAAATCCGCGCCGGGTCTAGGGACGGTTGACTGCAGTCTTGACCAATCTCGGGACTTGTTTAGCCAGTCCAAGTTCTCCAGAGTGTTGTTGAATGGGTAGGATGCCAGCTTGGTTGGCGGGGCCGATTCGATTGTGTGGTATTGTTGGGATGCGTGCGGGTTGGAAGAGATTGCGTTCAGCAGAAGGGCCTTCGCCATGGATATCTTCTTGGGACTTAGTGCAGAGATCTTATACGCTTGCGACTCCGGGAGGTATTCGAAAAAAGTGTGAGATTCCTTCTGAATAAGGTTGACCAGGTCCTTTGACGGGGCGGAAGCGTGTATGTCGACTGTTTCTTGGGTAATATTTGACCATATTTTGTTAAGAGAAATCTCCACATATTTGAGCAGACTGGACGAGCCCTTGACGGTCAACTCGTTGTCCTGGATGGAGATGATGAAGGTCAAGCCCAGCTTATTGAAGTTTGTGAGGATTTTACCGTTTTGGGTGATGAGCAAAAGGAAGATCTCCCTTGGAGTGTCGAACTGGAAGGTCAACGACGTGGACTTGATTCCCGTGGGCGTGGACGGTGTTGACTCTGGGTGGCAGTTCCAGATGTTTCCAATGATGTACTGTGACAGTTTGCTTTTCTTCCAATGTGTCAAATGCAAAGGGGAGTCCGGGTGGTTAGAGGAGATGAACTCGCGCAGCTGGTGGCGGTTGTAACTCGACGTGAGCGTCTGGAGAAGAGCGTTGTACTCGAGGGAGGACAAGCTGGTGTTGGTTGGTTTTTTCAAGCGGATGGAGTTCAATGCGGAGTCCAGCGAGTTCTGCTTCTCGAAGACGAGCAGCTTCGAGCCGAAGTCGTCGTTGTCGTCGTTGCCGGTGTCTTTGTGAGCGCGCCTGCTCGAGGGTTGGTGCCTAGCCAGCTTCTGGTCATTCTTGACCAGTCCAGACTGGGTAGGGTTCAGAACGACGAATTTCAAGTTCTGGGGCAGTTTTTTTTTACCGCAAACAGGCGAGCTGGCGCCCGAGTTCGAATAGAGACGGCAGGTTAAACGGGCTAGCTTCCTATTGAATTTCCACATGTGCTTGCTTTATATTCGCAATGCGCATTCAAGCTACATTCATTTACACTACATACTAGATGCATTATACGCACTTACTATTTAATTCTTTTTTTTTTTTATTATTTTTTTTCAAAATGCACACTACACCAAAAAGAGCGGGCGAGGTTGAAAAACAAAAAAAAAACACTATGGGAATAACAAGAGTGAATTAGCAGTTAGAGCCCATAGCAAACAAGAGCGAAGACGGCTATGACAGTGGAGAGCCAGCAATTGCGGAAGTACATAGCATTGTACAACAGAGAGGTCGAGGAGTTCCACGGTGGGGCGGCCGCAGGCCGCCCACGAGAGTTCCACCCGTCGGACGTGCACGTTAAGAGCACCCACGAGAAAGCGAGCGCCAGGGACCCCAGTGTTGAGGTCAGTCTTGGCGTGGAGTGGGACAGCGAAGAAAAGGAGACGTTCTTCTGGTGTCTTTCACGTTACAGCATCCACCGCGTGGAGGAGTGGCGCCCGCTGTTGCCCAGGAAGAGCGCCATGGAGATCCTGGGCTACTACAAGCTGCTGCGCCGGGCGAGCGCGCGTGCGAGCTCGCGCAGGGCGGGTGACGGAGAAGGCGCGCAGCCCATTGCGTACGAAATGAGCAGTGGGTGGGTCGCGCTGGAGACGAAGCTCAGCGAAGCCGCCGGGGAAGCCGCAGGCGAGCCCCCCGCAACCGAGGAAGGAGACGCCGAGGCGGAGTCCGAGGGCGCTCTCATCGACTACGACAGCTGGCGGCGCAGGTGGGAAGCGATTTACTCGCACAGCCGCAT